>NW_005187410.1:5059985-5115531 GCF_000239375.1 Pundamilia nyererei
TGTGTGTGTGTGTGTGTGTGTGTGTGTGTGTGTGTGTGTGTGTGTGTGTGTGTGTGTGTGTGTGTGTGTGTGTGTGTATTTTGCGTATTTTTGTGTAGACCGGGAGAGACCTGACGCCAAAGGGTGGGGGAAGTGCAGGCAGGAGGACAGATGGTCTCCCTCATGGTGGCTGAAATAAAAGAGGGAATTAGAAGACTCCAAGGTGTACACTCTGACGGCAATTACAGCAAATAGATTGGAAGTGGACCTCCAGGCACCCGGGGAGACAGCTCTGTGGGGGAGAGCTCCACCTCACTGCATCTGGTCTGTACAGGCGAAACAGTCGAGAGAAACAAACAAAACAAAACAACACACACCTTTTCTTTCCTATCACTGACCAGACCATACTGGCTATTAGCATGCAACTGTATATCAGAAGAAGTGTCAGAATATCAAATAAATAAATAAACTTCATGTGTGCTGAGTCTGAAATGGATTTCTAAATTATCTTTTTTCTTGGTTTGGATATGTGGTTGAAGGATTTGCAAAACCAATTTCAGACATCCCTGGGAGCTGTTTTGGTTAGTTATTCTGCTGCCTGCAGGAGTTTGAAAACAGTCAATTATTTTTGTCTTGCTTGCTTCCGCCCATTGATTCTCAAACGATTTTCACTGCACCTCGAAGTAAGGATATGCAGCAATTGAATTAAATAAGCCCTCCCAATCAATATAAAAAGCGTAAAACATTCACAGTTCACTTTCATAGCCTGTGGAAAGTGAGAATTCATTGCAGATGAAAATGCAAACAAAATGAAAGATACTTTTATAGATCTATGAAAGCTGTTAAGAAGTTTATTGATAGCCATCAAATATTTTGAATATAAAATATTTAATGCATTACTTCTGGCGATATTTGTGCGCAGAATCTCAAGCAGGATTTGGGCCGCCGTCTTACTTTTCTGAAGCCATTTGGAGCGGTAGGGATCAGCAGATTCCATTAGCCTTGCCCTGTGGCTGAAATAGTGAAATACCATTTAGAGAATAAGTGTCTCTAACCCCAAAACCTTGTGTTCCCATCAGTGCATAAATGATAAAGACGCAGTCTAATGAAACAAAAGGCTCCCTGCCAAAGTCGGCCATAAAAATAACATTTGGGTAAGAGAGACCTTAAGCTTATCCATTAACCTCCGAAAAGTGTCTGTACTGTTACTCCCACACGGTACGCTCTGCAGTGACAACACCACTGAAATATACACAAGACAACAGTAATAAAAACTTGAGCGATTCAGTCTCAATCTCGACTTTTCAAACTATTTAAAGGAATATTTTTATGAGAACACTTGATTTTCGCTGTAAAAATGTGTTGTTTAATTACAAATGTCTTAAAGAATGTAGCTTGCAAGCTACGCATACTATAGACCTTACTTTCTGGTTAGTGCACAGTAAAGTTCTGCACTATTATCGGCTACATGTATTCCCATGAAGATTTACTCACCGGGTTTAAAACAAAATGAGGAATCAGGTTTGTGTTGTATACAATGTAAATAAGGCCAACTTTTGGCCTATGAGTTATGGCCTCCAGAACTGGCTGCTTTCCCTTCTTGCATATATTCATGAACAGTAAATCACTGGCTTCTGAAAAAAAAAAAAAAATAGGGGCAAAGAAACAAATGCATAAAAGATAATTAGTCAGGGAGCATATGTAACCAATCAAAATATTTGTTTGAGTTTAGTTATTTTTAGATGAAAATGCAGAGAGAGAGAGAAACTTAGAATAACACCAAGAAAGAAAAATCATAACTTACAAACTCCTTCTTTGAAAAAGTCAATATTTGTATTGATGCCTGACTGCATAGAAGCACATAATTATCAGTGAACAAATACAGTTAGTTTTGTGCTAAATTATCAGGAACCATAATATGGAAGAGGGGTTAGAAGAACAACAAGATCATATTTGCGGTGTCATCAGTGGAGGATATTACAATCCATCATGTTTATGGTGCTCTTGTTTTTAGTGATTTGGTTTCTTAAAGTATCTTGTGTCTCACACACCCTAAAATTGATGCCAAGTGGTTAGAGCCTTTTATTTTGAGCCATCTTATTTAAAGTTCAGCAATTTGTTAGCTTTAAGCATTATAAGTTAAATTTGTGTCAGGAAGACTGGATCAGTACAACACGATGCTGCATGGGTGTCATAAATTTGGCACTGGAAGACTCAGGCTTAAGTTGCTGAACGGTGACAATGACCCTTTTTTTCCTGAACGCATCCCAGTTTTGCTCATGAAACTTTATTACTGGTTTATTCATCAACGGTCCTCCTCCTTTCACCCTCAGTGCAATTCGAGGGAGAGCACAAACAATATTCAGATCTGCATGTACACATGTTGTTTTGTGACAAGTTTTCTGATGCAGCACCAGTATAAATCTAATAAATCTATGCTTTCACAGGCACAAATCAGTCTGTTCCACTTTAGGTTATTCATTTACTCTTCGTCTATAAGATAGGAGTTTATAGTGTGCCTATTTTAAGCAACTGTGGGAGTATTTGCAGCAGCTTTTTAACATGCAGAGAAAGAAAACATCTGACCTTCACTCTACATGACTCTTGTGTTTGTGTTGGAATTGAAGAGAGCCTGAGAATTAAATTAAAAAAAGTCTGTTGAACTCAACTTGGATGTGGTCATAAATCATCGGCAATATTTCTTGGAACAAGCAAAATCCAAGATGAAATGCTAAAGGCCACATAATTAAACCTAAAAACTGTAAAATCACAAAACCTCGGCCTTATTTCTGTTCTGAAGCTCTGCGGGGTAAGGTCTGTATTTTTTCCTTGACAGCAGGGAGTCAAAGGTACTGAAAAGAAAACGTAGTCGTATTTAGGTAAGAAAAGTAACTCGGCAATAGCTCTGTTGTTCCAGTGACATAACTACCGGTGCCACAGTGACATACTGAATATAACACTGAATTGAGGTTTGCAGCAAAAGAAGGGGAAAAGACAGTACGGTAAACAGCTGCCATGATCCAGCACAGATGGATGAATACCACTGGGTAGTTTGCTAAGTGCTCATCTCCCTGCACAGACAGTGTGTTTTGTCTGTACAGTTAAGCTTTTCTTCTCCCAGAGGTTGCCTGTTTGCCAGTCTGCAGGTCTTTTTGGATTCCTCTGAGAAGCAGCTGCAGGAACCTTGAACATCTTCTAGTAATTCAGATGAAATGACCCAAACAATCTAATCCGAGGTGCAACTAAAAGTATTCATAGCTAAAGCCAACTTTCAACATGCGAACATACTGTTTGCTTCAAAACCTCCAACTGTGTGATGATGATAGTATTTCATTTAGTCTAAAGAATGGTGTAAACATCTGCACAAATACAAGAATTCTTAAAAGCGATTGTTTCCCAACAAATCGAAACATCGCATGCTAGCAACTAAACGCTGCTGCAGATTTTGTCTTGAACGTGCTCATCGTAAAAATGTTTAATCAAATGAACATAAGTCTTATCAGATATTCGAAGTCTTTAAAGAACTATTCAATATCCTCCATGAATGATTTTAATAGAGTGAGTCATATTTCAGGTGGCCTGCTTTTCAGATTGTATCACTGCTCAACATTTGTCACCTGTCAAATTATTTTCCCCCCGCATGTCATGTTCATTTGTCAAAACAGCGCTGTTCAAAGTTGCCTACTGCTTCACGTCCAACTAAATCAGATTTTTATAGGGGGGTGGATTTTTATTTGGATGTCATATTTATGGTAATGATACAATAATGGAATTGCACACAATTTTAAATGCAATTTATCTACGTCTTAACGTATTTAAGCAAATATTGGGACTAATGGTGGGAACATAAAGTGAGAATAAACAGATGAATTTTTCAGAGGGAACGCATTTAATAAGCCATCATGCAGTAATCCTGCAGAACCAGCTGCTGCACACAGCAGCCTTTGCTGAGTATGAGTCTCCTGCCAAAAAAAAGAAACAGTTGTAGTCTTGTTCAGGTTGAAGGCAAAATAAAAATAATTGCGTTCAAAAGCCAAGTTACCTTAATTTTAGAAGAACATTTAACCTTTTCACGTTAATGAGAGCTGGACTTGCCCAGAGTCCAGACCACCAGAAGCAGTTCCCATGCTAGAGACTTACCGCTGCCTCTTATCAGGGTTTTAACGCATTAATATTTCTACAGGGTCTGATCAATGCCAGTGAAAGCCATTTTTTATCATTCTTCCAGCTACGTAGACAACATCTGAGTTACGGTTGGTGCATCCGATGCACATTTATTCTTCCTTCCTGACAGTTTTATGGAACTCATTATCCGCTTTGTGGCCATGGCTGTGAATGGAGGACCTGTGTGGGTTTTATGTGTAGCCAGTAGCTCCTCCACTGACCACATTTAATGTCCTCTCTGAAACAAAGAAAAGGAGGGGGGTAGGCAGGGTCAAGGGGGTGCATCCAAGCTCCTCTGATAACAGCAGCAAGTTCTACTACACACAGAGTGCCAATGTAGATGTAAGGGTAAGGGAGAGGACTGAGAGCCAGACCAAAGTTTTATTTACCTCAGGTGCTATGGCTCATTATAATGGTGTTAATGAGGAGCAGATGCAGCTGAGTGAAGAAAAAGGAGGGGAGGGGCTAAAGGAGCAAGGTGCTGCTTGTCCAGGGTAAACCTACATGGAGGTCTGTCCAGAGATCCCCAAATCCCCCTCTCAGTGCAACAAAAACAGCCTCTCTTCATGTGTTAATATCTACTCAGCAAGTGCTATTAGCAAACACTGAGAACTGCCTACCGCAGTGATTTAGCACATCCATCTAAACCTTGGCTATGCTGAAAGGTTGTTACTGTAGTCGTAAATGATTCAGACCTTTGAAAACCCCTCTTGTTTCATCTATGTAATGCTATTAGGGCTTTTGAGTTCAAATCCAGCTTTATTTTATGCCCTGGATTTTACTTCTAATTAACCATAATTAAAAATAGCCATAAATAGATTGATATCAGAAACCTTTGCATCCTATAGGCCTGTGTTATTATGAAAATACAACAGCTCTAATGATGCATATCGCAGCGCAGAAGAAAGGATTATAACGTACACAGATTTTTGGTCACTAAGTACTCACTGAATAACAAATATGAGTCAGCTATGCTAACTTAGCGCCTGGGATCAATGACCATTTTTGAGGCCCAATATATAGATCTCTGTCTACCTGTCACTATTTAAGTGTACAGATAAATGCAAAAAATGCAAATAAAATGTTGTCTAAACGTTGTTGTGGAAACAAATGTCAGCCCTCCATAGATCGCCACACTGGCTATTTCCTTGCAGGCAGTTAAAGCCTCCTCAAATGCTATTGGCCAAATGGAAATGGAAATTGACTGCAAATGGAAGCAAGAAGAGACTGAGCGGAAAGGATTTCCAGCCTAATGCATTGTTTGCTTCTGGTACAGTAAGTTAAAAAGCTAAAAACTACTGTGCTCAGCTGTTTCAAGAATGTTTTGTAAAAAATGAAAATGCATCCATTCATCAATTCTTAATCATGGAGGAAAGAGCAACAAACTATCTTTTGTTTCACAGTTTTAAACAGGAAATAGTCATTAATATTCTCAAGCCACAAAGGTGTCACACTACTTTTGTTTGAATTTTTTCAAACTTAAAATATGTATCAGTGTAAGTGGTATAAAAACATAGTTTTCAAAGTAAGTTGGACACCAGAATTACAAATAAGGAAAACAAACCATGCTACTGTGCTAAGTAATATGATCCATTATAAAAATAAACATAGGTGGTGTAGTTAATTGTTGGTCTTAAGTACATTCATTCCGGTGTTGCAAAAATGCTCAGTGGAACTCCAAATATGTAGTTATTAGCTTAAAATAGTCCAAAATAAATACACTATTTACTCTTGACTGAGTAACCTATTAGTAAAAGTACAGCCTCAGCTGTTTCAGGTAGAAACTGGGCATTTAAAAAAAAAAAAAGGTGTATATTTGTGAATTTGTGATCCTACAGAAACGACTAGACTTGCTTTTAATTTGATTATATTTATCATGACAAGCAACTAAACAATATAGGGCAAAGAAGAGTCAATATTACCACACTATTGAAACAGCAAAGTCAATATCTAACAAAATTCTGAAACTATCAATAAGCTTTTCCTATCCTTTCCTAAATCAGTGATATGACCGTTTATCCCAACATTAACGCCTCCCTGGACTGTTTCAGTAAAGAGAAATGCAGCCCTCTGTTGGTGCCAAGCCTCTATACTCTGCTGACAATGGAATGGCTTCAGCTTTGAGTTTGCCATTGTGTCTTCTTCACTGAATGAGACCTGGCAGTAATGATCTCCATGAGCCCCCCGTGCGTGCCAGTGGTGGACCATAACAGTCTTTATTCACCATGAAACCTCCACTGGGAGCATCTCATGGTCCCCAGGACAACAATGCTGGCAGCCAAGCCCACAGTCCGCTTTACGTTTTTATGGGCTTGGCCTTCCCTCTGCTATTGAGGCAAACGCAGGCTATCAAACAAAACAATTTATGACCCAGCCTGGTTTTGACCTTGGGCCTCCTGAAATGCCATTGCTCAAAAAATGTAGAAACCTCATGAATGGAAGCATGTTTATATTTATGAAGACATGAACTGATTTCTTTATTTTGGATAACACTGGAATATTTTGCCCAGAAAATATGGTTGTTTTGCTCCAAGTTGCTGCACAGGATGGATCCTGTTCAACATGCATGGGTTTTTTTAAGTATTTATTTTGTTGTCTGACCTCAGATATTTCTCTGGCATGAGTTGTTTCTTCTTTTTTTGAGTTCCTGATGCAGCACTGATCTGGCTGATAGCGTCTGGTTTGTTTGGGTAGTTTGACTGAATTCTGTCTTTACTGGAGGGGCGTGCCTTGTTTTCATCGGCCAGTTCATGTCAGATTTCTTTTTTCCCCTTCTTTTGCTAAAAAGTTTTGTTTTTTGTAGCTCTAGTTGTTAATGGTGCATACGTCCTAGAAAGCAGAATTTGAAATTTGGCTTCTCTTTGCCAGCGTCCCAGCGGTCATCATGTAAAAAACAAATCCCGCAAGAAACACCCATGTTTAAAAAGATATTTTAAAAGAAGAAAAAGCAGATTCAATCTGATATATATTGGAAATGCACAGACACACAGCGTATACTGTGAAAGAAAACAAAACCCTGCATATGCATAAAATCAAAGGTCAAAAAACTTTAGATAGACTTTCTGGCTTGATCTGTTTCGCTTGGACTTGAAACATTGTGTTGGCCTTTGTTACATCACAGATTGTTACATGCAGATTTTATTAAAAAGACTAGCTCACTTTTCACTGCAAGAGAACATCTTTCTTCCGAATATCTGTACACGTGTCAGCTGGATTCTTCAATGTGATGTAGAGAGTGACCAAGAAGCATGAATGATACAAGATGAAAGAACAGCTTTCCGTCTCTGTGTGTTATATGGATTCTTCTCACGCAATTCCCTCAGAGACAAGGGGGTTCAGTAATCTGTATCCTTTAGTGAGAGAACCCCATGGAGATGCATTAAAGAGATAAATTGGTATCATCCCCAGTGTGACACACTCCTCATCTGTCTCTGCTTGCCTCCATTGATCACAATTTATTTTATTTGTGTTGTTTCATTATTAGGCGGAAGAAAAGCATTGCATTAATAAAGCCCTGATTATAAAGTTAAACAGAAATGCTATACTGTTAGACAGGAAGCTGGGGTTTAAGCACAAAGCTCCGGCACGCCTGCCCTTGTATCTTCTTACACAATAAACTGAGATCACAGGCGGCACTGATCATTCACTGCGGATTTAATTTATTTCTTAACGATTATCCGGCTCTGGAGTGGACACACTTCTCTGAATAGATCACTGAAACCCTACATTTCCCAGTAGCCCTGTCATATTTGTGAGACAAAGCACTGAGCTGGACTGATTCAAATAATTTAATTGATATACAAAGAACAGAGGAAAAAAAGACTTGGTCAGGTTTGTTGCTTGAATATGCAAAATGAACACCTGAAAGATTTCACAGAGTCATAAAACTGCAGTGAAACAACAGAGAGGTCATTTGGTTCAGATCACTGTGAACTAATCTGTACATGTCTAGCCTGTTTTCTGCATTGGGAAAGGAATTTTTGCAACCAGTATCTCAACAATCATTCAACTACTATTTAAATGAGGAGTTTTAGAATCCCTCACATAAAAAGCCTATGATACTCTGCAAAAGTAGGGGTCTTTTATAAGTTATTTGAATTTGCTGGAAATCTAAAATCAAATATTTTACAGGTTTCAATCATACCTTGTGAGCATAAATGGGCTTATGAAGTTTTCAAATGTCAAATTGGTTACAGAGTTGTGTAAAACTGGTAAGTAAAATACTTGCAAGAAAACAAAATAAAAAGAAATGACATATTTCTCACCAGGTTTAGTAGATGTGAAGTTGGAGAATTTGAGCAAAGTCAAGTCATGCCAAGATTCCCACATTTAACCTGCTGGCTGTATCCCAGGGTAACTGTTGTGATAAATAGGCTGATGATAATTTCTAACAATAACAAGGAACGGTACCATTTTGCAGGGGTGCAATTAAAATAATTGCAATATTTAGAAAGATTGACGTCTTCTGTGAATGCTGGTTGTGTTTTTTTGAGGAGGCCGCCAGTAACAACAATGTGGTAAAGAGCTGGCCCTTGTGCTGTGTGCCCTCACTGTATGTCAAGAGGTGATGTGGTAATGTGCTGACAGCATGAAATTTCAACACCATTTTAGAGTGGCTCGACTTAATATTCTTCCTTATGAGCCAATCCATTTGACAATAAACATGTTCAAACTCACTGCAACCTGGGCTTGGACTGATTTCTTTATTTCTGCTCAGTTTTAGTGGTCGCTTGGGCTCAGAGACCAGTTTCCAGTCTTCACAGAGGAACAACAAATAGTCAAGTCAAACAGCCCGGCACATCAGGGGTCTATGGGGGTGGGGGGGGGACAGGTATAGTGTGGAAAAATGTAAATAATTTTGGTGTCTCAAGGGTGTTTTTCAAATGGAGTTATAAAACAGGGGTCTTAACTGAGGAAGACCAGACAGTCACGAGTAAGGGGTAGGAATGCATCCAGTGGGCTCAGTGATGGAAAATGTTCAGTCCCAGTTCAGTTTGAACTTTGACTGTGAAACTGAAAAAAAAGAACCAAATACCTAACAAGTTATATAAGATCATATACGATCTTTAGTCTTGACTGGATGTAAGAGGAAGTTGTCAGAGGTAAGAATACAGAGGTATGAGAAGTCAAATTAAAGTCACAGTGAAAAAATAACACATACCTGCTGAATAAGACTGCATGATGATCTACAAATACATACGGACATAAAAACTTTTACATTTAGGTTTACAGATGATGTAGGGTTGTGTAATGGGTTATATTTAGGCCACATAGTGTGCAAACATGCTAGCAAAATGTATAGATTAGCCCAAAGGAAATGCAAAAACACATTTCCTGTCTTAAGCTTTACCCATCCATCCATCCATTTTCCTCCACTTATCCAACTGACTTTTGCAGAGGATCTGGAGCGTCTGAGAGCAGGAGGTGAGGTACATCTAGGACATGTCAAACTTTGTTTATTTCAGAATATGTGTAAAGATAAAGCTAATCTATTGTAAATTGTGGGCATCATATGTGTCTGAAACATTAGACTACCATGTTACGCTGACTGATATTCTCATTCTTGAACATGTAATGCTGCAAATGTGAATTTCTGAAAAAAAGTATTGCATGTTTAGTTGAAAATTATCACTAAGATATCCACTAATTGTGTTTTTTATGCAATTAACTGGTCTCATCACTTCTTTGGCAACTTAAACTATTACAGTCCATTTGCTTTCGAGGCTCACATGCTTTTTTAAAAAAATAATGTGAACTTTCTCACATGGCAGCGTGAAATCACATTCATTCCACAGAGCACAGGTCACCCATGAATTTGCAGTATTTATATTGCTATAAACTGCACATCACAACAGTCACTGGAAGCTGTTTTCACATTCTCCAATCTCAGCTAACAAGCCAACAGGTATAATTTGAACCAAATAAAACATGTGATATAATGGTAACATGCCCTGTGAGATTTGGTTGTGAATGTGTGGCAGCCTGAGTGTGACAGAACTGGAATGGGGCGCCGTGGATGCCGAGATGTCATGTGCTACACACCCTCTTACAGCAGGAGCTCCTGTTAAGGTTATTTTTACCCCAGCACCTGGAGGTGCTACAGACCTGCTCCGACCTGCACATTCTTTTCCCTCAGCACAATCAGGTGTGAGAGCAAGTGATCTTCATTCACTGCAATTAAGATTCTGCCTTCATCTTCTCCTGGTACACAATTACTGCTCTGCTGCTGTTTGCTCTAATTGCTCTTTCTGCAGGGATTGGTGGGAAGCCAGTGATTGTGATGGGAAGGGGATTATCTGTTTCCTTTACTCTGGCCCCTTAAAAAAAATCATCTGTAAACTCCCCGGTGTAATTACCGAGCCTCATGATTAATTGTCTATTGAAATTAGCGCTGGTCTAGCTTTCATTTTTACTGCTACGAATATTAATTTATGTTAACTCTCCCCTTTTCTTTTTTTTCACCCTTTCTAAGGCACATCCTTTGAATATTCATCAAGGTCTTGAAAAATGGGCACAAGCCAATATTTTGACTTGGCGAACTGACACTTGGCTATCACAAAAAAAGCATATCTGGAATTAAAAGATGTTCTTTTGGACCATTAATAATATTTACAGGAGGTCGACAGGTGAGGAAAGCGAGGTCTTATTTAAATCACGTCTCATCTGTTAGTCGAGAGATGTCAGAGAATATGCAAAGCAGCGGCCCGGCTTTTGTTTTCCTTTGGAGAGGGAAGAATTGTTACATTTAATTCAGTTTGTGTTTGTTTAACCCTTGTGAGAAATGACAAGTTGAATAAGTGCCATATAATCACATTCTGCATATTTTCACGCCATAATGTATAGATCTCAATGTCACCTTGAATAAAATATGCACCAGAGGAATACATTTGGGTAATATGGAAATTTACACTAAGGTCTGAATCAGATTAACTTTTGAATATCTCCATACTCTATCAAGCAGCGAGGACTCTTATTGGCCAGGATGGAGCATAGTTATGCACACATGTAGGTGCAAAACTGCTACAAGTCAGCATAGACTGAAAACACTTCCATTCTAGTTAAAACATGCTTTAATTGCATTTAATTACGTGAGTTATCCCCTTTGTTTGGGGCTTATGTTCTTCGGATAAATAACTTTTTGTGTATTAACTGAATGTTTAATCACTTTGATATGTGTGTCACCTGTGAGATGGTTAACCAAAAAGTGCATTCTAATGTTATTCAGCTTGTTGGTGTATGAATGCATGCTTTTTAAACATTTGGACATGAAGAAGATCCACTGGGAGATCTCTGCATTTAAGTCTTCTTGTAGGAGTCAAGTACAACAAATCAAAGTCCTGCATATGTAGCCAAACTCTGGCTTCATCCTTATTAAAGCTCCACTGTTTTCCAAATATATGTGAAAACATATATATTACTCTGTTCACTCTGTCCTTTTAATGAAAGGACAGAGTGACGCATAGTTTTGGTCTTTTTCATGCAATTTGTTGACAATGACAAACATATATAACAACATCAAACCAATTTTTTCTGCCTGATGATGTGGTGATGTACACCGTTTTGTCTTCGTCTCAGTTCATTCACTCTCTCTCTCTCTAGCCACAGTCGCTCTATCATCTTTGTCCACCTGTACACTAAAAATCCAGTCGACCTTCATCCTGCCTCGTTCAATCCACATTCAGATAAAGGGATCACACCGGGCAGATCAAACTAATGTCTTCCCCCCTCAGCATCTCTGAACGGCCGCTGAATAAAATTGCTGCTGCTGTGAAACGGCTGTGACATAACTTGATCCACGCAACGACGGCACACACCACAGCTTGCTCTCTGCAATATATCAGTGCCAGGAAACAGTGGACGTGGAGACACGCTGATTGAATCAGTGGCCCTGGGGAGAGTTCATCTATACCAAACCAGAAGCAAACACACAAGAACCCCTTTAACTGTATCTGCTGTAACAATGTTTAAGGACTTAGAGGTCACTCATTCAACTTCCTCCTGACTAAGCACAGAAAAGAGTAAATGCAATGTAGAGTGTTTTTACTGTCTTCAAGTGGAATTCAAACCACACTAAAGCAGCCGAGAATTCACAGTAAAGCCACAGAACTAACTGCGTTACACTGTATTCTCCTTTTACTAAATACCCTAACCCACAATGCACCATTAAATGTGTGCATAATTTAAATGAAGCACTTAAAAGTTATTTTGATAAGCACAGACTCACCCTGAAGATTCAAATATTACTGTTCGTCGTAGTGGTTTTAAAGCAATTTGATTTACAAAAATTGCGCTTAGGATTTATTTTCTGTGGGTATAAACAATTCAGTATTTACGACTGTCACCCTATGCTCCAGTCTTTATGTCTTTATGAGTCACCAAGTATTATGCGTTTCACTGTACTGAGACATATTATCATTCTCCAAGGATAAATGACCAATAACGTTGACAAATGACAGTAAAACCGCCTTAAAGAGAGCTAATAGGAATCAGAGTTCCATGTTTGACAGGTTATGTTATGCAGTTCAGCATTTTTAACAAGAATGTTACAATAATATCTAATAAAAGAGTGCGATTGTAAGACTGACAAAGACATTTGGTTTTAGATTCAGCTGCTCAGGGAGTAATAAAATTGTTTGAAATCTTGGCTGCCGCTAACTGTGAAGGGTACGCGCAGTGGATGTACAATGATCTTGTGGGGGATTTTTTCCCAATAGAAGGTAAAATGAGTACCAATGAATGATTCATATCATGTATTTTTACTTTTATGGTGAGAGTTAATACGGCTGCAGAGATTTGAATGCAAGCTGATGTTTCAGTTCAACATTTCAAATCACGTTTGCCCCTTTTTGACCCAAACAATATGATAAATAGCAGTAAAAACAAACAAACAAAGGAAATGTTGTGTACTACTATACTGCAATCGGGTAACAAACTATCATAACAGCAGGCTACGAAGTTATTCATAAAATAAATAAGTGTTTGTATAGATTACAGCAGGCATACAAAAAACGTTTATGTTTACTTATTGGTCGTTTTTTATACATCTGATTCTACAAAGCTACTTACAGTGTGTTTTTCATTTAAATGTTCTCACACAATCATACAGTTTGGTGCTTGCCAAAGTCCTCTCAGTGGGTAGAGGGGTGGGCCTTTGATGCTGCAGTTAACATTTTCAGATGCGGTTGCATGAGTTTATCCTATTTATATGTGATCATGAATGTCTTTTAAGGTTTTTTTAAGGTCATTGTTTTACCCTTTTATTTTAATGATGTTCGGAACATTAGTTCTAATTAGCTGATGAACTCCTATATTATATTCTAATAATATATTTTGTAGGATCACAGTGGCCTTTGACTTTTGACCACCAGATCTTAATAAGTTCATCCTTGAGTCGAGCTAAATGTGAAAAAACTCCCTCGAGGCATTCGCGAGAATGAGATAAACAACCTAGCTGTCACCAGCAAGACTGAATTGTAATTTATGGAGAAGTTCTCTGAGAAATGAGATGTTGATGCAATAAATAATATGACACAGAAATGTTCTTTGTTTCATATTATGTAGTCCCCGAATCCACTTAAATTACTTTTGAAAATCTGATTTATTTTATTGGCCAAGTGGACACTACCTGCACTGTGCCATAGTGCATCTCTCTGAGAATATGAGGTTATTAAACTGTTCCCTCATATGCTAATTTGTTAATTAAAGTGTCTTTGTCTCAGAAGAAATAAGCGATTTAAAAGAAGTACTCTCATTTGTGATATTACAGTTAATAGTGACTGTACATCAGTGATGCTTCTGTACCCGTGTCTTCTGGCTGCGAACAAGGGCGAGTGACTAATTTTCCTTACGGGTGTTCGAGTTCACCGCTCCTAAAGAGAAAGCAGGCCCATCCCATCTTCTGCACCACTGTGACCCTGATCCTCTCTAGAGTTCCTATGCTCCACAGTAACCTGTGTTGCTATAGTTACCTTTTCCCGGCTACTCTGTAAGGTCACCAGCTCTGGTGAGCTCTCCCCTCAGAGAACAGGCATAACTAATGTCCTGCAGGTTCAGGCTTGATGTAAATAGTCTCAGTTGACAGCCTACTGTACAAATACTCAATTACATCTGCTTAAAGGAAATGATTTGTTGTAAGAGAGAGCACTCAACTTCTGTGACATCAGTGTTGCCAGGGCAACAGCAGCTGATTGCACAGGCTGGAATTAGGTATTGATCAGAAGGGGGGGCCCGGCACCAGTGAGGGACTGGAAGCGATCCGCCGCTACGATTTACAGAGGATGGGGGTGGGGGTGAACCTGCACACTTCGCCCCAGCTCAGAGAGCTGAAAACCCCTCAGGAACCAATTTACACACCGCTACAGTGCAATATCTGCAGCAGTCAATAATGGAAATCTGATGCCCCCTCTGCCATCAATGTGACCGCTCCTCTCCCTCTCATTAGAGCACCTTGAAAGTTCTAGGCCAATCCATAGGCATGGTAGATCTTTCCAGTGGAGCAGGACTATTTTGACTTTGGTATTCTGTCTAATTACACCTCTAAATAAGGCTGCAGCTGTAAACATGCTCTCTCCTTTGTTGTCCTCTTCATCTTAATCCTTATTTAATTTAATCACTATTAGATCAAATTCATCCTCCTTTTTATCATATCTCTATTTACTCTTTCCACTCATCTAATAATCAGCAGCTAGTGTTTATTGTGATGCTCCTGCTGATATACACGTGATTCAGAAATGCATCTTCACCTAATCAATTTTAAAGTGGTCACATGGCTTTTATTTTGTGCAGTCAAGAGCATTTTGAAAGAATAATCTTGTGAATGATTAGCTCTGTAAAACCATTCCTAAAATGTGCTTTTGATTTGTTTGTATCACAGCTATTTCATATTTTCTGAAACAGTGGAAGAAATCGTCAGAGGGAGAAAAAAAAAGAGACATTGCATATCTAAATCTGTTTTAGTGCTGAAAATGGACAAGTGATGACACTGTGGTTAGAGATGAATTAAAAACAATCTGTTTTACCATATTTGTGGAGTCTGTTCTTCTCGTGCTCATGTGAGTTATCTGTTCAGTTTGTCTTTACAATAAATATGGAGTTAACTATCAGCATAAAAGGAACTGGCCTTAAAACAAAGCACTGCATGGACCTAGTTTTCTTTTAACAAATGATGCGTCAAACTTGAACTTGTATCTACCAGACAAACTGTAAACTTCCTTAACATGAGCGGCAGATGTTTGTAAGTAGAGAAATCGAGACAGGCTACATCGCACACACCACACTGTGGTTTGACAAAATGCGTTTCGCATGAAGCACCTAGGAGCAGCTGTGGAAACCTGACTGCTAAGGCCTGATTTTCCTGCAGAGAATTTCTGTCAAAAAGTAGCTCAGTCCATCCACACCACTGGGTAGACATGGAATAACTGAATGGTAGTGCACCACTATGTCTATAGACCCAATTGCTTTCTTGGAAAGAAAAACTCCCTCTCCTGGCAGTGCTCTGCAGTGCATGCCACGGTGTGAAGTAACACCCTGTGACATCTGAGGATGCTTAACCCTACAGGGCACATTGTGGCCAAATTTCCTCTATCCTCCACTGGAGACTATTGTGGTGTAAAAGAGAGAGCTGTCTCTTTTACATTACACAGACCTAGGACATGTCAACAACTTGTCTAATCACAGGAACTGATTATAGAATATATTTGCTATAATGTGATATATGCATATTAAAGTAAACTCTCAAAAGCAACAAAGATGGGCTCTTTAATAGAATCCAGCTATCATCAAGAGTAAATTCCAAGACCTCAATGTAATGGAAAAAATTCCTGTCTGATCTTCCCAAAGCTTTTGTCAGGAATCTGAGAAGCTGCTGGCTGCAGTTGTTGGAGTGTGAGCCTGGTCTGCAGTCACAGGAGTGTTATGGGTAGTCAACCATCCAGGGGAAGAGAGCGCGCTTACATTCCCTCCCTGATGGCAACAAAATTATGGCGCCATCACCAGAAAAGACAGACAGAAGAAATTGAACACATTGCAAGACAAAAACTACAATGCTGGGATGATATCTGAAATTTTATATGAGATGAATGGTGCTTGATTGGAATTCTCACATTGACATGCAGAGAACTGAGACTCTAATCTAGAAAACAGCCTGAAAAAACAAGCCTTTATAATGCAATAAGAACACTTTAGTTTGTGCATATTTGTTTGACAACATGTGTGTCGGAATGCCAAAGCAGCTATTAATTTTCTTCCCTTTGCATAGTATTATTATACATTAGCTGGCCCTGCCAATTTAATATGTTGTACATCTTTTTTGTCTCATTCCTTATAGTTGATTCAATGTCATCTCTTTGTTGTCTCAAAATGCAATCAATGAAGGTCTTCCTACCCCATCTACTGAAAGTCAAACCCAACCTATCCTGAGCCGCTCTGAGCTGTTCTGTCAAATCTTAGAATCAAGCCCATATTTCTTGAAGTCATGTTGTGCTAGTCCTCACTCTAGTTTGTGTGTGCTCTCGCACCTAATATACAAAAGATCTATTGAAATATGCATGAGACCCATGATGCCTGCACTAAAAATACACTCAAATAGGGAATACATTGACAGCTCTGTTATTGAGCTCTCCTTGAGTTTCCTCTGTCACAGCAGCCACAGATCGCTCTCAGGGCTCATGTATTATCAAAACGATGCAACACCTTTCTCTCAGTTTCCCTCTGACACACTCACAATTTATCTCCCCCTCTCCCTGCTCACTGTCTTTCTATCTATGCCTGGCAAGTAGATGCAAATGTCCCATCAAACGTTAGTTAAACAAATCTTCTTTTTTGTGAAATTCCCCAAATAATAGAAGTTAGGAAATGGTTGCACAGATTGCAATTCGATATATCTCAGATATAAGTGTAAGTGTAAACATTTATATATTGGATCAAGTTAATATACAGCTGTTAAAGATTGCTTCATTCTAACTGCGATGTGTCTCACTGACAAAGCTAATGTAATATTAAAATATAAGACCAGCTTAGACTGAAAAATATTGAGTTTGTCATATGTTTTTATCCTGACAAGTGTTCAAAAATATGTTAAATAACGATGGAAAATGACTGTAAAAGTACTTTAAAAGCCTAACATGCCACAAATCAGTGTACCTCTAACAACAAGCTAAACAATTACCACAATTTTATTTTTTTATTTTTTATAGAATTTCATAAAGCCTTGCACTTACAGCATAGGAAAAATGCAAAAATGTAAATAATTAAAATTAAATTAAAAATGTTAAAACTAAGTTTTAACATTTTTGGTGCTAATCAAATGCACTGGAGTAATTGATCATTAGAAAGTATGACTACCTCTATAATAGAAATTGTGTTTGCAGGTCAGCTTTTTGACAATTATCTCAAGCACAGAAGCAAATCTACAACAGAAAAAGAAAAGAATCAATGTGCTGCAATGGACCAATCATAGTTCAGACTTCAACCTGACTGAAACGTTGTGGTGAGATCTTAAGAGAGCTGTGCATAAATGAATGCCATCAAGCCCCAATGAAGTGAAGCAATGCTGTAAAACAGAGGTTAGTATTAGTATTAGTCAGATTAGTTAAAGCTGCCTGCATTAGTACAGTATTTCTCCATATACCATAAGTTAAATAGCCTAAAAATACATTATCTGTTATGACCCTGAAGCTTTGTAAACCTCTCATTTAACCAAACATGTTTAAACCTTTACGGTGTAACAATGTTTATTAGTCACTTATATGAACTGAACCATAAACAATACTTGGTAATTGCCATCTCTTAAAAAAAAAACCCAAGGCACCAAGTGAATGAATGTGAGAGCAGTTTAACCAACACCTTCAGTGTTCTTCCAACAATTATTCCTGTAATACAGTCAATGCTTCTTTTTACTGCTCTAGATGATCTAGAGGGCAGAGTTTTATGCCACATTAGCTGCTGCTCTACCATAAAGAATAGTAGGGGTTATAGAAATTGGCCACCAACATACAAAAGAGGACACTTTTTATTTGACATAAAATTACATTAAAAAAAAAAAAAGCAGAACTCAACAACCTTGCATTATTGGTTCTGTTAGGATATTTCTTTTAAGATAATCACTGTAAACTCCACTGTTATCATGTCAGCTTTGACAAAGGCGATGGTGTTTTATGTTTTAGAGTAAGGGGCCAAAATGTTAGGCATCCGTAGCAGCTACACCTCTGTAATTGGGCAGAATTTAGAAAGCCGCTATGAAATACACCCCTGCAACTTTAATAAGTTCCAGAGTCCTAGGCTCCAGGTTGCTGCTCCCAAGGTGCTGGTCTGAGTTAGCTAACATTTATCACATAAACATCCAACAGCACTCCTGCTAAAGCAGACAAATGCCTTCCTGCTCTGCAATCCCTTCCATAGCCATCAGAATCAGGGCAACAAATCCAGCTTTAATAGTTATCTATGGAGTCTCTCGCATGCAATGAACACCCACATTTATTTCTCTGCTTTCTCCCGATGAGGGTAAGTGGATCAATTAGTGAAGACTACAAGTTCAGCATCTTTACACATAGTATCAATTGTTAAGTTGGGCAACAGCAGGTCCCCAGATTATCTCAGATCTGTGCCTCGCCTCGCTCCCATCCCTCCTTCTCTCCCTTCTCCAGATCCAAAGCTATCCTCATTACAAATGATCCTCTGATACACACAACCTTGGGACACACCTTCGCGCTAATGGCCCGCAGATTGATTTTTAATTAGTAACACTTTTGGATGTTGGCCAACTCAAATGGACTTTTATGAAAAACTAATCACCTTTTAGCTTTAAGCGTTGAAAGCTGTAAGTGAATGGTTTAAAGCTTTACCGGTGTTCACATATTCACTATAAATAAAGGCTACTAATTATTCACAACCTTGCATTTGTATGAATTATAGCGGGAGCAGCCTTTCTCAAAGAAAAATCTCTACACAGAGTACAGAGATGACCTCAGAGTTCTTAAAGTTGTGTGTTGAGAGGGCAGACGTGGAGTAGATGAAAAGTAGGTCAGGTCAGATATCTTCTTAGGGTTCCTGAAAACTTTCAAGCCAACAAAATGTCAGTCCACATTAAACAAGCAGGTCAGATGAGCCCGAAACTCTGTGCCCTGTGAGTTCATCTGGCATGAGCTCATTATTAAAGCTCACCAAGCTTTTATAAACTGGGCCAATATTTATGATGGCAAAAAGAGACACAGACTACATCTGTAACATTTTAGTCCCAGATGTGCACAGTGCAGTTGCAGGGTCAAGCCCATGAAGTCTGCTACAGAGGAATACTCATCCTTCAAAATCCTGTAGGAGCTGCATTATCTCTTATTTAATTGCTTGGCATTATTATTATATTTTCCACTCGTCATACAGGATCCATTCCTGTGTTTCTAGGTGGATTTTGTTTTTTGGAGGATTGTTATTTGTTGTAGCTTGACTTGACCCAGAAAAGCGTCTTTCGCAGTTCGTTATCATCTGCTAGGTATTCCAGGAGTATTGGTATGCAATTTTTTTTTTTTTGCTGAATGTTTTGAGACTCGGATGCTTTATTAGCATGGCTAAGGTTTCAGGAACTTTTGTGTTTTCAAAAGTTCTAAACTTTTTGGAAGTTATAAAAGATTATGGTTAAAAATTAGCAGAGGTGCGCAAACAGGGATGAAATTTTGAAGAGTGCCCTTTGCATAAAAGGTGAAAACTGCAGTACTGCAGTATGCAATTTGTTTTAAAAAAAAACATATTGCATGCTACATATAATAAATTTAGGATTAAGGACTTGTGCAACAGCTGTTTAAAAACACTGCATGCTCCTCAATATTTAAAGACACACAGCTTGTACTTGCTATTGTTTGCTTTTTTTTTTGCCTGTGTGTGTTTACCTTGCTGGAGGGGTATTCATAGTTTCCTGGGTGCTCAGGGCTATCAAACATTTGCAGCCGCTCACACACACACTTCCACATCTGACCTAACAATCCACTCAACAGTAATTTATTGGTGTGATCCATCATTATCATGTTTTATTATGGCCACCATTGGAGATATAATTCACAAATAGGCACACTCTGTAGAGATGACAGTGAGGGAGAGGGATGTCCTTTACCTTCGTCCTCTGCCACGAGCCTTCAGGAGTCTCTGAGGGCCTATATGCAAGAGACCCAACCTTAGAATAAGCAGGAAGGCTCGTGATCTGGGGAACAGGAGCCTGCCCTGCTTGCCTATTGCATTGTGGGCCAGCAGGACTTTCCATTAAGTGCCAGAGAGAGAGCGAGAGAGAAAGACAGAGAGAACACACCACGGCAGCAGCAGAGCAGTGTCCGTGCCATGTCACATGACCACCTTTGTATTCAGTAGCCATAACTCACTGCTTGTGCACAGGGATTGATCCCAGGCTGGACACTCCCAGGAGAAGCCCTGGCACTCAGCGGACTTTGATCCCTCAGATTAATGCAATAGGGATTCCAGGCCTTTGTCTCCAGCCAAACACTTAACGTCCCCCGAATTTGTATCCAGCAAAGGTTGAGTCCCATGTTTATTTGGGTAATGAATTGCTGTAATTAATGCACATATTGATTCCCCCTCAGTGTCTCTTGCAAAGGCCAGTCCGATTTCTAATTTAAAGGGAGTGGGAGTGTTAGCAGGAGGGTGAGAATAGGGGAGGAGAGCCCAGTATAGGCAAAACAATTGCACTATGTGCTTGCTGAATGAGAGTGTAATTGTTCAATGAATCACATTTGAATACATTCAATTAAATCCTTCAAGTCGTGTGTTTGGTGTGTGCATTTGTGGTGTTTTATTATTTTGGTTTTCCTCTCATGTTGTAATAAAAATGTAAATCCTTGGAGGGCATCCAAGCGCCGATGAGGACATCTGCCAAGTAGCTTCTCTGAGCTCTGGCATCACATTAATAAGCACGATGCAATTTTCCCACACAAACAGGTAATACTACATTAGCATATAATCCTCTGGAATTATGACTATACTCATCTCCATCACTGCGCCCTCACAGAGGAATTCTGCATGCACTTTCAGAAAAACTATGCGTGTGAGGGAATTATCTCCGCGCTTCAAGGACAGGAAGTTTTCCAGTTTGCAAAAGCTATCCAGTGATTGCGCAAAAACATGTTATTGTTTTCAGTCTGGGTAGTGCGGCACAATACATTATGTGTCGTCTCTTTGATCTGAGACCTTTGCATGGCTCCTTTAAATGCTCTTCATGTCCTTCCCCTTGCTGTGATGCTGTGTGGCTGTGCCCTGTGAAAACACCTGGTCACCACCGCTGTGAAATGTCTGACCACAGAACAATGAACAGCCAGCTGGTCCATCTATTACTGTTTGTGTAGGTTCACCTCAAGAATTGCATCCCCCCCTGTGAGTAATTACAAGAAAATGAGCCTTTGACTTTTGATGCACATTGGGGGAAAAAAAACTTTAAGGGTAATACAGTATCGTCAATGTGTTTGTATTGATCACAGCTGTAATTACAACTGCAATAATTTTCAAAAGTCTTGAGCCACCTCCCATTTTTTAAGTTTTGTTTCCAAGGAGGCAGAATTTCTTGTAATTTTTAAAGTAGTAGTCTTGAGCAGTAGTTTCAGGTCTTTCACAGCTTTGGACATTGGCTGCTTTTTCACTCATTTTCTGTACAGTCATCTTACCTTACCATTTTCAAAGGAACGTTTTTTTGTTTGTAAAGCCACTTACCACTGACCTATGAATCATTAAAGCATAAAAAGTCACCTAACACAAGGTACTAATCTGTGTTGTGTCTACATATAACAGACAACTTAGCAAAAAAACAATTTTAAATGGTATCTTTAGGCACTTTGTTACTAGCAGCCTGTTGCAAACATACATCATTTATTTCCATTTTTTACTTGAACGAAAAATGCCGACACTGATAACACAGGCTCTGACAGGCAAAAATAGTATTTCTGCAGCAACAAGATTATTCACAAATATTTATTACAAGTGGAGGGCAAAAAAAGTGACAGGCCTAAAAAGTTACAGAGGAACAGTCTTTTGAAAGTCACGCCCTTGAGAATTAGGAAAAAGTCCAATGAAAATCTGGACCTGAGATGCATCTGCCCCTTCAGTTTGAGAAGCCACTCTTAAGGAAGGGAAAGAGTGAGAAAATTCCTCGGTATGGCAAATTGCACAAGAACTGTACTGAAAGACAGTGGCAACAGGTCTAATGGAGTGATGAATCCAAATGTCTACAGCTAACTATCATCTGGAAAGCATCTGACTAGAAACAGCTTCATTTTTCAGTATGCCAATAATCACAAACAGAGTGCAAATGTATCAAAAGCATACCTGGATGAAAAAGCACACAGAGGATCTCTATCAGTCATGGATTGCCCCCCCAAGAGCAGTGTGCAATCATCTTAACAGAGAATTGAACAAAATACAGCCAACATCCAAAGAAGGCCTTTGAATGTCCCTCAGGAAGCCTGGTGAGCTATTCCTGAAAACTACGTCAAGAAATTACTAGAAGCTTTTCTAAGAGGCTTCACACTGTATTGAACAATAAAAGGGGTCAAAGTAAATATTGACTTTTAAGTCTTTTAGAATTATTAGAGCTCTGTTGTTGACTTTTATTCTCTATTCCCATGTATGTTTGCGCATTTCAATAAATGACTGCACCTGTGTCCAATTTACATAGCAAATAATAAAGAAATGAGGGGTGATTCAAGACTTTGCCACAGTACTGCAAACATATTTACCATACCAGTTTTACCATTTAAAAGATGTTGAATGAAGTGTAATACAAAAGTGTTTAATATTTTGTGTAATATCAGAATAATATTCTAATCTAATGTAGTCCAATAGACTTCTTCCAGCTTACCATTACGTGTGATATTTAAATAGGTTTGATATTTCACGAGAGCAGTGATTGTGTGAGGACCAACAATGTAACAGATCTGCTTATTCAACTCATTAATAATACACTTTAACTAAATTATAGCCAGCAGTTCAGTCTATTACTCGGTTTTCGCGATTTTAACAACAGTGATGATGAATAATGATTCATTCTAGCATCCTAGATTTTCTGAGAACCTATGGCATGCCTTATTAAAGACAAAATAGGTAGAAGACTAATTAAGCTGACCAAAAAGGAATGACGGCATGCCCAACTGCCAGAGCCAAGTAAGGGCTTGAAAAATGGCTTCGCTGCAATTTCAATTAATCAGTTGTATTTTGCTTAATTTTGTTTGACGTTGGCAGAGGAAACGTCCTCTGGGAGTATCTGTCCTTTGACCACTAATGCTTTAGTAATTCTTCCATCAGTAGAGCCCATGATTGAAACAATCAAGTGTGTGTGTGTGTGTGTGTGTGTGTGTGTGTGTGTGTGTGTGTGTGTGTGTGTGTGTGTGTGTGTGTGTGTTTGTTCAAAATAAATTTCAATCCTATCAATTTATCATGAGTAAATCAAAGAATATGTTAGTTTTGGAGAATTTGTAAGTTATGAAACTTCATATATTCTAATTTATACAAGCAGTGTGTGTGTGTGTGTGTGTGGGTGTGCACTTTCACTGAGGGCAGTATTTGTGAGCATGTCCCTCCATGTATGCCTGTTCTTTAGCTTACATACAGTGTTG
Organism: Pundamilia nyererei; assembly: GCF_000239375.1. Taxonomy (NCBI): domain Eukaryota; kingdom Metazoa; phylum Chordata; class Actinopteri; order Cichliformes; family Cichlidae; genus Pundamilia; species Pundamilia nyererei. The sequence goes on from NW_005187410.1 coordinate 5,083,727, forward strand.
AGTAAGGGGCTGATTGCAAAGCCCACACAACTGAGTGTGGAACCTGATTAACCTTACAGTGACTCCAGAAGCATGTGACCGCCACTGTTTCCCCTCCTTTCCAACCCACAGCCCAGGAAAGAGATGTTGAACTTAACCTCTGCAGCAGTGATGAATTAACAATAGAACAATTCAATGCCCCAGTAATTACAAAACACTTCGGACACGCAACATTTTTCAGCTCTGCCACACAGGTTTGTCGGTATTGGTGGCTTTCACCTGGAATGCTGGGGCTCTTTGCTCTTCCTAACTTTGTTTTCTCTCACGCAGATTAGATCTGCCACCCCATTACAGATTCATTTTCCTAATTTTTCATGTCTGCGCCGCGCCCCATCTGCACAGGGCTGATAATTGTGGGGACCAGCCCTGGTGATTAACATCAGCAGAATTAATTACGCCCGCCATTAAGGCTCCAGGTTGCACACAATGATCAAGAGAAATTAACTTTCTCCCAGGCCCCTAAATCATCTCACCTTCAAGTGGAGTGATGGCAAAGAGACAGACCCAGAGTCCTGGACCCCGCTCAGCACCTTCTTAACCAAACATGAGGTGTGCATCCTGCCTCCCACCAAGGAGATTATAGCTGCGGCTGATGGGTATCAATTACGCCACCTTATGTGGTGGGATAAGCGAGAGGTGTCCAGGGTCTGGTGACTAATGAACCTGGGTTAGAGCCACCCTGCAGCTGGAGACCAGGAAGCTGACTGTTTCTCTAGCCAGGGAGCAGCCGCCAGATGCTGAGAGCCTCAGTTCACCAGCCTGACACATACGTATATATCTGCACATCACATTTGCACTCTGGAGACCAGTGGCAAGGCGATCGTAAGTGAGACAGAAACTGATGTGCAAGACTTTGTCACCTTAGTTGGTCACAGAGTTTGTTTAACTGTCAAAAATATAATGTATTTCAATTAAAGCCATAATTAGAAAACACACAGGGTACAAAAAGATATTTCTAAGCCTTTTCAGATATCATATACAGTATGGCTATAGGTAAATGAGCACTGGGTGCCTCAGGGAGAGAGAGTGATGTGTTTGTAAGCTATGCTAATGGAGCAGACCCTATGCCCCTGCAGCAGGGAGAACAGTGGTAATGTCAGGAGGAGATAAGCAAATTGCGTCTGTATCATATTGACTTGTCAAGGTTAAGCAGTGTGAGCAGGGGGAGGAGTGAGAGGCGAAAACTCTCCCTCCTTCGCACTTGCTCTTTCCTTGACTACTGAAAAAGATGCATGAGAGGTGGGAGAAGAGGGCGAAGAAGTGAACAAGAAAAGACAGAGAGGTGGTTTTGCTTTGAAGGAACCCTGCCTCATCCTCCAAACAAAGTCCTGTTGAGATAGCAATCACACAGAGTATACAACAGACACACGCTTGGATAGGGAGGGTTTGTCTCTCTGCTCTCGTTTAGACTGATTTGATTTAGCTCCACAGGATCTAATTAAGCTCAGACCGAAACCTCTTCGGAGTTTCAGCAGTCATATTGTGAATGTCAGGCTTTGAGAAATGGCCACGAGCAATCAAACCTGTGTATGTGTGTTTTTATGAACACACATATGCAGCGATATAATAATAGCTGTCGATGGATATATAGCAATAAAAGCTGACAATTGTTATGCATGAGGGATCGTATAAATTTTAATGACAACAAATGCAATGCAGTGTAGTAAAAATAACAACCGAAACAGTAACAATAATGACTCCAGCAAGTTAACTTGCACAAAAAAATTGAAAAGTGGTGTAAAAAAAAAATCACAGCCCGAGGTTCATCCCATGGTGATTGTCACAGTGCCTCCCTTTCCCTCTAATTAGCTGTATGCTTTACTTGAATTCAGTGTATAATCCCCTGGATGAAGTGCAGTCAGCATCTTTCCTTTTCCTAAAAGCACGAGAGGTGCAGTATCATCAACTCCATCTTCGCTCCAACACTGCCTCTGGATGATTTAATAAGGTTAAAAGACTAGTCAGCAATTACCCCCTGCTCAGTGGAGGAAAACTCTGAAACACAATTGCATTACAGCTGTAGATAAATGCCAGACACCACATCCACAAAGAAAGTGGCTATCTCCACCTTTTTACAATCCGGGCACAAATAAGCTTTTTTAGTTAGAAAAGTACTGACGAGTTATTTCGCTTTTGATTCTCTGCATTTGTGTCTCTACAATACAGAATCACAGTGGTCAGGGTGAGACAGTCCAGAGAGTGTCATAGAGTGGCATTTATTGCTTCTGCTGTGGGGAAACAGGTAAGCAGAGCACACCATCTACAAAGTAGTCCCCTTTGACACCAGCACTCCACAAATCAGGGCTGAAGGGCAGGCCAGAGTGGGGGCACTGACACAGAGGTCCTTTAGAGTTCCAGCATGCCCCAGGAATGTGGTAGAGCAAAGGCAGCTGCCGGCAGGACAACCAGACATCTGGGATTTGTCTGGCACCATGTCTGATTTTATTGTCCTAACCATAAGACAACTCAAAGGAAGAAACACGTCTGGCCAGTGCCTGTCCCGGTACACAAACTTGCTTCCCAGTGATGAAAGTTTCTAACTGGGTTAGCCGCTCTACAGCGAGAAACTTGAAAACTGCTCGTGGGGGGTATGAGCTCCAGTGAAATTAGTCCTCCTTGTTGCACTTATTAGATAATACTTCCTGTATTAGTGGGGCAGCCGTGATAGCAGGCAGATTTACAGCTCTCTGTGGCAGGCAGCTCACTTTAACATGAGCTGTGTTAACTCTGGTCATTAAACAGAGGATGTCATCACTCCACGCCACCGCTGCATGTTAGATGTCACACACATCCTCCACAGGGCAGCCTCTGTCCACTTCCATCCACAACATCCTCTAAATCTGTCATTGCCACCTGGGCATTTGACCACACCACCCTGCCGCAGCTTTGTACATACATGTGGAGAGAGATACGCAGGTGTTTGTGTGCATGATTAAGCCTTACACGCACCCACCCACCCATTGCATGTGTGGACAGATGTGTGGGACAGTGGCCGGTCCATCCACACGGGGTGAGGTAGAGGCGTGACGCTCATTACAGACCCAACTCTGTACACAGGCCAGATAAGCAGAACAGGACAAGATAAGGACGCGTAGCTGGCTACAGCAAAGTGCAGCCAGATATTCTGATGGCACCGGCAGATGAAACATCCACTCTTACGCTAAGCATTTACTCTGTTGTTCACCAGGGAAAGTATTATTTTAATAGTGCTGCTGCATTTTAATCCTTGCAGGGTAAGCAACTAGAAAGTTGCTGAATCAGCAGGCTTTGCTCTGAATATTTTACTGTAATAAAAGCATGAAGAAAAACAGGAAATTTTCATGTAAGTGTACAAAATTAAGTATTTTGAATATGATGTCGACATTACAAAGGAACATTGCAAAGTTTATGAAGGGTCTTTAGATCAGATGAGTATCAACTTCATGCTTAAGGCTCCCTCCAAAGTTGTGTCTAAGCATTGCATGCAATGTTTTTTTAATCACTTTAAATTTTATCTTCAAGCATGATTTACTTCAAGAATTGTGCAATTTAATTTTGCATTTAATAACACTTGCATTTTAAAAATGTACTTAAAATAGGTCAAATATAAAGGCAATTCTTGCTAATATAATTATTCCCATGATATTTGATCAAATAAGTACAAAATGTATCACATTTTCCCAAACAAACAAGGATATGAAAATCGTATTGTTTATCATTTCAATATTTTTTTGTAACATATTTTAATAAAATGCACTCTTAGTTGAGTTTGTATATTATGGTCCACCTCATGTTATTGTGGATATTATATGATCAAAATGGATTTCTTTAAAGCCTAAAAATGTGTTGAAACACATTGATAGTAATCATTTCTCTAACTGCATAAAAGACCGTGGAGGATTTGCTTGGGTCGACTTGCAAAATGACCCGTGCCAGCACTCGCTATTATACTACATTAGTCATCGACTCCAGGGACCATGGAGACCTTATGGTTATTCTTCTTTAAGTGGAGTATCATCTAATTCAAAACATTACATAAATGTGTGTATCTGGCCGGCAGTGCACATACATTATGTTTGCATATCTGTGTACCGCTTGTGAAGTTTATATGTATATAAGTGTATATGTGAAAGTGTGCGCTGATTTGGGTTTCTATATTGTGGGGGCGGATCCATGTGTGCCACACTGTACTCTAAACCAATATTCAATCACTATGTGTAAAGGTCATAATTCAGCAGCTTCATAGCGTTGCAAATACTGTTTACTGTATCCAAGTGGTGCCGTTAGACATCATGTCTGTTGAAATTTAGCTGCCCCCTCTCATCCAGCACGCTGCAACTCCCATCATCAACAGTACAATCATTCTCAGTGATAGCAAAGCACAGGGGAGAGAAGAGGAGCTGGCCCTCCAAGATGGATGTGTGTTATTGTTTGTGGGATGACAGTGTGTTTCAATCAGGTCCTCTGAGCTCTAATCCCAGGTAGAGCTCTTAAAGTTGCTGAGTCAGTTACTGCTTCATCGATCCATCACAGTGGGTTAGTAGTGGGCAGGTGTACTCCCCAGCTCCCAGGAGACTGAGGAAACACCTGCCCTGCACTGCTCGGGACTTCATCATCCCGCCATTCCTTTGTCTCGTTCTGCAGGGAGCTCAACGTCGGGCCACAGAAAACTGTGAAAGCAGCACTTTTGTGGTCGTTTGTTGCCCGTACACAAGAATTAGGGGAAGAGAGATATGCTTTTCCCTCGCCTCCTGCACCTGTCCCCTCCTTTATTTCTCACCCAGGGAAAAGGGGCATGCACTAAATGGACCGCACACAACTGCCTTGGAGCTGCACAGATCACAGCGAGCTTATACCATTTAAACTGTGAGAAGTCACGCAGGGTACCGCCGAACGACACACTGCCCACATCTTCATTTTATTATACAGTCCCTGAGTTATCAAAATGAATACTCTTTTTCAGTAGCTATAAAGGACAATGAATTTGGAAGTGCATTAAGAGAAAGCATAGTGGTTATTATTACATCTGAGAGAAGTGCGCCAGCGAGGGGTGAGAGTCTATGTTTCTCCTGCTGCAGGCAGTCAATTAGTGCCAGAGGGAAACACAGCACTCCTCTGTTGCTCTCTGCTAAGGAGCTGTAAATAAAGGTTTTTATTGCACCGCACTATCTGCGCCTCTTCTCTGGACATCAATAGGCCAATGCAATGGACTGTTTCCTAGTATAATCACTTTGTGACTTGTTTTTCACTAAAAGGAATAGGGTTGAACAACTCAAAAACTCTCACATTCTTGGATCAATCTATATTTTCTGTCCTGACCTTCACAGAAATACCTTGAATCCTATCAGTCCATTCTTCATTTAAACAGGATTGGCAAAGGCAACAGTCTTGCACAATTTATTGCTCCCACAGAGCATTTGGAGAAAACCCACAATTTAAAAAGCCTTTGTTAGGCCTGTCTGACAGTATCAATGCAGACTGTAATGGTCCCAAGGTATCAAACTAGAGAAGTCAGTAAATATGAAATAGCAAAGTTAGTGTACTGCTCATGCTCATAGCAACATGAAAATGCATTTTAACCCTTAAATGGTTCAAGCAAAACTTAACTAGCGTGAGATTCAGCCTTCATACTTGCAGAAAATGCTTTTTAGTGATAGTTGTAAAAACCCTAAACCCCAAAAAATCAAGATGATGTGTGTAACACAAAACAGTAGAGAAGTCACATGACTTCATGACTCATGCTATTTTTTATACCAAGACATCACTGCGTATGTTTTCATTCCTGTTTTTGCATGTACATATCTCACAGAGTATAGAAGCCAAAGAATTAATGTGTACGACTCTACATAACAAACCTACCAATTTTAACCATTTATCATTTTCACTCTTGACAAGTGTTGCAGAATTCATATCTAGCAAAATACTCCACTGGCTACTCATGTTTTTCCATAAACAGTATTCTCTAATTCCCATGTCAATTCCTCTAATAAATGATCTATTAACAGATTTTGTTTTTATGAACTGCAGAGAAGAACTGAAGAGTTAAAAACAGATCAATAAATACTCTCTGAATATTAAATCATATCTTAATGCTCATAGAATATTGGCTGAGGGTCTATCTGGATATTATTTGTTCAGAAGGCAGATTTATGCCTTGTGTTGGATCGAAGTGAGCAAAGTGTCTTCTTTCATCTTCAACAGCAGGGGCAGATACATATCAGTGACAGAAAGAACTAAAATCCAAGGCCACTAGTCACCAACTTTACCTCCTGTAAATTGAATGCTGATTCTATTTATATTTGGTTTGATTTACACCCAGTTTCCTCCATGCAAGTGAACAGGAAACAGATGCTAGGAATTGTTCTGTCCCTGAATTCCTTAGAGAGAGATTCTAGTCAACACCAACGTGTGAGATTTGCTTTGTACTTGCATGCGAAAAGGTAGTAGACGGTGACTAAATTGACTCCCTGGTTTCCCTGCTCTGAATGTCCATTTCCTCACAGTTTCCACTTGCGTATGTCCGTCTGCCCAAACCCAGGTTATGGCAGGCAGGCTTCCCTAATGGAGTCATGGAGCCAAGTCTACGATTTCTCAGGACAAGGTCAACCGTAACGCCTCAGGCACCAACAGCAGTGGGAGGTAGCATTTGTGGAGAACATTAGAGTTCATAACAAAATTTCAGTGATAAATGATAAGGCGAGGCAAACCCATATGACTTCCGTGGCTAAGAAAAAATGAAGCAAATCCAATTGCAATATATTATCCCCTGTAAATCTGCTAAAAGATAGTGAGCGGTGCTCTAAATGAATCATTTTGCCACAGTCTCCCTAAAGTATGCTTTCGCTGTGCAACAGCTAATAGGTGAATAATAAAAATGTGTTCTCCATAATTACATTAATTATGCAAACAAATAGAAACACACAGCAATAATTAAGGCGTTAAGATTATTGCGGATGATCAAGCACCCAGACATGTGACACAAGGGGAAAATAGAAATTTAGTATCGAGGAATATTGTTTGACATTTACAAGGTGATATGATTTGAAAAATAAAAGGCTCTTCTTTTCATGGACCATGGCGCCATCTAGAGGACACTGAAAAAAACTAACCAGACTCAACATGGGCATCATTTGAGAGGTTATATTCTAGTTGGTGGGACTATTTGCGCTGAGAAAATTCAGTTGAGCAAATGTGGTGTCATTATAGCCTAAAGTAACTCATTTTTCTCAGGCTTTGGGTGTTTGTGTGCATGTGCGCGTGTGTGATGCATTGTGTGAAGCATTATGATATGGTGCCACCTACTGTTAGATCCCTTGCCATATGATTGAAATAAAAGCACAATCCGTGCGTATATCCTGTTGATAAGATCAAATTAAAGTGAGACAAAGGTCAGCTGTACAGTGTAATATTACACGCCGCAAGAGAGGTTTTGTGTACGATGTGTGCTCCCATATTCTGTGCCACCAGATGAGAACAAAGGGCAAAAGGTTACAGTCATGTCATCCCTCACCTCACATATGATTTGCAACCGCTGGCCCCTCCCTCACTCAAGATTTATTGTACATTAAATTTCTGCTGACGTTGTTCTGCTCGGCCGCTCCTTAGATATATGGCAAACCATAATTTGGAGGTGTAAAAATGGGTATAAAACCTGTATTAATTATTTCATTGTGGTTCTACAGTAAGTGCTGTCTTTTAGCCCAGACGAGGATGTCATCCCCCTCTATTTCAGCAGATCATTATATCACTCATTTGTCAGAGAGAGACTAAATTACAATCAAGGCCAGTGCTGTACTGTTGTATGGTAAATCAGGGAAAACCAAGACTTTTTTATTGGTGTCATTAACTAATACTTTTATTCATTTTTTACTTTATTTGATGTAAATTAGCTGATAATTGCATTTAAATCTCTTTTTTCTAGCAGTGGACTGACGGCCTGGCCTATTGCTGCATTAAAGACCCCAAACTACAGTGATAAAACAAAAGCTGGAGGTTTTCGCTGGCTTGTTTCTTGAAATGGCATGAAAGCAAAAAGCAGCCACAGTAAGCACAGAGGCTGGAAGTGCCCATGACGGATAGCAGTGTGTGGGACTTGTGATATATCTTTGTGTCGCGGGGCAGTTAGGTACAAAGACTGAGGGGTGTGATCAACAACCAAACAAACACACTGTCCTGAAGCGAGGGCGAGGAAGTGTACACAGAGCATCCATCACACCACATCTGTGAGCGGCCGATACTGTTCTGTTTAGTCTCACTAACCCACTACACTCAGATCATGTCCCGCTGCCCTTGCAGGTCTCACATGTAGTTATAAAATTATGGCATAATTTATCAGCCTTGCAGCAGTAGTTGCTTGTACAGCATCTCCAGCAAAGACATAATTAAGCTGAACAAGTAACACAAAAAGCAACAGTTTCTCTAAGTACCAAGTTACATTCTAAATAATTTAAGTGGTTAAAGCCACAGATCAACTGCGTGCATGCTATTAAGATGTTCTAAATAACACAAGAACTACTGAACTTCTCATTTACAACCATGCATTTCTTCCCCAGTCAGTAACTCTTAAAAATGACACGTAAACACGTCATGATTCTTCTCATTCTGTAAATCCTTGCTCCTGCTGAGACTTTAAATGCTCTTGTGATCAGAGAAGTATCCAGATCAGTAGCTTGCAGTTAAGAAGCAATGGCACACTTGACATGGATTATTCAAAAGCCGTTTTTTATTTGAAAGGGGTAAACACTGTATACCTAAATAGAGTTGAACCTTTCACTGATATCAGTTACTAACACTAGCTTGCAAAACGGCTGTTGTAAAATGGATCTCTTATCACTGAGACTGAAACATTTATGTCTCAGTGATAAGAGAATGTTGCCATTTTATTGTTGCATAGGTCAAGCGAATTTTATCTACTGAATAAGCTCATCATATTCTGTATTATTAAGCACTGATTACAGTAGAAGTGTAATATGGTAGTAGGTTAAAGTACAAATATGTCAAAAATGTACTCTTGCATAGAAACTCAGTATGTGTTACTTTTCACAGTCAGTATATTTAAGGGACTAACATGAGTTTAACAAATTCTCCGCTATTTATACCAATCCCTAACCATACTGTGGAAATATACTATACAGTGATAGATTTAATAAAATAGAAATTTGATTTAACCCTTGTGTGGTGTTCGTATTTTTGTTACTCAGCCAGTGTTCATGGGTCTGGTGGACCCGCTAGAGTTTTGGCTTTCCAAATTAACACTATCAAACAATTTTATGTTAAATTACTCAACAGATGTTTACTTCATCCCAATTACAAGACATATACAGCAAGCATGGTTAATTTTTTCCCTTTACCTTTGTTAGATCACATTTATGAATTAATGTGCTTCTCGTTTTTCTTTTATATAAAATGTTATAAATAAATCAGTTATAATCAAGTGGAGTGAGTGGAAAGACACAACACATTTACACGTGAAAAAATAATTAATTGTTTAATTTTTCTTTTGAAAAAAACTGAACACGGGTCTCACAGACCCGAACACCATACAAGGGTTAAGGATTATCAGTCTATGAATGCAACAAGTACAGATAAGTAAGATTCCGGTATGCTGTTGTTGTTTTTCCTGTAGTGCAGAATGATTTCTTCTCATGTGTGTTGCATCGTGCTTCTTGTTTGTTCCAATACAAACAGGAAAAATTTATTTAAAAAATAAAAGCATGGCATTTGGACAGTGTTAAAGACCATCTGCTCTACTTCAAAGGTGGTGGACGGGGCAGGATTCACACTCATCTTGCTAAACATGCATCTGCTGCAACCAGAAAATGTATTGACCTTTATTGTGAGCAGCACCATTACCACGCTGAAATAGTCCAACGGGGCCCAGTTACCAAAGCAGAAGATGATTGTTATATGTTCACACACAGCAAGACCTTTGCAATAGAGGTTCCAGCATAGACAACCTTTATTTATGTAGTTCCAAAAAAAGCAGGACCACTCTCACTAACGTCTGATTTTTTTTTTCCATAATTTATTGTAGACTGATTTTCCACCATAGAAAAAGATCTGTGTTGTAATGCACAAAAAAACTGATCAAGTGTCTGAAAGCATACATAGGCTGCAGCAGGACAGAAGAAGCCAAACATGGACTGGCTCTTGAATTTGAACTATGGGCCGCTCATAAAAACTCATCATTAATAGTGTCAGTAAAACATTACCCTTTTTTATTGGGGCTGTATTTTCCTCACATACTACAGTAAAGTTAATGACAGACATTGTCTAAACCATAAAACCGTCATATATTTGGAGATGCTGGTCAGCTTCACCAAGGCTTAGTAGCATCTGGCTCATAGATCATACCTGTCCAATCAAGTGTTCTCGTAACACAGAGGAAACTTGAACTGAAAAGATGGCTTTATGTCTCATTTCCACACTTGCAACTGAACATAATTGTTATTAATTATTTTCATGCAGACATTTCTAAAACTTCTTTAAAGGTGTACTTTAAAAAAACAGAAAATAGAAAGTTGTAAACATTCTGCCATTAAAATACTAAAATATCTGATAAAAACAACTTTGTAGGTTTTTAAGTTTGTTGTGTTTACTGGTCGGGGGTGCGGGGAGGAGGGGCTGAGTGCTAAGCTAGAGTAAAAAGCGCTATATAAGAAGTAGCCCAATCACACTTTGGTCCTCTTACTGAAATTACTTTGCTTGTTTTACTGTATGGGATAATAATCTGAATTCTAATCCTTTTTTGTTTTTATGTATTTATTTATTTTGCTGCAAATGCAACACAAAATTTGGAAGATGCCTGTTTTTAGGGTTTGGCTTGCATTGGAGTTATTTCTTTCTTTCTTTTTTTTACTGACATTGAAGCAACGATTTACAGCCTAGATTGCATCAGCAGTTATTTCACTGAAATGAATCAAAGGCAGGTTTGTGTGAAAAGAAATGTACCTGGGAGTCCAGTAGACACTGGTCAGAGATATGTCGGTTATAAATGCTGCTTGTGCTGCAGACTAACATCAGCAGCACAAACATGAAGCATTGACTATGGAGGGCTTGATGGATGGAAGGGTTGATGGTTGGTACTCCAAGTCAACCAGCAGATGGCGCAAAGTAACATTGATTTGTTGCAGGAAACGAGGCGAGCAGTAAAAGACAGAGTGTACTAAGATAACTTTAATCAGAATTAATATTATACAAGAAGCTTTATATGGCAGTCTGTGCTCATGAGTCATGGAGGCTATAGAGTGCTGTGTTTTAAATTTTGACCACTGTAGTTCACGATTGTCTTACGACCAGCATCAGCAGCCACGCCGATTGGGTCACGTGATCCGCTCAGCTCTGCGTCCGTAGACATCTGCAAAATGGAGGTGAGGCTCTGGCAAATGTTGCAAATTAATTACGGTTGTGTGAGACATGCATGGAGACAGTGGCTATTCTGTAACACTTACGCGACAGTGCTCAGAGGGCGTATTGTGTTGCATCATAACATGTGGCTGCTCTGTTACTGTAAAGCTGGTCGTTTTAGCTAAGACTGTAGCTAAGCTAATGGTGGTCCAACAAGACTAAACATTCAGCTCTCCGGCTATGGAGCTGGAGAGCAGTATATTGTGTTGGGGTTGGCGCTTTCCCAAATAAATAAATAAACAATCTCGCTGGAGTTTATAAACCAAAGGTAGTTATTAGAGCAAGTGCGTTTTGCTTGTTTATGTGTATATTGTTAGTGTTGCTAGAGTACCTGCGTCTGTCTTGAAGCGAGCTAATGCTAGCTGCTAAAGCTAATGCAGCCAGGCTAACCCAGACTGTACTATGGACACGGACACGTTAGATGGTATATGCAGCATGTCACGTAATATAATTCCGTGTGTTTTTGTTTTTTAAGTGTTGTGGGGTTGTTGTTTTTTTTAACTGAGTGTGTCGCCTACGAGTTAATGTCACAGTCTGGTATAAAGGGCTGACACTACAGCTGAACAGCCTAATTTCATAACTAATAAATATTCAAATATTGTTTTCTCTTTGTTTTTGTTTTTGTCTTTTCTATAAATGATATTTTTAGTCTCACTGTGGAGGTAAATTTGTATATATTTGTATATATTTTCCACCACAACCGATTTGTTAGTCTGTAGGTGTTGGTTTAAAACACGAATTACATTTTATTAACAAGAACAATAATTGATGTCTGAAGAAACCTTCAGTAAAACACTTTAATTAATGCTGAAGTTGAAATTTCAGGCTCAGAGTACGAAGAAACCACCTGTTGTGAAAAGCTGCCATATAAAAATATTGATTGCAGAATCCCATACATTTCATCTGGCCATTTATGCTTAAGATAATAAAAATAACCATAGGAAATTTCCTTAATCCGTTACATACATCAATATAGTTTTTTATGTATCTCTGTTTTACTGAATTGTTATATTTGATGTCTTTTTTAATAAATTTGTATGTTTTTTCCAAGACACAACGTTGTTTAAACAAAGACAGACATTTTGCTGATTTAAAAAAGAAAGAAAGAGAAAGTGTCTGAAACACAATTCTTGTGTGTAATGTCTTACTTTAGGGTTATTAGTACAGCGTAGTAACAACTTCTTACGTGTAGGGTCATTTCACAGTTAGTTTTCTGATGCATCTTTAACCAGGTGGTGTGTTTGCTTTTTTTTTTTTTATAGGACCGTGGCGCTAAAGAGCCTGAGCAGCTCAGAAAGCTGTTCATTGGAGGTCTGAGCTTTGAAACTACGGAGGAGAGTTTACGGGCCCATTTTGAACAATGGGGTACCCTTACAGATTGTGTGGTTTGTATTTTTCTCATGGGCTAGTTTTAAAATGATTTCAAATACAGGTGACAACGTGTAAATGTAATAGCACACCACTTGAACTGTACCTGTTAAACCTGTTTTGTCCCTAGGTAATGAGAGATCCTAACAGCAAACGATCAAGAGGGTTTGGCTTTGTAACATACTCGTCTGTAAGGGAAGTCGATGATGCCATGAAAGCAAGACCTCATAAAGTAGATGGCCGAGTTGTAGAGCCCAAGAGGGCTGTGTCCCGAGAGGTAAAATAAAGGAAGAAATTAATAAATCCCAGACCAGAGCACAGTTACTATAGATATGTTATTGTTTGGTGTGTACTTACTAATGCACTCCACTTTAGGACTCCAATAAACCAGGCGCCCATCTGACAGTGAAGAAGATCTTTGTTGGTGGCATCAAGGAAGATACTGAGGAGTACCACATTCGCGAGTATTTTGAGAAATATGGAAAGATCGAATGCATTGACATCATGGAGGAACGCTCCACAGGGAAGAAGAGAGGATTCTGCTTTGTCACTTTTGATGACCATGATACTGTAGACAAAATTGTTGGTATGGGCTCATTCAGATTTCAGAGTTAGCCAAACTGTTAGTAAACAGAAAGCAGTGAATAAACATGTAATGTTTTTCCTATTTTCCTTGAAGCCCAGAAATTCCACACAATCAATTTCCACAATTGTGAAGTCAGGAAAGCTCTGTCAAAACAGGAAATGAGTGCTATATCCAATAACAGGGGTAAGCATGCAATCAAAGGAAGATTAAAATTAGACCTACTGATTTGGCATGTACAGTATGCAGTTCATGTCATAAAAATCTTTAAAATTATACCTTTCTTTAAATAGGCAGGAGCGGGGGATCGGGAAATTTCATGGGCAGAGGTGGTAATTTTGGAGGCGGCAGCAACTTTGGCAGAGGTGGGTAGTTTGCATGTCAAGTCAAAGCACTTCTGGCCTTAAGCACATTAATTTGAAGTTTAAATTTGGGATGGAAGCACAGAAATAACATCAAAACTTCACAGTACTTGCAAACATTGCATATACGTGTGTTCTATGTGTCAGTACGAGTGTCTTTGTGTGGATGTCTATATCAAAGTGTACTGTGTATTTATGAATTGATCAATATAAAAGACCATTTGCTCTCAAATTCTGGTGCCTATGCTAATATAAACCTACCATCAGTAGTCTTCAGTAGATTACTGCATGTAAAAAGACCGTTTCAAATTAAGGTTTGCTATGTGAGCAGAAGTAATATAATTTCTTTTAATTAAGGCATTCGGTTTTAGATAATAGGAGTCTAAAACTATGTTTAGAATCAGAATCGCGCTTATTGGCCAAGTATATGCATTGTGTCTAGCATTGTGACAGTTCAACTGTTTGGGAGGGAGATGGCAAGGGGAAAAAACTGTTTCTGTGTCGGGTGGTCCTGGTCTGCAGGCTTCTATACATTTGGCAGCAGGTCAGGGTCGGTGTCCAGGGTGTGAGGGGTCTGTGATGTTGATTGGGATCATTATAATATGTGATTCTTTTTGGTAATCTCTTTATCTTGTTTTTTAGGTGGCTATGGTGGAGGACGGGGTGGATATGGGGATGATTTTGACAATGGTGAGCTTTAATGGGTTTAAAAGTCATGCTTACACAACTGGTGTGTCTGTAGAATACTCTTTGCAGTAGTGCCATGTTATAACAGTTTGTCTGTGTTATAGAAAATAAATCATTTATTTTTAATTTTTATTTTGTTTCTTAATTAAATAATAGGTCCAGGAGGAAATTATGGTGGCGGACCAGGTTATGGAGGTGGCCGAGGGGGCTACGGAGGTGGAGGTCCTGGGTATGGCAACCAGGGTGGAGGATTTGGTGGCAACTGTGACGGAGGCTATGGAGGTAATGGTGGAGGTAAAAGTTTTATTTCCTACAGAATTTTGATTGAATTGCCCGCGGGATGTGAATAGCAAAGGTGTGTGCGAGAGAGTTGAAACCAAAGCTTTCCTTAAAATTGACCTGCATCTTCAGGATATGGAGGTGGTGGAAATTACAATGACTTTGGAAACTATGGTGGTCAGCAGTCAAACTATGGGCCCATGAAGGGAAACAGCTTTGGAGGCAGGAACTCAGGTGGACCCTATGGCGGTAAGTTTCACCCTGCAGTTTCTCGTAGTACCTTCAGACTTCAAGTCTGAGTAACAGCATCGTAATTTTGCGACTGCAGGTGGATACGGCTCCGGTGGTGGCAGCGGCGGCTACGGCTCTCGGCGATATTAATTATTTAATGTTGTGGTAAGTTGCATTCAGCTTCACACCGCCCTCGTAGCACAGTACAGAGTGAGCCCATAAAAAGTGCAGAATAACTATTTGTTCTATCCTGTATCCATTCAACAGGCTTCAGTTCTTAGCAGCAGAGGCGAGGAGGTGAGCAAAGGAATTGTCAGGAAAGCTGCAGGTTACTTTGAGGCAGTCATCTGAAAGAATTAGAGGAACACACAAGTCAGAAATTACTGCAGCTAAATCGGAGAAGTTTATGGAAGAAGGACTGTATACAAGACATGAGTGCAGATGATACTCTACCCTAATTGTGATAGATGTTTCCCTACTGAGCAATTTTTCCTTCTGTGCGTCTGAAGTGTGTGTGTATTGTGCCTGTGGTATCAGGGATAAAGAGTAAAGTGTTTTGGGGTTGCTATGTTTTTTTTGGTTTTTTTAATCTGAAGTCAGTTCTAAATATCTTTATTTTTCTTTTTTATATGGGTAAGTTTTCTGCTGGCCAATTAACCTTTGTCTTTTAACCTGGTTTTTGTCACATAGAATAATAATTTTAGGTCCTTAGATAAGATAGCTTTATACATTCATTCTAAAGTTATTATGATTTCACAATTGCAAGTGTCAAGTGTATTTTTTGATTTTGTATGTAAAGCTCAGTGTGTAAATCCCTCGTAGTACCAGTGTCAACAATTACAAGCAGTCTGGAGTAGAATTAAGGGAATCCCTCACTCTTCTTGTTCCCAGCAAACCGAATTATAGATTGTTCAAATATTTTGATTAGTTGAAAAAGACCGAATAAAATTGTGTAGTAAAGTAACATGAGGTTCAGTGCATCTTTGGTTCAGAAAAAGATGAAATGAGTTATTAATATATCTGTTGCTTGCTTATTGTGACTGAAGTGTAGCAAATCAGCTGGTCCACAACTTTCCCATCTGGTGGAGTATTATTTAGGAGCTCTGTGACGTGAAAATAGTGTATGCGTGTTGCATTCATGTACTTGTACCAGGGTCAATATAAAGGGAGTTTTGGGTAGTCCTAGTGAAGGGCCCAGACACCACTTACGCAAGTAGGATAACAGCTACAAGCACCAGCATTTTGGGCTTCAGCGTCACTAGTGTGGAAGATTTGCAGATGACTGTCAGACAGGACGTCTTCAGCCCCAGCACAGTGGACCAGTCAGCAGTTTGAGAGAGAAGGGAGAAGGCAGCATCGAGCACAACGCCCATGGAGGAAGCTTGCAGTGTCGTGCCTGATAGTGAGCATCTATCTTTTTTTCAAGACTAGCTAAACTCTCCAGCAGCCCGTGCTAGTGAAGAAAGACTAGGACACACTGGAGGTCCTGTTGAGTCAGAGATACCGCAGTTTTACCCGCAAATACTAGAACTCAGACATTAAGAAGAAAAGGGAATGAGTATTTCACAAAGCTGACTTGAGAAGATGGAACAGGTAAGAGTAACCATTTTGCTTGATTTACAGATGTGGAAAGAGGAATTCTCTTCTTGCTGAAAATCTGTAAAGACCTGATAACATGGAAGGTTCTGGATGGGTAAGACTTTTTTTTTTTTTTTTTTTTTAAATATTGTCCAAGCCTGCTCATATTTCAATCTAATGCTGATTACACAAGGTGCAAAACACAGGGTGTTTTAAGATAAACAGAGCAGGTTGACCTTCAGTATTTGTCTACTTTGAGCAGAATCAGCATGTGCCCTTCACCCCACTGCTCGGTACGCTTTGAAGCCAAATACTCTTTATGCTTATCATCAGTATATTTTAAAGCTCAAATAAAGGTGGTGGTGATTGAACACTTGAAACAGAAAGATTATCATCCATTCCAAGAAAGGAAGTTAAGAAAGTTTTATAAGTAACTACTTTCAGTTGCTCCCCTACTTCAGAGGGTAGGTCTGCATATTTCATTTGACCAAATCCTACACCCAATGCCCTTCTTGGCACAACCCTCCAAGGGATTTGTATCTCCTTCCAGGATCAAACTGAGTAAATGTGTAAACCACTACACAAGGAGCTCCCATTTTTAGTTTTATCATGTATCAAACAATCCTAATCCCAAAAGGTGCAAAGTCAGAAAAATCAACAGTTATAATATTACAGTATCAATTCACACAGTATAAACTGTGACTTATTAAATAAGCACTTTAAACTGGAGGCTGAGGCTCTCCTAAAGCTAACATTTTTAAAAAGAAATGTAACCAATTTTTTAAAAGAATTGTTTAAAAAAAACTATCAGCAGGGGTCACAGGCACGTATAGCATTAAATGTGAGCATACTCAAATATTGGTGTAATAGATGAAAGCATAGTATTTTTCCATTACAGGCCATTTACAAAGTGCTTCCATTTGTTTCAGTTCTCAGAGTAGCCAAGTAAGCCAGCAAATTGAGGGACTTTTTGTAAAGTTTCCATAATCATGACAAGTCCTCCTACAGCACATATACCTTGTAGTTTTTAGAAGTGATGAATGATCTGTCATCAAATGCATAAAAATAAACTTGACATTTAATTATTTTTTTAACTTATTTCTGATTTATATGTATTCATGTTTGTGATACTTTGGTCGTGTTGCGACTAGGTGGACAAAGTTTAGGTGTCAAATGTTTTGATTCCACATACTTTATGTCTAGACTGCTCAGTATAAAAAACAAAAACGGTGCCCACTGTTATCCTGTCTCTCCCAGGATATTATCTTTGCAAAGGCATGTAAAATAACCAGCCTCATGTCAGGAGAGACAAAGAGCGAGTCAACGAAGGAAAGAAAAGGAAAACTTATTTGTTAAGGGCACACCAGTGAACCATTTTGTCTGCTAAGCAGAATATGTAACGTTTGACTTATGTGTTTGAATAAAGGGATTTTTCATGATATGAGCGTTTTATTTCTTAAACTGTTTCTTTATTCCTCAGAGTAAATGTTATCAGAGCATTTTATTATTTGATTAACGTGTGTCCTTGGAAATTTTTTTTTAAACTCTACCCTCCAGTTTTGTTTGCCACGTGCAGAAAACAGGCTTGACAACCAAAGGGGAGAGTCTGTGTGTGAAAGTGCATGGCGTGGGGGCACATTGATTGCAACAGGCTTTGCCTTTGAATGCACTTTCTCGTTGGAGTATTGTGGACTTGTCATTCATGTTTAGCGCTGAGCATACTCGACTGTACCTTGACAATTGTGCCCTTTGTACCGCGTCATAAAGAATGCCGTGGGTGTGAGTTATTTTACCAGGAGTTTTAATAGAATAAAAAGATTTGGGTTACTGTACAAACAAGCTCGCTCCTATACAAGTTGAGCAGATTGTGAAAGCATTTCAATCCAGTGACGTCTTTGTGTCTTTACAAAATTCTATTCATTTGCTGCGCTGTAAGCACTTTAGCAAAGCATTCATGTCAGGAACGGTCTTGAACATGTGGTAGGTTATGCAATAGTATCTTAAAACTACATATCCATCTGGCACCAATTTGTTGTGGGCTGTGGCTGCAGCATAGCACGCAATATTGTTTTCAGTCAGCGGGAGGCTAAGTAGCTATATGAATAGTTTATTTCAAAGCACAGAAATCAGAATAAAAAAGGGGAGCAAATCATAAGGATAAAGTTATAAAATAAGTAACTGATTGAAATAGTCATTAGCATACAGAAATATAATATATATACAATATATATGTACAAACACAGTAACTTTTTTTAATCAATCTCAGTGCTTATATTTACAAACTATTGGTTAAAGAATCTGTGAAGGTGTCGGAGTACAAAAGAAGTAAAATATAAAAAACTAGTAGAACATTCAAGAAAGCAAAAACTGTACAATAGTTCTGCTGAGCTATTAACGCTTAAAGCTGAGCAACTACAAAGTTATTGCATAGTATAGTATACTATAATAATGAAGTACCATATTACAAAGGAGATCAGTGTCTGTCGTCACTTTTAAAAGTCTTTTTAATGCGGGGAACGAGAAAGACGCTGCCATCCGTTGACTGCTGAAGGGAGTACTCTGATGGGGAGTAGGAATTTCCCTTCTCATCTCTCAACATGCCAAAGACCTCCAGGTACAAGTTGTTGAGCTGCCACTTCATTTCCTTCAGGTCTGTCATGTTCTTGCTCTTCTCACTCAGCAGGCGCTCTTTTTCTTCCTTCAGCGAGTCCAGCTCACTCTCCAAACCCACTATGTTCTCCATCTTGCGTTTACGGCAGTTCTGGGCTGCCACCTTGTTCTTTCCGCGGCGGCGTATGTCGCGGACCAGGGCCAGCTGGGCCTCGTTCAGTTGGTGTTTTGACATCATCTCATTAAAATCATCAACGGGGAGGTTGATAATCATGTCAACGGTAAAGGGGATTTTGAGCGCCTTGGCTCTCTGTTCGTCTCTGGAGAGACGCACATTAGAGCGTTTCTTCGCTTTATCTTTGGTGAAGGGGGCGTTCTTGTGGCTGCTCTCTTCTCCTGGGTCCACCTTATGTTTGGGATTCTTCTCGTGCTCGTTTGGTTGCTGAGATGGTATAGATACGGAAATTGCTGCGTGTGCGTCATCTGGTTGGAAATTTAATGAAAACATCTCAGAGTAGTCAGATTCTGCGCTGCCAGGGTTCTGGTCCATCTCCTCCATGTCCGAGTCGCTGCATCTAAAGGACTCGCTTCCATATGCAGATTTTGCAGGACTTGCATTTGTAGAGATCCCCGAATCTGAGTCTGGCTGTTCTGTTATTAGATTTTGCTTGCTTCTGTCAAAGGCATCTCCGGGTGAGAGGCTGTACAAATCCATGGGAGTGAAGGGGGCCTCGTTCGGGACATCGGACATGGCAGCACTTTCGTTTCCTTCGAGCTCATGCTGACCACTGCTCTCTTCCAATATAGTGTTCTGATAAAATATGTTACAGAAACTTTCTGCGCCTAAATTGCCATTTAATTGAGAGGTTTTTACTTTTATCGGGCTGAGGCCATCAGCTGGAGCCATGCTGGGAACGGAGCTGTCAAATGTGTTCATAAACTCTGTGGGATCGACATTTAAACTGTTTGCTGTCTCATCTGTCATGGGGTAAAAAGAGTAGTTTGGATTCTGTATTTCAGGGCTGTCTTGAAGGGGATAGGTTGTGGTCTCCAGTGTGTCCTCCATTTGCATGTTGAGGCATTCCTACAAAAAAAAATTACAATTTTGAAATAAATGCACTCATTTTAAGTACGGCTTAAAAAAATCTCAACATTTATGTGGTAGGATATTAAAAAGCCTACAAAAAAAGACTTATCACACATTCAAAACTGAATGACTGTTATTAAGTGGTTTCATTGTTGAAATATTGAAACCTAAGATTAGTATGTTTTATAAGTATAATTTTACTCTATTAAATTTCTCCTTCTTAATCTGTTATCATCACTAAACAGGGTTTCAGCTAACAAAGTCTGAACCATTGAGCTGTTCAGTTGTTGCAGCTCCCTGTGCTCCACTGAATGCCGGTAGAGCTGGTTTTAGCACAAGATTGCCTACTGTGATTAACAAAACTATCCAGTTGTTGAAATGTCGGAACTTCCTACAGCTGTAAACAGAATATCTTATCTTCATGAAGCAGCTTTTACAAGTTTGAGCACAATTCCACTCAGCTTTCATGTTTACACTTTTAGTATCATCACCAACTAACTAGATTAGTCCTGCCAATTCTATTTTGTGGTTACAACCGCAGCCCAGTCCACTCAGTCAAAGGTCGAGGCAACTAATGGTGCAATGCTCCACCCACCAGCTAATGCAAATATGAGGTGCCTTGAAACCGAGCTGATAAAGCAGCTAATGAAAATGACTTCACCTTTCTGCTACTAAGCAAAGATTTGAAGACACACCTGATCTGAGCAAGCTATCTTTTGGCTCTGCGCAAAAATGTTAGTGGCTATTAATCATATGAATTATATAACCCCTGAGCAACCATGCTTCTAATGCTGTAAAATGTCTAGATGATGAAAGTTAGTCGGAGTGGAATTAGCAGTGTGCACTGGATTCCTAAAGCAAACAACAATTGTTTGTCTTCTAATGTCAAGCTCCTGCCATTTATCCATTTTTTTTCTTTTTGTATTTGTTCCACCACACGAAATGCCATGTCGCTGAGTTTGTAGAATCTCTGTGTCATACCTGCAGCTCGGGGAGGGACAGAATCTCCATCCAGGCCTCCTCCAAATCTGGGGGCATTCCCTGTGGTGCTGGTGGTGGCAGCTGTCCTGGGGAGAGGGTGGCAGGTGATGGAGCTGGTTGTTCGGGGGACATCATCATGTTGCTGCTGATGGCTGCTGAGACACCAGGTGTGTCCAGACAAACTGAAGTGTTCTAGGAGACAAAACAGATATGACAGTTTTTATACAGCTAAAAACGATGCCCAACAATCACGCGGTTCATTTCTGTTCATTTCTGATCAATGTTCTTACCTCAGTTTCTTCTACAGGAAACGTCTCTGCCAGTAGCTGCAAACATTCATCGAATGACATGGCGTCACTTGTTTCTGTGAAACTGGCATTCTGCAACAGAAGTTAAAATACCTTGTGTTACTTTTTACCATCTAGCATCTACCAGCTTTTTGGCACACCATGTTTTAACAGCAGCACATGATTGTGTATTTATAGCGCTCAGGTCCCTGCAGAGCACTGATGCAAAACTGAAGTCCAACCTGCGCTGCTGCATTTACACAGGACGAGGTGGTAACCTAGCTACAACACAGCCAGAGCCTATAAAATGAGGTGGGAGGGGTGTACCTTTGACATGAGTAATGATGGAGCATGTATGTACCTGTGTACCTACCTCTAGAGGTGTGACGGCAGGCTGCAGCGGGGCTCGAGGTATGTATTCTCCCGTCTCCTCATCTAGCTGTAGCTGTGCCAGCAGGGCCTTCTCCTGCTCCCGGAGCAAATGCAGCTTCTTCTCCTCCTCCAGCTCCCGCTGCCTCTGGAGCTCATGCTCTTTCTGACGGTGGTTGTAGTCAAACACTTCACGCCTAGCACCAAGATCAATGTCTTGCTTCCACAGTATGTCAATCAGGTCCATGTCCTAGAAAGACAGCCGCAGATCAGTTAACAGAGTTTGCAAGCAGCCATGCTGTCCTGCATAGGAGTGTTCTGAGCATCGCAGCCAAACAGAACGTCCCTGCTGCGAAGCGTGACTGTTGCACCTGCCACACCCTGTCCCTCAGTATCTGATCACCGACAACAACACAGGCACTAATGTCAAGGGACAGAAACTGCATGAATAATGAACGCATTTCTCTCCTTCCTCTGTTGTCACCACACACCAGCAAAAGACACATATCCTCATTTGATACTTTTTCCAGTGAAGGGAAGTAGTCACTGCTTATCCAGTTACGCAGAAGTGTGAATTTGTTTGTCGTATTCAGACTGCCACACAGCCAGGGATCGTTTTTTAGCGAGTACTTAAAGTTCAGATTTAAAGGATGGTTCCAAACTAGTTTAGAAGTTAAATCATATTACACCATTTAGAAAATGTGGCCATAGTATACAGTATTATGGTTGGTGAAGAACATATGAGCGAAGAACATATAAACATATAAACAAAGTAGAATTGGCACTGTAATTCGTCAATTATGATTATGCGGTAAATGTATAATAGTGTTGCATTTACATATGCCTATTTGGCAACAGCTACATTGATGCCAACCTATAGCTACAGTTCTTTGAAGGTGCTCAGGTTACGGCAAAGGCGTTACGGCAGGTTACGGCAAACCCTTCTGAGACCTTACGCTGTAGCGTAAGGTCTCAGAAGGGTTTGTGTTACAATGTACCTTTGTACCTAATCACACTATGAGGTCATAATGTCATACTGAGTGAAATTAAAATGCTTATTTCCTCAATTTCACCCTCACTAGGTATTTAAGTCAACTATTACAAGTACTACTAAATTATCTTAGCACAATAATAGTCTTGTCCTACATATATTTACACATTAGGCAGAGCATGCGATGACATTTTAGTACCATTTAGTAGATTTCCCCTAACTTGCCGATTGTTATTTGCCTTTTTAAACAAGGATGTCTAAAGATAAATTATGCTGGCCCCTTCTCTGGGCTTTTAGCAGAATTTATTTACAGAAGGAAAGTGTTTCACAAGGCCCAAGGATGTTACATAAACCCGCAATACTGGTTTACACAAAAAAAAAAAAAAAAAAAAAATGAGCATGTGACTTGTTTGTGCCTCAGATTTGGGTGTAAACATTACTTATGAGCTTGGGTTTATAATACAAAAAAAAGAGAGAGCCTAGAGGACACCAAAAGGGAACTCAGGGAGAATAAAGAACAAAGCAGAACAATGTACAATAAGGAGGATGTGGGACTGTTTAGAAAAACCCTGTCAGATAATGTTTTCTTCAATTTTCTTTTTTAATAAAAACAGGATGAGTCACAAGCCTCCGCAAACTAATAATAATGGCATACGAGCACCTATAAATACTTTAAGCCATTGTTGACACCATTTTCCTGACTACAGTTGTGGTGCTGAAGAAAAAAAAAAAGAATCCACTAACCCTCTTTGCCTCTGTGTTGCATCAGAGCTATGACCACTGAAGGATTACACATTACTAAGGCTGCTCGCTGGTTGGAAGGTGAGCACACAACTAGACATTATGGTTTGTACAGGAATGAGGAAGTCCCTTAAAATGTCTGTGTGGGATGTCTAAACTCACTTCTTGAGGTTGCTGATGTTTTCTAACAAACAACAATAAAAAGAAGAAAAGAAAGAAAAAACACTCTTGTCTGTTGGTCACACCTAATAAGCTCATCAGACAAGTCACGCCAGTCCTTTAGAAAAAACAACCACCGCAAGGCCAAAAAACTGACTGTTGTCAGTCAGTGATTTCAGTGTGGTTGTTAAATTAGCCTGTTGTTATAATGCAGCTTTATAAACAGCACATTCTGTATTAATGGCAACTGGGCTCTGTGAATATGGGTGTGCTTAAGTAATGGTGTCACAATCAACTGCCACAAGACATGGACCGGCACCAGAACAAGGGGGGGAAAGGCTGAGAAAACTACTTCCTGCACCTTGATGCCACACAAAAACCAGTCAAAAAAAAAGCTTTTACACACAGAGCCTTCAGAATGACAGTTACCAGAGATACATATTAAACTTAACAAGCCTTTAGTGTTGGTTGTTCATTTACTTATCTACAGTTAAACACAAGGCCCCGAAAGAGGCACCCGAACCTGCTGTTGTAACATACCTTTTTTTTCCAACACCATTCAGTGGACATCCAATCTCAACTGTGGATGATGAAACACAGCTGCACAGCCCTTTGGGCCCTCATCAGTCAACTGTACTTCCACTGACCCTCACCTATGACAAGCTTAGCGAAACACTAAAGATGCGAGGCCATGTCACAGGAAAAAATAAACTTCAACCAAGTTCAATATTTTCATTCAGTGTATAAGAACAGGTCTAGTCTAATATTTGGTCCTTTTTTATTAACTCTGTAAAACACACAGCAAAGACATAAGCAGCAGTAAAAGAAATCATTCATGGTGGTTATAAAAGCTATCAGATATGGGATCACATGCTTTGAGCAGGAGGAGGGCGGGGTGGGCAGGGGGAGATGATGACACAGTTACGACAAATGCTTCAACACAGTCCAGGTTCTGTTTGTCTAACTTGCCAGGATAAAATAACCTGTTATTTTATTCGGGCAATCGATCACAACACTAATATCTGAACCTGTTCTGTTAATGGGGATTTTTTCCTGTCCAGGAAAAGCGTCACAAGTGGATGACTTGCAGAACTGAAAGACAGTTAACATGTCTAACTCTAAGACAGCCTGTCGGCGTAGTCTACCTCACACTTTTAAAGCTATAACGTCTGTAACACCGGCGTAAATACACTAGCACTGTAATTTAGCTGTAATTTAACTGATAAATAAAAGTTTACATAAAGTCTATCTCTCTAATAGCCCGCATTAAAAAGGAAGTTGACAGTCAATGTCAGATAGTTTGTCTACTCTTTTCTAGAGAGAAATACTCTATTTACCTGTTGACCGGAATGCATCACCTCCATTTCCATCATTATGGAGCTCTGTCGTGAGGTTTTGAGGGGAAAAAAACTCCGTATGATTGAAAAATTTGTGAGTTATTCCTTATATTGGATATAAAAATGGCGAGCGGTCTGGAGGCGATATAGTCCGTCACGGGAGCTGAGCGACGAGAAGTGCTGCTTCCTCCAAACCTAATGAGCATAACGGAAATGATGGCCCTCCCCACCGGGATCGTCCCCCTCGCAGCGGCCTATGAGGGCTGGAGATAAGGACTGTGTGTGCGTGCGCATGGAGTACATTTAACACAATAGTTGCCACGCAAAAAAATTACACAACATATTTATGTGTAAGTTAAACATTTTATAATACATTAACCATTACGTAATTTGCAACATGTTATATCGTTCGTTTATAGACAGCTTTATGTATGCCAGCTCATAAAAGAAATATATATAATGTGTACCTTGTATTTTAACTTCGTCACTGATGTGACCAGACTTTGTTTGGTGCATACCTCCCCCTGCTGGTGACCGTGACCAGCGTGGAGCTGGAGACCCTGGGGCCCTGATGTTCCTTGTGCAGCTGGGTAGACCATCACAAAATCATAAAGAGAGAAACAGAACACCCAGTTTAAAGTTACAGTCCTGCGTTTAATGTTTTACTCTGAAGCTCAGACCTATTAGCGGAACAATACCTATATGTGGTAAAAGTCCCAGTGCAGAATGATTCCTGTTAGTTTATATGTTTTTGTTTGTTTATTGGCTTGTTTGTTTTTGGAGGGGAGGTAGGTGCATAAGAGATACTAGTTCAAATGGGTGGAACTGTTACTAACATCTTTTGGGAGGAGGTTGGGGTGTGGGAGTCAGACTCTGCCATAATTCACTGGGTGCTCTAATTGGAAAATCTTCATCTGTCAAGTAATGAATCATTACAGTGGGTTAACTAAATGTGCTACAAGCTAAATTATTCCCTGTTACACTATTTCTCATAAAATTAAACAAAACTGAAGTAATGATCTAAAACGTGTAAGTGAGGAATCTCAAAGATTTGCAGATCTGTAATTCCTTGCCATTATCAACATATATGTTTGTATTACGTAGTGTAGAAAAAATATATTAAAGTTTTAACCATTATAATGCACAAAAGGCTATTCTTCGAAACTGGTACATATATGAAGGTACTGTAGTGTGTAGAAAAATTGTTTAGGTTATGTTAATAGTTTTATTGTTTAGGCAAAATTTGCTAAGCTTACCGAAATACTGCACATTTCAGTACATTTTGTAAGTAAATATGCAGGTTTTTACTCCATTTATGGGGCACTTATCATATGGTTAGTAAATGTATAGAATATAGTGCAATAATTTTAATGCATTTTATGCTATTTAATACTTATTCAATAGATAGATAGATAGATAGATGATAGATAGATAGATAGATAGATAGATAGATAGATAGATAGATAGATAGATAGATAGATAGATAGATAGATAGATAGATAGATAGATAGATAGAAACTAGTTAATCAATAGTAGTAATAATATAATATTCTAAAGCATAAGGATATTGGATCACTCTAGCTGTGTTTTATAGCTGCTTTTTATTAAGGTACAGTCTAATGATTTCTTTCACCACATGTGCTGTAGATTATTAACATTAATAATTAACATTAATAACAACATCAAACATTGATCCACCTTGACAAACTAGAACATTAAAATGCTATTTTAACAGTAAAGCATATCCATTAACAAGTTAAGAGTATGAAAGAGGACATTCTCCATAAGCACTACTTTTCATTCAGCTAAATGTTATTGGTAATTCCTCGGACCTTTCCAAAAATTGGAATGTGGGTTATGATTTATTATTACTTTTCCACTTCCTAAGTAGGCTAAAGGATGTAAATCTTCAATCCACACTGGTGGAGAGCACAGGTATGCAATAAACGTTGTAGCAGTCGATCTAAGATTCGCCTATTTAAGAACATTAAGAGGAAGATAACCCAAAGAAAAACCCTCATTCTTAATCACATTTGAATCATTCTGAAACCTCGGCGTTAGTAAGAATTCGAAACCGAGGTGCCATTAAGTGGCTTTTCAGATATGCCCGCGTAATAAGACAGACTTGTTCCTGGTTGTAGCACCCATCTGTGAAGAGTCTCGCACTAAAGTGCAGCTCGCTGTGCCACTACGTGAAATTACACTAAAAAAGCCTATTTTTGCCTCTCGTGCGCGCTCCTGAATACGCGTTCACGTTTGGCAGCTCCACGTCGACATTCTTCCAGCTGCATATAGTGAACTGCACAGCACTGGGGGAAGAAAAGGTAAAAGCGGCGGCGGCCACCTTACGATTAGAGCGCTGCAAGTTCGCCGATGGACATCAACTGCAGTGAAAACAGGCGTTTGCAATGTGAATCTATCCGTGGCGTGCAAAGTCCTCAGCCCGCTTTCATCTTTTGCATTTTATGATCTGTTTTCCCCTCGTGTTGGATTGCAGCTGGTCCCTTGTGTCTACCTATATCAGGTACAGTATGACTTGCAAAGCTCACTTTGCCTTTAAAATCGTATTTCTTAAAGAAATAATCGTTAAGATTCCGGTTGGCACGTTGCAGTGTTGATTTTGAACGTTATTTCTGCACTTCTGAAGTTGCTGTCATTTGGTTGCTGATGAAGTGCCAAGTTTCCAACTACATTCAAACTGATAGAACTCAATACTCCTGGAGCTCAGCTGGCCTTCTGAACTTCCCTCATTGCTATCATATCACTCTTTAGTAAATGGGTTATTCTCAAGAGACTGTTTAATTCAGAAAGTTGTTAAAGCTCAACAGGTAGACTCATTTATACCCGGTGGTACTTGAAGTGGAGTAATCCTTTCAAAAAGGTATCAGCAACAGTGTAAAACTTAAAATATGCCAGCCAGCGTAGATGCAAAATGTAACCTTTGCAAGCAACCAGATGGGCAAGACTAAAGAGGTAAGTAAATACACTCAAGAACCATTTCTCAGGAGGTTGTACTGCAGGATCAACTTTTGCACACACCCAAATATTATTTAGGTCTTTAATCATTTCTGTATTGCTAACAGCGTGTAAAAAGACACCACCTGGCCTGCTATATACCTGTGTGGCTCTAGGGAGGAACCACCAAACAGCTCGCCTTTCTTTAGGCCCGTCCTTAACGCATTTAGATCTTAGCTCTGCTATTTTGAGCTGTTTTCTGTTATATATTTTTCAGTGCAGTCAGTATAGTGAAAATAAAAAAGATAATACAACATGGCTGTCCTGTTTTCCCTTGCTTTTGTGCCTTGCTGCAGGTTGAAGGAGCACCCAGTCATGAGGAGGATAAGGTTCCACACAAGGACAAACCTATGAGGTGGCACTGTGGCTTTCCAAATAAAGTTCTGTGATACACTTAGACTCTAACTGCCCGCAGTCAGTGCATTACAGAACTTTGTTTTGGAAGCTAATACTTTAACCTTTTGGAAATAAAACCTCAAACATCTGGACATTTTAGTTTATAGAACGTCTTATTGTTTCTGTTGGCAAATGTTGTGTAAAATAAAGTTTCTATTTTAAGATTTTTTTACAGTCTCTTTCCTTCAGTACTTTAATCCTAATTGATATGTACTTCACAATAATGTTGCTTGTGGTGTATTCGTTTCGTGTCAAATCATTAGTGTAAAAGCAGCCATGTGGACCATATGGAAGCGCTAGTCACGCTGGTCAGGTGACTGAGTGGAGGTGAAGCAGAAAGGTAAACAGCGTTGACTGTTTCAAGTTACTCTGTTTTTACAACCACATCAAAAAAAAGTGCACACATGAGACAGGTGATGATGCAGCCACAGTAAAGGGAAATCATTACAGATGTACAGATGTTCTAGGATTAGTTTAAATCTTTAGATTTGGATTCGTCTTACATATACCTGGCTAAAACTAAGACAATTAAAAAATTCTGATACTTAACTTACAGGTTTGCTGAATTGCATGTTTCCACTGTTCACTTTCATGCATTTGTTTGAAAATGGTGTTTAATGTAGGGTATAAGTGCTTCTTCATAAACCCGATAAACTCTTTAATATTCCAAACAGAAGGGTTACAGTTGTTTTATATAATTAACTAATTACATTTACTATCTCAGCCACAAACTGTATACTCAGCCATATAAAAGATGCCTCAGCAGTAAGTGTAACATATGGAACCAGCCCTTTACAGTCTACGCTAATGTTGCAATGCATGCTGGGAAACGAGTTAAATGGTGCATTCAAACACTTCTCGGTAACTCCTTTCAGAATGAGGTGGGAGCTTTGCATTGATGTCAACGGTTCGTTTAAAGGTTGATGGATAAAATAAATAAATCAAATGTTTTATTCATTTATTTATAGTATGAACCTTATGGAGATTGTTAGGCACAAGTGCAATGCTTATCGCCTAGAATCGTGAACAGTTTTCTTTTCTTGGGTCCTAAGATGTGGAAAATCCTTAATCCAAGTTCCAAAAGCTAAACGTGTTATTAAAATCTATAAAAACGCAAAATGCTTATACTTGGGAAGCTAGAACCAGTCCATGTTTAAATAACTTCAAAATAACCTTAAAGAATGCGCTGACCTATGCTTTTCTTAATCGACTTACCGTTTTCATGCATAAACTAGCCCTGTGTCTAATAACAAATTAATTTACCCAAAATAACAACATTTATTTTGTATTGTATGCTTTAAAATCCTAATTTTTACATTTAACACTCGCGTGTGGGGTTTGTTATTTCCTACAGGCATTGAATGTGCCACACTTTCCCTGCTCTGACCTCTGACAGGAGCTCGCGGATCTGCTCCCTCCTGTACAAACACGGAAGCAGCATGGCGTCCAACAGCAGCGGCAGCGATAGCTCTGACAGGCAACGCATTGCACAGCAAAGACTGAGTGTAATTGCCGGACATTTACAGAGACCGGTGGAGGGTAACTCGGGCATCCTAGCCGCGGAGTGCAAAGCCCAGGGAGACAAGCTAGATGTCTCCAGCGAGGGGAGGACTGTGCCGAGGAGGAGGTACGAGGCTGTGATGGAGCGGTGGACGAGGGGGGCTTATCCGCTGTGGTTTTGGCTACTTCTTAAGTCAAACTTAAGTGCATTACCAGCTAAACATGAGACATTTGGGTGGCGTGCAGCGGTAGGCTGGTTGCTGTCTCCCCACTAGACATAAATGTCTGTTAGAAACGTAGCTGAAGCGGAGTTTGGTTAGCTTCATAGCTAACATTTCTAGGCTACAGAGCAGCCATTCATTTGCTAAGGGGTGGGTGCGGCTAAGTGTAGGAGGAAGAAGTCGACTTTCTTAAAGTTTGCCAGCTGTAACTTTCATCCACTCTCGAAGTACATTCTTTTATTTGTTATGTAACTATGTTTCCTTTCAGTGAAGTCCTTAGTGTTTGATTAATCCGATTTGATATTCATTAACTGTTACTGAGCTGTCCGATTTAGTGGGGTTGATAAGCGGTTCTCCTTTTTTGGAGTTGACCCGTTAGCAGGTTCACCAAAATTTTGTCTCTTGTGAGAAGACATCTTGGGTAAAATAGTAAAGCAGCCTGTAGCTAAAGTGTAACAACAGTCAGAGGAGACAGAGAAACTTCTGTCTCTTCCGTTTCTCTGATTGGTCAGGACAAGTGGTGGTCTGACTTTCAACCTATTAGCAGCCTAGTGCCTTTTGAGGAACCCCCACCAGAGCACTGACATCTAGTGTCTGTGGCAGATAACAACAGCTAACACAATCGGCAAAAGTATGTGCATCTGGCCTTGTAATGCGTGCCCCTTTCAGACCAGTATGACACTGTGATAATGCGGCTAAATATTATGTCTTATACCCCTGTCTGCTATACTTGTGATAGTTTGATAGTTGAGGAAATGCAAAGCAAAAACAGTTACACAGCCACTAGCTATCTGCCAAACTTATAATTCAAAGAATCAATTGACAATGTGAGACTAAACTACTTATATGGTGTTAGAGAATTTCTGTTTCAGTGGTATAACTACACTTCTTTCATTCAGTC
This sequence comes from Pundamilia nyererei, assembly GCF_000239375.1. Classification (NCBI taxonomy): domain Eukaryota; kingdom Metazoa; phylum Chordata; class Actinopteri; order Cichliformes; family Cichlidae; genus Pundamilia; species Pundamilia nyererei. Next base: position 5,114,834 of record NW_005187410.1, read on the forward strand.
CTGTTAGTGTCTCATTTAGAGAGAGGCAGCTTATCTTGTAATTTAAAGACACTACAGCATTACAAACGGAAGCCGCAGGGACTCTCTTATCAGCAATTACTTGGTAAGACTAGGGAAAGAATTTCCTTGTGGTGAGAGGAAACCAAAGCGAGATGCCAAACACGTAATACAAGAAACACTTGGAAGGTTGGTTAGTCCCCATAGACTGGAAACATACAGTTCCAGAGCTAGAGGTGCTTAAAGATGATGAAGTACAAACTGTGGCGGATATGGTATTTGAAAATGTTTTGCATCACCCCTTTTTACTATATTTTGCTAGGCAAATATGAAATTGGTAAAGGAATTTATCGAGACATGTACAAACATACATGCAAATACAGTATATAAGTCAAAAACAGTTTGTACATTTCTAACAGCTTGAAAATCAATATTTGGTGTGACCACCTTTATTCTTCAACAGACCTTAACCTCTCTTATTTAGCACTTCTTGTAATTTCTTTTAGTAGTCTTTGGGAAAAGTTCTTCAGGCTTCTTGAAGGAAATTTAGAGCTTTTTGTTTGGTTTTTTTTGATGATGGCTACCTTTTGTTCAGCCATCATCTATTTTCTATCAAGTTGTTCCCACAACGCTTCAGTAATGTTGTGCTCTGGGGGGCCCAATCCATGCCTGATAGTTTTGCATTGTGTATTTGTTCTATC
>NW_005187410.1:5115988-5140734 GCF_000239375.1 Pundamilia nyererei
GTTCTATCCAGATATATAAGGTGTGCTTTTACTGCTTTGGCAGTGTGTTTAGAATGATTGTCATGCTGAAAAATAAAGTTGTTGTCAATCAGATGCTTTCCAGATGGTATTTCTTGGTAGATCACAGTTTTGACAACACCACTGGCTTAAATGTAGTTCCAAACATGACAGAATCTTAACCATGCTTTACAGATAGCTGTATATTGTTATACACCTCTCCCGACCTTCTCTGTACTATTGAGAACAATTTAAACCAAAAACTTCACATTTGTAACCATCACTCACTGAGACCTGTTGCCCTTGATTTTCAGCCCAGTTCTGGTGTATTTTGGCATACCTCAGTCTTTTTTTCACACTCTCCCTTCTTTAAGAATGGCTTCTTGACAGCCACACTTCCACTGAGACCCTATCAAATGAGGCTTCAGTGAACAATAGATGGATGAACTGAAGGGCCAGGTACATCTCTCAGGTCCTTTGCTAGGTCCTTTCTGGATTTTTTTCCCCCCAGTTTCTCAAGGACATCACTTTTTTATACTGTTTATCTGCTAAAGATATCTTTTTTTGTCCTCGACTTTTTCCTCCAGTTTACTTTTTAAGGTTAGGTGCCAAGTTTTTGTGTAATAGCTGGTTGGGAATCACTGTGTTGCTGCAAAAAATACAATTTTAATTTTTAAATAATTATGTGTTTCTGTGAGAGGCTGCTACTAAGTTTTTTGGTAAGTTTTTTAAGGACCTATATAAATACAAGTTGTTATTATTAGTATGCTTATTTTTTATTATTAAAAGTTTTTAATAATAGAATTTCAAAATTGATTGTTAACTTAGTTGATTAGGCAGCCTTTTATCCTTAAATGATTCATAGGTCAGTTTTATCGTGTAAGATAACGTTATCTCACTTTCTTTTGTTACAAAATAAGATTGTCAGGCATACCAACAGTAAAACCTGCTCTAAATGTTGCCACAAGATTGAGTCAGTCTTTGAATCGGGTTAAGCAATTACCTGCAGTATCATTTTTTTCCTCTCTCCCCCAATGTTAAGTGGATTAACAAACAGAAAAAAATTCCTCTGAATATGCTCAGGTTCAAGAACTGGGCTGAAAATTAGTGAAAAACAGCCAATACCCAAAGAAAACTTTAAAAGACTTTTAGAAGTCTGAACAACTATTGCTTAAAATCAGTTAAAAATACAAAGGTCTTGCTCTTTGGATGCTAAATATAAAGAAATAATTGGCAACTCAAGACTTTTTGCACAGTAATGTTGATTGCATCGAATAGTAACCTATAAATGAATGGAAAATGAAAGCGAAAGAGGAGAGTAGGGAAAGGTACCTAATGCCTCACGGCAGGAATCCAGCAGCCTGAGCACATACCAGCATAACTGGGGTTGTTAGGGTCACCTGATCCAATCATAATTGTAAGTTTTATTAAAAACGAAATGTAAGATTCATTGAAAGATGTGATTATATCCTGTTCATTCGGGGCTTTGTGTGTCATGGGAAGCATTTTAGCTTCTGTTTTAAAAAGCATGTTTAAGCAAGAATCTTGATGTACAGGTTGTGTGTTCTCCCCCTAAAGCGGCAGTTGACAAGATGTTGTGTCATCACACATGTAGTAATCTTTCCGTGAGAGTGAAGTAGATTTCTGTCACGCCTTTGGGCTTTGTTTGCTAGGTACTAGAAAGTAGTACGAAGAGCAAAAGTCATGCAGGAAACGGGCTGAGCAAACAGCTTTTACTTGTGGAAGGCATTTTTCAGTCAAAGCATGCCTCATTCACTACGACCATCACATTAACTAGATTGCATCATTTTAAGGCAACTTTACTTTTTATGGATCAGAAATGTTTGCACGGATTTGCTTCTCTATCTGTACAACATATGGCGTCATCTATCTTTAGACCAGGTTTTGATTAGAAAGAAACACTTGGAAAAAATCTTTAAGGGAGGATAAAAGAAGAAACTTTTAGAAGTACAGCTTCCAGGATGGACAGGAATGTAACAGATGTTGTGTGGAGACAGAGTTGGGGTGCACACAGACAGGAGTGCATCTTATCGAGACCTTATGCACTTTCTCTTTAAACCAGTGGTTCTCAAACTTTTGAAATCAAAGGAAGCTCATACAGCCACTCAAGAATTTTTATCAATTGTTGAAAAAAAAGAATGTACGCTGTAAAAGCATAATAGCACTTATGTTCTCATTACTTAACTGTATTTTCTCTTATTTTCATTTGCCTTACTTCCACATGTCTATGTCCACCCAAGCAACCCTACCCCACAATTTAGGAATCCTTAATAGCCGGAAAGAGAGTTTCTGTTTTTTGGTACCTGTACTTTAATAATAATGATAATAAGAATGGATTGCATTTATATAGCGTTTTTCTAGGCACCCACTATTCATTCACTCTCACATTCACACACTTTGTAGCCACAGCTGCCCTGGAGCAGACTGACAGAAGCAAGGCTGCCATATCGCGCCATCGGCCCCTCTGGTCAACACCAGTAGGCGGTAGGTTAGAGTGTCTTGCCCAAGGACACAACGACCAGGACAGAGAGAGCAGGGGGATCGAACCGGCAACCTTCCGGTTACAGATGAGCTTCCCAATCCCATGAGCCAAGGTCGCCCCTATGAAAGTTAGTAGTCTGTACTTACTGGCTTACTGCCAAACACAATGCCCAGCTATGGAGACAGTTTTATTTCGCATGTACAGCAGCTATTACACTCTATCAGTGGTGGTGAGGATTCAATAAAGTATGACTTAGTGTGTCACTCCTGCTCGTAATTTAGAGAAAACCCCATTTTGGCATGTGTTAATCTTAATAATGGCTTTTATGCCAACAGTAACATGCCATCCCAAGTGACCCGTGATTATTGATCTGTACATGGTTGTACAGCTGTCTTTCTTTAAGAAGGACAGCACACTAGCATTGTACAGTACAGTCATAAGGCGGTAAAGCCAGCATTTGTATTTTGATATCTCAGAACAGTAACAGAATACTGACAGTTGTTGAAATTTACATCTTTGCAAAGCAAGCATAGCCACGTAGTATCTGTTGGCTAATTCCCAACTTGGTGCCATTTTTGTTAAGTGTAGCCTGGAAGTTCAGCACACACATTTAACTCTAATCCTAAAAAGCTGAGGAGTGTTAAAAGTAGCCGTTGAAAAATGTCTGATTGGTGCCATAAATGTAAAATATCTAATGTATTAAATGGAGCTCAAGGACTGTATGCTCACTTCTTCTGTGGATGGACAAGTTGTTTGAATGTGTTGCCTTTGCAATACTAAAAGAGCCATGTGTTTGCTAACCTGTGGGCAAAGCATTTGGGTGTGCCTGTCTGCAGCCTCCCATTTTGTAAATTTGCCACTTCATAGCCACCTCAGGTTAATGGAAAAGCTGGGAATGGCTTAATAAGATTAAGGGATATTCTATATGTCTGGCTTTTCAGATAACATCATGAGATTGTCAGGAAGGATGCTGAGCCAGTATCCAGCCCAGAGGGACTGGGATGGCAAATTAACCAGGGCACCACACCCTGGAATAATCCCCACATGTTCTATTGTAACTTTGAGTGATAATCTGCCCAAGTCCTAACTTGTACCTAAATTCATTTTTTTCACAGACAGGAGATTATGAAATGGAATGGCTGGGGATACAGCGATTCAAAATTCCTGTACAACAAGAAAGGCCAAGCAGAATTTACTGGAAAAAGGTAAAGTATGAGAAAGCAGCCAGCACTCTTAGGTAAAGCTTATTCTTATCTGTTGGTGAAAAATCAGTCATTACTTGGTCTCATCCACTCCCTCTAATCTAGTGTTAGCCACTGTGTTGAGCTTTAGCATTCATTCTGTTTGTGTAACTTGAGGCTGCAGCTTTGCATTGATCTTTTTTTTTTTTTACAGCCCACTACTTGAACCCAGCCTTTGAAAATCAGTCGCTGTCTCTGTGCTTGCTGTGTGCTCACAACAATGTGGTGCTACTGCCACCTAGTGGTTGGCATTTAAACTGTTTATTGTCATCTGAGAAGGTCACTGGTTGTGATTTTCAGCACTCAGGTGCCCATTAGCAGAAACAACTCACCAATTTCTTAAAAAGATAAGATGAATATTATGCTGGCAGTCATGTGTCTGATGGTAAATGCAAATGTAGGTGTAAGAAAAAACGTACTTTTAATGCTGCAGATTCCCAGAAACAACTGTTACTCAGTTCCTCTGCATATCCTTTATCCATGCCTGCCACGACAAGAGCAAAGGTGTAGGTGGGTCTTGTTTCCGTAATCATCACAGACAGCTCTGGGAGAGGTAGCTGTGCTTGTGAGACAATCAAAACAGAGAACTGGCACAGTATGTACGAGCACGTATTATCAAGCAAATTGTTTCCTCCTGTGTAAGCACTTGCCATAAAGCCCTCAGGGCTTTCCGTGCCCTACCGACAAAAAAAGCTATCTGGGTGTTGTATATCAGCTGAAGCAAGGGTGACGTCCTGCTTGGCTCGCTTGCTGCATGAGGGTTTTTTTTTCCTCACTTAAATACTGCATATATTTTACAAAGGTACACCATAGTCCCCGGATGGGCCCAATCTGTGACACCAGCACAATTATGAAAGTGATGGTAAAGGAAAAGCAATAACAGCACTGTCACTGCTGCTCTGCTTGTCTAATAACCTCACTGGACTCAGATCTCATACTGTATTCTTATTAGCCACAGGTCTGGTTCTCCAAATGAATTTGCCCAGTCAAGCATGCAGATATTTTCAGTTTCAGAGTTTCACTTCTGCTGCAGTCAAGCTAATACATGAGACTCGGTTGATTATTTTTAATTGGTAATTCAAACTTTCTTTCCTCTTTTACACAATCCAGGTATAGGCTGAGCGGTATGATCATCCCCGGCCTCAGAGAGTGGATGGAAAGCACGTTCGGTGCCAATCTGCAGCACAAAACTCCAGCAGCAGTGAGTAACAGCTCCTGTTTATTTGTTGCGACTTCGATGAATGGCATTGTGCAGAAGCCATAACCGCTGTGGTTTGTTTTGTTTAAGCCAATTCTGAATAGCAGTGCTGTCCAGCCTCCCACTCTAAACGAGGCCTTCTTGAAGGAGCTAAAGTCCACAGGCATTCCCTTCTCTCATGACGCTGAAGACCGCGTTTTTCGCTCTCATGGTAAGGCAGAAAAAAGTATTTTAATGTCTGTGAATTGTAATTTAATTTGCAACATTTTTTTCATTTGTTATGAAAATATTTTAAAAATGGTGACGTAATTTCATTTTTTAATTTTTTCCCAGGCCATTGCTTACACGAGATCTTTGCTTTGAGAGAGGGGAAAATTGGCCGTGTTCCAGATTTGGTTGTATGGCCAAGTGAGTTCAGAAGCTATGCTGTCACTGTTAAACATGTGTATATATAATTTCTTTCCACTGTGTGTCTGCTTTTCTCCTCCTACATAGCATAACTGATCCCTCCTACTGGCTTAGGTGATTTAAAGGGTTAATCTCTGCAGCGGCAGGGATATTAATATGTATGAGTAGAAGCTTAATAAGAAGCGTCAGGGGGAGGACGGTTGACACCCAATACTCCACAGTCTGGCCCTGCATAGTACACTCATGAATTATGATTCTGAGATTGGTTTTCTCTTGTTATGGCTAGCACTATTTTATCATGCAAATAAATGTTGACTGATGGTTGAAACTTGATTAGCAGCCTCCCAAATGGGAAGCGAATCACCAGGCAACTGTAGGCACATTCTCATCCACAGTGGCTAATCCCAAGTTTTAACTTTTCCAACCGTACAAATGCACTCTCATCTACTAAATGTGCAGTAGATGTTTTGAGCTATAATTGCCATTCCTCGGTAGCCTCTCCAAGTGAATTTTAAGTGGATGTTTAGTTTGTGGAGCTGTAATCCTTTGGCCTACGCTATGTGTTTAATTGGATGCCCAAATGCAGTAGAATGTAAGCATTTCTCACTGCCTCTTAAAAGCTCTCGAGGCCAGTCAAGCACATCCATGTACTTTGGTATTGCTGTTCATCCCACTCACTCACTGCCCCAGTGTGAATGTATATGGGCTCTGATTGGTTAAAATACATCTGTATTGATCTAGCATGTCCCACCCAAGAGAGTGTAGCTTCATGCAGTTTGACTCAGCCTGAAGAAAGCCCGAGGCAAATCAAAGGATGCCCTGTCTCCCTGCTGGCCCCCCCTGCTCTAATGGTTCACGAAATATACATTTTTACGTTGTCAGTGGTATGCAGATAGTGTTATGTGCCATCATTTTTTCCCTTTCCAGTGTGTGCATGCTTTTTTAAAAATATTATTTTATGAATATTTAATATATAAACATTGTAGCAGATGGTAAAAGAGTTATGTTTCAAAAAGACAAAGCAATCTTCTATGTTTTTTGCAGACTGTCACAATGATGTAGTGAAAATTGTGGAGCTCGCATGCAAACACAACGTTTGTTTGATGCCATATGGAGGTGAGCTATGAAATCAAAGGCGTTAATCTACATAATTAGCTTTTATGTAAAATTAATATGGGGCTCTAGTTTATTTGCATTTCGCAACTTGTAACATGTAGTGTAATTTCATCCATCAGTTATCTGTTTTTTATGTGGGTGGGTGAGGGCTTAGTGAAAGCTTTATTATCTATATTATAGATGCTGCTGTTAAAAGTAGAGCAGTGGACACTGCACTAATTGTGGTGGTTACAACCATAGGAAATGATTGTAACTTTTTTGTTTGTTTTCTTCTGTCAGTCACTACTAAAAAATGTCATGCTAATAATATGGGAGAAATAAATCTTACGTATTGTTAGTTTTACTGCAGTTTGCGAACAGGTTCGTGACAATCATATCAATAAAAGTCAGTCATTCATTACTGCAGTGAAATCCTGAAGTGTGCAGACGTGCCATGAGAAAAAATTATATATTGCACCTCAAGGATGAGCTATTCAGATGGTGCTTTTCCTCCTGTAACGTGTCAAAATGACTGCTGTGAAAAGGAGTTTTATTGTAACAGTGGTTTTTATTATCTCTTAGGAGGGACTAGTGTCTCTAGTGCCCTCGAGTGCCCCCCAGAGGAAACTCGTTCCATCGTGTCGTTGGATACCTCACAGATGGTACGTAAACACCTGCGCGATCAGCGTTAAGGACAACTAAACTAAAATCAATCTATCTGATCTTTAAAGTTAGAACAATAATCTGAAAAGAGACTGAGAGAGAGTCAGGCTGGATCAGTATACTTATTCATAGACACCAGGCCATAAGCTGAAATGGATATTCAGATTAATATTCAACGTGTTGTTTTCTGTGTCTATTGTTGATATCTCTTCAGGTTTGGATTACTAAAAAAATGTGTCAAGTAAAATTGTGTTTTTGGCAAAACATGATTGTAGTAATAGTACATGTACATTATTTGGGCTCAGGAATTCCTCCTTTTTATCAGCTGATAACAGCCAAGTAATAGTGGAAACTGTTAGTCTGTGCTACAAGCTATTGCATTATGAGACTGAGTGTTTCCAGTGTTCCTTTTTCCCATATACATCTTTTTTTTTCAGTAACATGAGTGCAGCCAGAGTTAGAATTGGTAAATTAGTTGTGTGGATAGGGACAAAACCCAAGTGATGCACCAGCCATTAATCTCAATACAATCCCAAACAAGTCCCCATAAACATGATAATCTTTTATCGGATACAATATAAAGTGGTGAAAATTGTCACTGTACAGTAAAGCCCTTTGATCCATGCTCACCCAGAGGTGATATACAAGCTGTCTACAAGCTCCTAGCTCACCACTCATTGAGTTTGCTGCCACTGACATCAGTGACCAGCGTTCTCTGTCAGGGATCAGAGGTCAGGTGTCTCCAGCTGAACCACATGAAAGGAGCAATGTAGTAGGAACGTAACGTTTATTAGCTCTGGGGACTAATTTATGACCTCCTATAGGTAGGGATAAGCCTTTGGGAAACTGACAGTTGTCTCCCATCCTTGTCTGCACACATTCGTCCTCAAACGTTTTGATGAAAAACATACCGTGTTGTAAGCAAACTGTGAAGAGACTGTCTCCACAGCTTGTTCTTGAGTGCAATGTTTATGTCTGAGTCTGAGATATTTTAAGTCAACATAACAGATGTAGGCAGAGCTCAGATGACAGACATGGCGATATACAATATGTGTTTGAAAGCAGCCGTTTTACACAAAGGAAACGGCTTTAAAAAAAACATTTCTCCCAAAAAACTTTGTGAACTATAAAATTTATGTTTATGACGTCCTCAGACATGTTGTTTGTTTGTCACAGAACCGCATTCTGTGGATTGACGAGAAAAATTTAACTGCCCATGTGGAAGCTGGCATTGTCGGTCAGGATCTAGAGAGATTGGTAAGTACTGCTCGCCCATCCATTTTAATTCACCGAAAGAGCTTACGTTAATATAAAGCGTTGTGCCAACAATCAAGCTGTGCGCCTGTTCCCTAGGAGGCTGTCTGTGCTCATTCACCTTGGTACTCTTTGCTCAGTAGATCTAACAGGGTGCAGGAAGGAGTTTGCGGTAGGAGCAGAGCGCTGAAGGGGAGAGATTAGAGTCTGAGACGGTGGTCATGAGCAGATGGCACCATCAAGCTAATTCAGAAAAATGGAGAAGGAGCAGGCGTTTGATGTAGAGGAATGCGTGAGCTGCATTTAAAGCAGACTCCACCTCTGCATTTAGACTGGGCCGATTTCATAGAGCAGATGGGTCTGCATTATAAACTGCCTTCCAGAGGAATGCTGTGATAAAACAAGGCTTGACTTTACCCTTGTGCTTCTGGGGAGCATTGTTGTTGTACTTTAAGATCTTAATTATTATTACTGTTGAATGTTCCGCCTAAAGATGCAATCTTTCAGTGCTACGTCTGCCTTAAGGAGAATGTGTGGGCTCCCAATGACCTACACATTCTCCTCAAAGCCTTGGGGATAGTGAATCTGATGAATAGTTTTCTCAGAAGTACATTGTTATTACTGCATGGCAAGGAACAAAGCCATACAGTGTGTTTTTTCTGTTCTTTTTTTCTTTGTGGAAGAGGAATGTGTAAGCAGTCTTGCCTGCATAACTCATACACTTAAATAAATATGTAAAACTTACTATTATTTTAGTTTTACTAACAAAGGCTTGTGTGTGCTGGACGTATCAAGTTTACAGGCATTATTTTGCACATGACAGCAGAGCTGCTGTCAGACTAAAGAGAGAGAGATCAGTGCATTATTTATTCAGTCTTTCCACTTGGTTTATTTTGGGCCATTATAAAACCACCAATGCCATAAAACCGCCGTTTTTACATTGCGGTATAACTAGAGCAGTGACATGCAGCAGCAGAGGTGCAATTATATTTTCCCTTTGCTTGCGCATTCTCTTCGCTTGTTATTAAAACATTCTCGTGGGTTTACGACATCATTGTTTACCACACATTTCTGGCTCCCTTTTAAGTTAAAAACAAACATGTTTTTTTTTTTTTTTTCCATTTTATTGCAGCTTAATGAGAGCGGCTACTGTACAGGACACGAGCCTGACTCCATGGAGTTCAGCTCCCTGGGGGGCTGGGTAGCAACCAGAGCATCAGGTATGAAGAAGAACATCTATGGCAACATTGAGGACCTGGTGAGTGCGCAGAAACCTGTAGAAAGAAAATTATTACATTAGGTTTTGTGGGCTTCACGTCTTTAAGTTTGGGCAGGTGTGTTTTGGTTCTAAAGCTGCTTTATCGCTGTGTTCTCACTGAATAGGTTGTCCACATAAAGATGGTTACCCCACAAGGTGTGATTGAAAAGAGCTGTCAGGGACCTCGCATGTCCACGGGGCCGGATGTTCACCACTTCATCATGGGCTCGGAAGGTTAGATGACTTTCTCACGTTATTCCAGTTCAGGAGTGCATGTGGGCGTGTGTGCAGTTGTGTAAACATGCATGTCAATGTGGGTTTGTGTGCGTGTCTTTGAAACCTCTGTGATAAAACGGTAACATCAGGATGATTCTCATGCTCTCCGCTTCTTACACATTTACTAGCATTGGTGGAAATGTGATCTGGAGAGGTGTTAGTTAGGAACCAGCAAGTGTCCTCTGCTCCCCATCTGCACTGTCCTGTCCTTGTGAATGCCCACAGAGAATACTGCCATATGTCAGGTTTCCCCTGCATAATGAAGAGGTTCAGAGACTCTTGGCATCGTTATGTTAAACAGCTGTGGATACAAACTTTTTATTTGCCCTACAAAGCTCAGCAATCTGCTCCTCGACTGGGCTGGGACTGCTGCAGAAGTCTCTATTTGCGTTCAGCGAAACTGATCTCAGCAACAGTATCATACCAAGAAACAGGGTTTGAAGGTTGGAAGTTGTGTCCTGACCGCGCAGATTAACTGTGAGAGGTCATGTTTTGACTGCCAGTGGCCATATACGGGGTAGTTTCAAATTAAGCTAGCCACATGTATTTTTACTCTTTATGACTCAGCCACCACAGAATTAAAGATCTTCTCCAAAGAATTTTGCTCTGCCTTAAATATGCTTGGCACTTTACACTTCATGGCTTGAACATGATTCTGCACTAGTAGACTGTAGGGTGCTCGGGACAGCCCTGCAGAAAAACTTTTGTTGTGAGATGAATGCAGTGTCCAAAGTATCTGGTACAAATGATCTGTGGGCTCTCAGTTAGGTTGTTGATGGTCCTTCAGCCAGATGCAGAGTAGTTATAACATATTAATACACATAAGTTACAACATACAAAGAGCTGAAGTGAAACCGAGCAGATCTTGGATGTTTGGTTATGCTTCTCCCATTCCTGGTGAACTCCTGTGAAAAGCCTGTGGCTCCCTTCCCTGTTCCAGCCCACTTGTCAGCCAATCAGCATTCGACCTACGCATAGCTGAGCTCTGCACTGTTGGGTTGTTGGATGCATGGGAGCATTTTTGCATAGGCTGAAAACCCATCTCCCCATAAGCTCTCCGTGGGCAAATACCTACAGAAGTACACAATGACCAAATCCAAGAATTCCTTTCCCAAAGGATGAATTTCTAAAAGATACTTGCAATGGGTTCCCTATTATTTATGCACTATGAACCCTTAGAGCCAGACTGTTTTATCTGCAAATACTATTGGCTTACAATAGCTATTTGTTGATCTGTCCATATCTGCATTTACATCATCCAATAAATTTAAATTTAAAAAGTAAAGAAGAGTTGGTAGGAACACAGTTCAACCATGTAATGAGTGTTACATCTTTTGTCCACTAAAGGGCATTCTGCAACTTCCCTGCAACGTGTTGGAACATCACAAACACATCGAGCTGATCCAACTAAGTGAACAACTACACATAAGCAGATTTCCATAGCATCAGTTATATTTCATGTATCTGAAAGAAAACCTCAGCTGATTTGTAAAATATTGGAAATTTAAATCACCAAATATCAGTATCAATATCAGTCTTAAAAATCCTGTATCGGATTAAATATCATGTTACAATCAATATCAGAATAGTGTTTGTCTTGCTTACTGGCCAGTTATACAGCCAGCAATACTGTGTGTGTGTGTGTGTGTGTGTGCGTGTGTGTGCGTGTGCGTGTGCGTGCGTGTGCGTGTGCGTGCGTGCGTGTAAAGCAACTCTAGCATCTTGATGGCATCCAAAAAATGTTACATTTGTGAAACAGTGGACTTGAGAACAACAAGCCTAGTTTGCTGCTTTTTCTGGATATGAGTCTATAAAAGATAATCAATTACTGAAAGTGAAAATAATAGCAGTCTACTTGTAATACATAGCTAGATATTGCTTACTCATGTACTCACTCACATGGTACAAATATTTTGAATATTGAATAATCTAATATCACAGTAGCACATTTTTTCTAACATGCTTCATATCTTCAAAACCCAAGGAGCTTTTTTGCAATTAAGGTGAGTGAAATTGAAGATGCTCTTGCTTCTGTGGTTGCTACACTGAGCAGAGATAGGACAGGACCACACCTCAGTGGTAGAGCATGTTGTTCTGGGAGGCCTAACTCTTTTGCTAAGAGGTCACACCAGCACACAGTCTCATTAAAATTATCTACCTCCTCACCGAAAGAATCCCATCCTGGTGTCTGACAGTAGGCCACAACAACAGCAAAGCGCCACGCTAAAACCCTCAACTATGCTCTGCATGTTAAGTGGAACGCATCCATTTCATTAGAAATTACTGTGAAACCTCAGACTTCTTATTCTCTGCACAACAACGGGTCTGTGTATCTCTCTGACCTTGAAGTAACCTGAATGCAAAGTAGTTCTTCCCCCTTGCTACAGCCAGTGTAAACAATGATTGGAATGATCAATGCTAATCCTTTTCTCTTTTAAACTCCCCTCAACCATGCAGAAAATACGATATGAAACCAACTAACGCTAACCTAATGTTGAGAGTTAAATGATTGATTTAAAGCAGTGGTTGCACAATGGTCAGTGGCTTTTTTGGTCAAAATATTTACTGCTAAAAACGCTCTTCATTGTGAATATTCCCTTTCCGCAAATACGTAGCCTTTAAGATGAGGTTAGTTTAATAGCAAGAGTTCCAGTTAGCTTAAGCTGCACTCAGTATTTCATTGCATTGCATCTGTCCCGAGAGAGTTTTTCCAGCATTGCTGTTCTTATTGCCTCCATTTAGCCCTCACCCTGGCTCCTCCTACAGTCTTTCTTTCTCTCCTTCTCTAGATCCCCACCCCGCTCTCATTAAGTGGCTTCTCCTGCATGCTATCAGGAGGGGGGGGGGAGAAAAAACCCTTCTTGGGGTGAGGCCCAATGCAGTCACGTTTTCCAGTGTGCCACTAGGGAGCAGCATGTGGCATACAGTGTCACATTAGAGGCCTCATTAACAACCATAACAGGCTGATGAAGCCTCCTGATGGACTGTGTTCATGGGGGATACATTTATAAATGAACGTGATCTATAATGATACAGAGTGCACAGGGTGCAAGAAAGCAATTTGGATCATAGCAATAAAATTCACAAACTAGCTCTAATAGCTGTTGTTCATTGTTGAGTGTGTGGAGAAAGTGTAAAAATGGCAATTACATGTTGTGCAAACCCATCAGATATTCTCTTTTGTTGTCCAAAACCCTTAAAATGTTTGTACAGTTCACTTTGAGAATAGATGTTTTTAAACTGTGCTTGTGTTCTTGTAGAAAAAGCAATGTTTAAATTTTTTTTCACTGATTGTAGTTTTCATTTTTCATCTGATAACAAAAGAAAGCATTTTGATTAGCCACATCTTTTTCAAAAAAGTCATCTGAAAGCAAGTGCTCAAAGATTGAGCTTAATTCAAATTTTTTTATGAGAAGAGATGGCAAACATCCTTTGCTACCCATAGTTTACTTTCAAATAAACATTGGGTATATTTGAACCAAGTGGTGTGAGGATTTCAGCAGCAGCAGGTAATTGTTGAAAGCTTCCAGGTCATGAGGTCAGCCACAGGTTTCCTTCTACCTTGTGTGCGTGTTGCTGTTGTTGGTCTTGGTGCCTTTGATATACCCCTGCTTTACTTCCTGGTGTTCTTAAGCTGATAAATCTCAGTTATCCCCCAGTGTGTGGTAGAAAACCAGATCTGCTAAGTGAAATGTGAGACAAAGGTCAACAGAACAACCCCTGGGACATGTACCAGAGCCCTGTAAAACAGTCTTGAGTTCCGCTTAAAGCGGGTTAGGTCATATAAACTCTGGGAACTGATGTACGTACTTTTGTTCTGCTCAAAATCTCACTGTGATTTTCCACAGGAACCCTGGGCGTGGTTACTGAGGTTACAATGAAGATTCGTCCCATGCCGGAGTACCAAAAATACGGCTCTGTGGTGTTCCCTAATTTCGAGATGGGAGTTGCCTGTCTTCGAGAGGTTGCCAGACAGGTAACAGGTTAATCTCCCCTTCAGCATGTTGTGCTCTGTTGCTTCATAAAGCCATGTCTCAACATGAGATGGAGGCTAGAAAGTTACTGTGTTTGAGGTATGCACAAAATAAGCACTTTCAGGTCTTCGTTTTACCTCCTTTAAAGCTAACCTGGCAGAAGAAAGCAGGGAAAAACTGATTTATAGACCAACTTGCAAAGGCATCTGACGTCGTCAGACCTCATTTGGCCTGAAGTGCTGTCTCAGAGAGTCTGTATACTGTACATTTAGGACAAATAACCAAAAGCTATAAAGTCAAAGCTCTTTATTGTTGTTCATTCGACTAATTCGGGCCAACTTCTTTTCCCTGCAGAGGTGTGCTCCAGCTTCTATACGACTCATGGATAATGAACAATTTAAATTTGGTAAGTTTTATTTGGAGTTCACATTTAAGCCCATCTCAGTTATCACCTCTTTATGTGTCTATATGACTTTCATTTAATCTACAAATTCTCAACATTAGCTTTTCCCGTTACAAGTAGGACTTAATTTGGCTAGATTTTTATTTTTTGTTTTCCCAGGCCCCAATAAAACCTTTGGCTTTGATCAGAGAGCTTTGCAACATGAGCCATATGATGTGGTTTAATCATTTCTTTAGTTTCTCCCATTTTATTTTGTTTGGTGTTCCACCTAACCATGAACGGCACTTGTGCAGCAGTCAATGATGTCACAACGGTCCATGCCACTGAATCGTTAAATTGATTATTATTTTTGCAACCGAATATCTGCGCGCGCACACACACACACACACACACACACACACACACACACACAAACACACAGTTTGAAGCACGATGAAAAATAAACCCGACCAGAATTAAGTCATTATTGCACTGAAGTTTTATGATGTTGTTTCTTCGGGTCCAGTGGAATGCATCTGGCATTCCCAGAGATCGCTGCAAAGTTCCCCAGTCTCGTGGGATCTCATTATCTTCCCTGTATTTCCACTTTTCACACAGTAGGCACTTCCTAGCCTTACACAGGGAAGACAAAGTGACCAGGATCTTTTTTTCTTTTTCTTTTTTTTTTTGGGAGGGGGGATAAAAACTAAAACTCATGGCACTATGATGCATTCATGGATTTAGTAGCTTGTCCTTACTTTTTAATAATGATTACTGTGGAGAAAGTTTGTGTACTGTATAAAAGGGTTGGGTTTTTTGTTTTTGTTTTTAGTTTGAGACTACACAAATAATTTAGCTCTACCTGTATTAATATATAAAAATAAGGATTTTTGTATAAAGGAAAGATAATATAAACATATGAACATATCATTTTTGTTCATTGTATTAGCAATTTTTTCTCTCTGGATTTTGAGTATTTAATTAACGAGTATGATGGCTGTGAGGGACCTTAAGACCTACAATCACAGTTTGGAATGGAAACAATTAGGACACTAAGTGATGAAGAGACTTGAGCATAGGGGGAAATAAATGAACTGTTAAGTCTCGGCGACATCACCCATGACTTCCCTGCTGTGATTGATAACCATCCCATTGGCCCCAGCCCCTCATTTTCCCTTGTCCACAGGCGCTTTTGTGCGTCCGATCAGGAATAAATCAAAAAGGGTGGCTGAGGAAGACGGATATCACTGTGTCAACCCCACTTCCCTTCGGAAACTCTCTGATTTATAGTCGCTGTCGCTCGCAGCCACTGGCCAGTTGTGAAGTTATTCAAATGTTACCATTTATTTCTTCTTCTTTTGTTTGCATTTCCAAATATATCAGAATTGCTTTGCTCTCTCAGAACACTGGAGGATGCAA
Source organism: Pundamilia nyererei (assembly GCF_000239375.1). Lineage (NCBI taxonomy): Eukaryota > Metazoa > Chordata > Actinopteri > Cichliformes > Cichlidae > Pundamilia > Pundamilia nyererei. Next base: position 5,131,657 of record NW_005187410.1, read on the forward strand.
GCAGAAGCAGAGTTTGCCTAATTTGTGGGAAATTGTGTTTTATTTACTTTAGGGCTTCTTTTAGGTGAATTAACTGAACTGATTTTAATCTGATATTTAACAGGTCATGCCCTGAAGCCTCAAGTATCTTCAATTTTCACTTCCTTTTTGGACGGGTTGAAGAAATTTTACATCACCAAGGTAAAAAATAACCAGGGGTGAACACTGTAAGGTTCTTGCTGCAGGTGTTTTACATGAAAAATGAGCCTACCTCTTTAATTCTCAGTTCAAAGGGTTTGACCCCAACCGCCTGTGTGTGGCCACCCTGCTGTTTGAGGGAGACCGCGAGAAGGTCCTGCAGCATGAAAAGCAGGTTTATGACATCGCTGCAAAATTTGGGTGAGTAGTGGCTGCTGAGTTTGGTATTTTTACATCTTTCTTCTATATCTCTTTATTGTTGGATCATTTAAAGATCAGAAAGGTTAGAAATGTGCCATAAGGTGAGGCTTTATACACAGTGGTGGCGCTGCTTTCAAGCAGCCTTGGAGTAGCAGTGATAAGAATTGAAAAGCACAGTTACACACTTAAGATTTGTTCTTCGACTCAGTAGCTTGTCTCGATGTGGATTGATGGATCACCTCTGGATGTCCTCCTGTCAGGCTAGCTTTAATGTTAAAGTAGGTGTGAGGTGGGCAGAGATAGTAGGGCACAGCTCCCCTTAGGACAGCACAGGGCCACAAGACACAGCTGGGGAGTGTTTGGCTCTTGTGATTGATCATGAAACACATCAATAAGGACTTTCTTGGAAATCTGTTACCAGCCAGCTAGAGAGGAAACCTCCTTCATCCAGAACCATTTTTAAGCCCTCAAAAAAGAATATTCAGTTCATTTGCCATCTGTGTAATTGTTATGAAAATAATTACTTTTATTTATTGGTGAATTGTAATTGGTAAACGGTAAAAGGTTTTTGGAAACCTAATATGAATATATCTGTGTAGAAATCTCATATAAACATTTCTCATCTATAACTAACTCCAAATAATCCTGATGCACAGTTTCCTCGGACATTTTTGTCTGTTCCCATTATTTTGCACAGCCACATAAGAACACAAAACCTCGGTCCTAATTTACTCAGATCCAAAATCTTCCACACACAACAAAAGAAAGAAAGCTTTAAAGTTCAAAGATGGATTTTTATTTAAACTGGACATTTAAAAAACTGCAGAAACATATGAATGGATAAAGATATCAACCTTTCATCTCAGGTAGACCACAAATGTGATGTTTGGTCTGAAAACTGGCTGCAAGGATTTGTACAAGATTTGCACCATCATGGGTCATGACATAGCCAATGCATAAATGTGTTAGTCATTCATTAAAGTGGTTGTGGCAGTAACCTTTACGTTTGCAGATATTTCACATTTATGTGAAGCGTTTGTAAATCTATAGATCTCAAGTGTTCATACAGTTGCTACCAAAACTGACTCTGGATTTTTAATATTTTTTTTTAGTTAAGAGAAACAATAAAAAAGTCCAGTGTTTCATTGTAATTAATATCTTGTGCAAGGCATTCCCTGTTTTGCCAAATGTTTGATCAGTATTTGATTGTACATGCCATACATTATATTCATTAAGTCTTATTTGACACCATTGTAGCATTTCATGTTTGCTTCTATTTTAGAATCTTGCTGAGGTTCAAACAATGGTTTTGTGATAGAAAGGGGTTAAGCCATACCAGCCAAAACCTGTCAGATGCAACATAGTCTTAATAATTGCATTATTTTCATTAAATGGCCATCACCCATCAGCTCAAGTGCCGGTGATGGATTGCTTAGGTGTGGTGAGGAACGTTTCCTGCAGTGATGGGAAACAGGAAGAAGGGTGAAAATCAATATAGTGATTTTCTAATGAGCTTGGCCTGATTAGTTTGGATGGTAGATGAAAATGTGATTACCCACCGCAGGTGATAGATGTGTGGCTGACCTATGGCGATGCAAGGAGCATAGCGCCATTGATCTGTACATTGTTGCACTGACAGCCTCCAAGACAGCGGTTGTGAGAGGGAGCAGCCGGAGCAACAAAGCTGAAGAAAAGATCTGTTAAATATTAACCCTGATGTCTCCTCGCAGGGGCCTGGCAGCTGGAGAGGACAATGGGCAGAGGGGCTACATGTTGACCTTTGTCATCGCTTACCTCCGGGTGGGTCACTTCTCTGGCTTTTTCACTGCCTGAGCTGATGGGCAGGTGGGGCAGGCAGGGAGATTGCAATTTGACAGCGGAGAGGATAGCGAGCAGCAATGAAAGCAGCGGAATATGACCTCGGGAGGGCTTTGATTTGATCTGGTCGCAGTTGTTGTCAAGGCATTGAACAGCAGTAGAAGAGCACAGTAAATGCAGACAGAATGACAATAGAAAGTTGACTCAGGTCATCCCTGTTAGAAACCTTTCTGATAATCATCAACAAGCAGGGTGTTTAAATATACTTAAGCAGGTCATCAACAGCTTTCTGCTTTTTAGTTTGTTTGTTTTTTTTATCTCAGTTGTCAAAAGTCCTTCCTCAGTGGCTCCATATTGTAGATGTTTACACATTCGCCCAACAAGCAATAATCCCGATTTCAATCCCAGGAGGAGCCACAAACCCTTTTGGGGTTGCATCGGAAAGGGCATCCAGAATTTAAAGCCCTTTTCAATAAAGCAACAGCTTCTATTCAAAAATGCCTTTTTGCAATACAGGTCTGAAAATGTCTCGTTGAGATGTCTACTAGTACTACTAGTTATTTATGTAGTCATTCTTTATATTCTAGTTTTATGATAGTGGTTTGTTCTGTTGAATGTAAGCTGGTGGTAAAACATCACAAAAAAGCCCAAGATAATGTCTTTGTTTTATCGGTACAGAGAAGAGAAGCTGCTTTCATTTCTCTTTTTTTCCTTTAAAAAAGAAAGTTGTGCATTGCCTTTAAAAAAAAAAAAATCGATCGAATGTCACCCAGCTCATAAAAATAAGAAGCTGTGATTTCAAAATAAGATCACAAGCTTGGAGGATTTCTGCATATGCTTGATTTACAGGGTTACCACAGTTCTCATAAAATGTGCTGAATCACATTAACATATCAGCCTGCTTATATATGTGCATTTCATTCCAACCAGGACTTGGGAATGGACTACTATGTGATTGGCGAGTCCTTTGAAACCTCTGTGCCTTGGGACAGGTAAATACATTGATTCACTCGCCTCCTGCAGAGTCTGCCCTGAGCGTCCTAATCCTGTTTTTCCCTTCCTTTCGTTTATTTCTCCTTGCCTCTGTCTTTCACATTCACCTTCATGCCTGCCTTCTCCCCTCATTAAATGACCCTGCGTTGGTGGAGCTTTTCCTCCTCAGCATACAAACGTACCACTACTGACATACTCACACACCCACACACATACATAGGAGGGGAGAGGTGTGTGAGTGTGCTCTGTATGTGTACCATGTACTATGAGATACAGGCTCATCTCACACCCATGTACTGTGATCTGCATTTTCTACATGTTTTCATTGTCCTGCTTTCTCACACAACAAACAGGAGCACATGCAGGCTCCTTGTTGTGTAACATGCCTGATGGGGAGAGACCAAGAGATCAGGCAGTGAGGCGAGCATATGTGCCTGGCTCATTACCCAGCCTCCTCCCCATCCTCCACACTCCACGCACGACTGCAGATGCTTAGGACTGGCGGCCATTTCCACACCAGTGGGAATCTCTCCCACAATGGTCTTCATGTTAGTCAGTCTGGTCTCTACCTCCTGCCTGGTCTCTTGCCTTTCTTTAATGTTTTTGGTCTGTCTTTCTTTTATTATTTCTATTTTTGCAGTGCTTGGTTTTAAATACACATTGTTGTCATGTTTTAAACACACAAATATCAGCTTAAACTCCTATTAATTTTCTTGTCTTTTCTTTCTTTTCTTTTTTTAGGGTTTTGGACATTTGCAGAAATGTAAAAGCGCGCATTGTGCGAGAGTGTAAAGACAAAGGAGTTCAGTTTCCACCATTATCCACATGCAGGTAATATTTAAAAACAGTTTCCAAAAGACTGAGCCTGTACAAGCGCTCTCACCATATTTTAATGTTTAACACTAGTGCAGAAACGACACCTACAGTATAAATTTCATATTGTTCTTCCCATGAAAAGAACACAACAATGCACTGTGTGTTCTAATTTGTCCAAAGGCTATTAAAAATATGACACTCTCAATCAGGTCACACATATGTAACGAGCTCAGGTAACTTATTAAACAAGCAGGGCAGTGTAGTTTTTAGCAAATGATACTCAAGGATTAAATGGTTTTCTTGTTGGATGCTATTTTAAACTGAGGAATAAGGTGTAGTTGTTTGTCACAGTTTGTAACAGTTTTTGAATTGTTTAAATTTTACAAATAGAAATGCTTCTGAAAAAAATAATAAACATCATGCTGTGATAAAATATCATCACATCAATCCTTTAAATGACATCTATACACAAATAATCAAGAGCATTCCCCAAATGAAATATTTTGGAAAAAGTTGGTCCAAATTAGAAACAAATGAAAAGCAAAGAAAAAATAGAATGACTATCAGTTGCTAACTTTTATTGTTTGACAGCAAATGGCATTCAATCCTAAAGATACATTTCAGTTATAACCTTGGAAGTACTGAGGTGCATACCAAGTGTGACCCCTGTTGAGTTTGCAAGACCCACGGAGACAATGCGGTCGGACGTTGTGACAGACAGACGGCGAGCTGGTTGAGGAGCACCAGGCTGCTGCTCACAGATTGCGGACAGATTAGGCCTCAGCCTGATTATGCTACAGCCATTCATTTCCCGGCTGCAGTCTGTCACATGATTGATTTGTCCATTTAACCTCCAGAACAGTGAGTGTGCCAGGTGATGGGCCATGTCAAATGAACAAGGGCCCAGCACCCTGCTCCTCCAGAGGGAGCAAGGCCAGAGAGAGAACATGTAAACGGGAAAAGCAGCATTATATTCTCAACACAAAGGTTGTTACACAATATGTTCGAAAACCTGAGCGTAAGCTGCATTTAGTGGTGTGGGGAAAACACAAATATTATGATGTCAGTTGAATCACCCTGCCTGCATCATACCTGAGGAGTAAATGTGGCTCAGATGATTCAGTAAAAGGATTTGATCGCCATTTATTATGTGATAATGTTGTGTTATTAAAGGCGATAGTGCTTCCACGCTGCCTCCGCTTTCTGCTAACCATGAATGGAATTGAGGTCAGAGGTTCGCTGGGGAAAACCAAACCTCCCACTGCACTTTGTCTTCCGATTCCAATAGAAAAGAATCATTTATTGTATGTAAAATGGAGCAACTTGTCAAAAAACTCCTCCTTCACATGCATGTAAATTGGATTTTCTGAGAGACGGTGGAAAGAGAAAGATTAAGGTTTTTTCCGCTCGTTTGAACGCGTTTCTTTTTCGTGCAGGGTGACTCAGACGTATGATGCCGGTGCCTGTGTCTACTTTTACTTTGCCTTCAACTACAGAGGACTCAGTGATCCAGTGCATGTGTATGAACAAGTGGAGGTAGATCCAGTTTTATTTTTCTGCACATTATGCCAAAAACTGTTAAATAAAATTAGAGCAAATTGCATCTGATGTGATAACATGTTGAAACGCCAACACCCATCAGAACAGATGTCAGAATATAACATTATATAATGTATAAACTGAGTGTTGTTTTGTTTTTTTCCCCTCCTCACAGCATGCAGCTAGAGAGGAGATCCTTGCCAATGGAGGGAGCTTGTCACATCACCATGGAGGTACCCAGAGCTGAGAATTTTGTGCTTAAAATGTAGAGCCTGTTTTCACAAACTGCAGAAAGCAAGTGCATATAAATCACCAAAAAAGCAGAGTGATGTTATATTTGGAGATTCTCTTATGTTTCAGTTGGCCAGGAAAAAAAAAAAGTTTTGTACTGAATTGCGATGACAGCATGGCGAGCCTACCCGGCGTGCTCTTCCACGCTGGCAGCCAGTCGTGCTGTAAATGTGCATTTGGTCGTGGATCTTTCATCGCTTCCTTCACATTTCCAAAATCTGTTCCCACAGCTCAGATGAATGACTCTGACTCGGCTATTTGTTCATTTCAGCAGTGACCAAATGAAACGTGAGCAGGGGAGGGCGGCGAAACAACTCTCCTGGCCCCATCAGGGCTAACCGAAACGGCTGCCTTATCTATATTGCCATCCGCCTCGCTGTTTTCATACATCACTTGAGGCTATTCATCACACCTGTCAAAAACAGTATGTAGTGAATCAGCTGCGATATTAAATCACAATTTTTCCTGAAGGCGGGGACGGGTTCAAAATTAAAAGATTGCTAATAAAAAGGAGGCAGCGGGCCGGGGTAAATGATGCCGCCGTTATCGCCGGCTGTACACTGACCTCCAAACGGTGGCCCGGCCACCCCGAGCGGCACGGGGAGGTGACGCTGGGGAGAGGGGGGTGGGATATTGATGCAGCTACCGTGTGCGAGGCCCATTCTGTAATTGTGATTAATAACAGCGGGGCTCGCTATCTGGGTGCAGACAGGACGGTTTGTCTGCCCACAATCAGCGCTTGACAAATGGAGCTAGTTTCCCTGGGTTTTGTGTATCAAACAAAACAGATGTAGTCAAGGATGGTGAGGTGGGAGGCCAGTGGAGAAAATATACATTTTTGTGGCCCTGTATTTACAGCAGGTCAGCACGGTGCTGCGTGGGTGTACGAAAGGGAATCTCTGCATGCAGAGCGCTTCGACCCCTTTCACTACAGGACGTAATACTCACCTAACAGCACTGTGTGTCAGCTGCTGTCCAGGGGAAAACCATTTTTCATGAAAAAGGAGTCAGTTTTAACAAACTGGCTTTAAAAAACCCCAAAACGAACATGTTAAATGTTTAAATATTGGCCAGTGCTTAAAGACAGAACACCAGGAGAAATGTCCTCTTTAACTAGGTCACCAGTGTCGCAGCAGTGAAGAGTTGTCGGAACATCCATCACCAGGAGAATCATCCATCTATCAACCCTGCACCGCAACTCCTCAACCAATACTCCAGCTTGGTCATATCAGAGGAATGCATGGCCACTGCCTTACCCTGTCTGTCATGTCCTGACCCCCATTTGTTAGAGAAACCCCAGGAGAGCGAGAGCGGGGTGTGGAAGCGGATGAGCCTCACCCAGCTTCTCTCTTCTTCTCCAAATGAAGGCCATTCGAGGGTGCCCAGCGTCTTCACCTCACCTTGCGGCTTTCTTTTTCTTTTCTTTTTTTTTTGCGGAGATTCTCTCTCACCTGCTCCCCACACTGCACTTCCACTCAGGTCACTGCTCTCAGGAGGTAAAAAGAATGACCTGATTTGGTGAAGTTCCGCGTTTGCCATTCGCCCTGAACTTCCCCGGGCTTTTCCACATGGGAGAAATGTCAGTTGTTTGATTTTTGAGAAGGAGGAGGGGCTTTTCTAAAATAGCTACCTGCACTTCTTTGCATGTCTCAGCTGCACACACCAAGCCTGGTGAGATTGATTGCAATAGCAAGCAAAAAAGAGAGAATATGACAAGATAGATGTGTAAATTATCACAGTGATGGAGGCAATGATGCAGTCCCAGCACCTTCTGTTTTCTCTCCTATTCCTGAGAGGAGGGTGGGATGGAGGTGGAACGAGAGGAAAGAAGTGGGGAGGAGGGTGGTGGTGGTAGAGAGCTTGGTACTTTCTTAGTTATTGGGTAGCAGCTGATTGGTCCCCTTGTCCCCATCTGGAGGTTTGTGTGGTATCAGAGTCCCCAGTGACCCCGCTGTCTGCCCTGTTTTGTCAGGAGACGGGCCTCACTAGCCTCATGGCTTATCCCCATCTGGGTTTCCTGGCCAAACTCTGATAACATAGCGTTGTAACATGTCAGGGTGGCCCCTTTTTCTCATCTTGCCCTGGGAGCAGGGGGGGGTAGAGGCTGGAGAGAATCGTGTGGATTGGGAAAGGAAGGCATGTGAAGACACGTTTTTGGGTTTTTTGGGGGGGTTTCGTTTCGTTTTTTTTTCCTTTTGGCCTTTATAATCTTATCTAAACTGATTACACTGCTGGTTTCACATGTTTACACAGAGAGCAGCACCTGTTCTGAGCTGCTCTGTTCTCAAGTCTATCTTTTTTTTGCGTGGGTGGGTTGTAGATATCGAGTATTTCTTTTAAAGTGACACGACGTCAAAAGTTAAAATTTACTTACTTCCTCTTTGCTGGACTGTTATTAAAAGACGACTTTTTCCAAGAATGAAGCAGCTTTCCTTTCCCGGATTTTTAGTTATTAGTATCACACTCTGATAATGACTACTTGCTCTTTTTGAACTGATTTTGCAGGGATTAAAGCTAAAACAGTGACCGAAATGATCATTCTCACTGCTTCCCAAATCCCACATTATCCCCCCAAAAAGTTGCACTGATAGAAAACAGAGAGAAGGTGAAAGCTTCTCATGTATCATTTATTATTTAAGTACTTGGTTAGGCCATAAAAGGCAAAGTTAAACTTGAAATTAGATCAATTTTCGTGACTGTGCCGAAAAACATTGGACATGAACCTAAATCTACATATTTGGGGTTTCTTGGGTCTACTTGAGTAAGTCAGTGTTGTTAGTCCCCAGTAGCACCACTCTTTTCCTCCTCTTATTGCCAAATACAAAAATATAAATTACTGCTTTAATTTGGTTACATTTGCTGTTAAATTCTTCTGTTTGAAAAGTTGCCGGCTCCACTCTGCGGGACCCTGTCAGGTCCAAATGCTTTGGAGAATGTCGAACTGGACAGCTGGTAAAGTAATGGGCGCTCTCACTGGGCTTCATGCCGAAGGCAGTCTCACTCCTCAGGTTGGGGGGTTTGGACGACGACGATGAGAGGCCGCGAGGAGCGGCTGAAAGCCAAACTCCCGCTGACAGAGTGCCATTGTGTTGGTGCTCCACGGCTGGCTGTGGCACCCTAATGATGATCGGGCCAGTGTTGGGGCATAGAGTGACGTTCGGGACAACGGAGCACAACACCCTCGCGGGTCAGCTGGAGGAGTGCGGCCGTTGGCACAATGAGACAGAAAACGCTCCTGTGACT
>NW_005187410.1:5140754-5148865 GCF_000239375.1 Pundamilia nyererei
GGAGGGGAGCGGTGGCTCAAAAAGTGAGGGAGCCGGGGACGGCCCGCTCCAGCCGCCAGCCGGCCCCTCCTCTGGGAACACACAGAGCCTAATGAGTTTGATAGTCTGCTGAGCTCCATAAATCATGCCATGCAAAACATTTCTCCTCTCTGAATAAAAGCATTTATCACCCTCTGTTTATTCACTCACTCTCACAAGATTGATTGGCTCCCAGCAGCCTGCTGAGCAATCAGCCGTGCCGATTCCTCTATTTCTCCCCCTCAGTCGTCTTCCTTGGTTTTTTTATTTATTTCTCTCCTCTGTCATTCAGTGGGGAAACTTCGGAAGGAGTGGATGAGAGAGACCATCTCCAGCGTCGGCATGGGGATGCTCAAGTCTGTCAAGGACTACGTGGACCCAAATAACATCTTCGGCAACAGAAACCTCCTCTAATTAAACAATTCTGTCCATCTTTAGCTAACATTTTTGTTTTGTTTTGTTTTCTGAAAGCATCTTGTGCATTTTTGATTAATAGATACTAAATGTGATTTCAAAACGGACACAGATCTTTGTCATCTACATCAAAAGTGTCATCCGGTGCCATTTAACGATTCACCCAGGCTTTTTCTTGCTTTGACTTTGTATTGCACTTAATCTGCTGTAACAATCATTGTCGTCCATGTTGAAGCTCATTTTTACTCGTGTCACGGTCTCATCCTTCTAAGCCACAACTGTGATGCAACAAAAACCTTCATTTTTCATCACATTTTCTTTTGTTAAACTGCTAAAAATCCTTGCCAACATTAGCAGAAACAATTTGTCTACATGATCCTGTCTTGTGTGTGAGAGTGTGTGTGTGTATGAGTGTATGCAATTGAGTGATTGGCATTTCTTTACTGGTAACTTTCAGCTCAATGCGCTTTCTGAAGCTCTGTGCCTTTCTAAAGCTTTTGTCTGCCTACCCTTCTACTACACGTGTGTACATTGAAGTCCCTTTGTGAAGGTCATCAGTGTCTCCTGTTCATCTTTTCATGCCCTCCTGCCTTCTGTTGTACTGACCAATTGCCAAGAGACTTGTTTCTTGTGTATGCGTGTGTGTGTGCATCACTGGTGATGAACTTTTTCGAGTTAAATGGGACCTATTATGTTCATATCTAGCCCCACCTTTCTATTCTTGGACTCTGCTCGAGTAGCTTGGCACGATTCACAGGTCACAATAATCGTTATTTATCTTCTGCTGGACCTTTGCGTATCTCATCTCAGCTAGCTCTCTTCTAATTGGCTGCCAGTCACAAACAGTAGTGTTCAGCAGCAGGTGGGTGGGGTTGATGTTATGGCAACATTAACTACAATAATAAAACCATAATAGAAAATGATGAAAAAACATAATGGGTCCCCTCGAGTCTTTGTTCTGCACAACCAAAATTTCCCCACCCTTAGATGAACAGTATGAGGATAAAGACTGATGATTCCCAGTGTGTTTAGCGTTTGCACTGAAGGCATCAACCTTGCATGGTTTGTTGAGAGAGTGGGGGGAGGGGGAAAAAAGCCATTTCCATTATGACCACGTTTGCAGTGTAGGGCCTCTGGATTCTGGTGCTCACGTTGTACCAAAGACTCAACTCATCAGATCATGCGAGCATACTGTACATGTGTTTAATGTTATGGCAACTTACTGCAAAGTTAAACTGCATTTTTTTATTAGCATATGCAAAGATAACCATCTGAAGAGCTCTAAAATGTAAATATGTGTGACTGTTACACCTGCTAAAACTTTGTATTAAAACACAAGTCCATGTTTCACTTTTTTTTTTTCTTCCTGCCATGTAGTTGGATCATTTGTGTTCACCCCAAAATTCTTCAGCTCGTCAAACAGTTGAATAGTGTATTGTATGAAAGGTTTTTTGGATCGGACCCTGTAATGTACTACATTTTGATACTGGACTTTTTGCTCTCATGTTGAAGTAAGGTCTACCTTTCCATTGTTAACTATGTGTCATGTTTTCCAGGATCCCTGTGTGCTTTAAGGTCAAAAGAAATCCCCCAAAAGTAAAAAGATTTGTTCAGGACCCCGCCCCCAAACTCTTATCTGACCTTCTACCCTCTTGTGTCAAAAATATGCGAGAGCTTGTTTTTGAATGTTATGGCTGTACCCTTTTTGGTCAATTTTTCCACTTCTCTTAACAACATAATAACTTCTAAGTATGTTTTGTCAATGCTGTTTGTGCAATAAATTAAAGTAAAACTTCCCAGTTGTGAATTCTTTATTATTTTCTTTGGCTTTTTGTATGCACTCCACATTGTTGCGAGAGCAGAAAACTTTTTCCTCATACATCATCTTAAATTTAGCCCTTCAGTTCTTGTCTTTATTTATACTGTCAGGCTGTTAGGAAGGTCAACGAGAGCCTGAGAGCAGCCTTTTTTTTGTTTGCTCAGCCTTTACCTGCACCATGCGGAGCTCAAGGTAAAACAGCAGAGCTTAACAGAGCCTGTCTTTTGCTTCCTGGCAGGCTTTTATTTTATTTTATTTTTTTTCTACGCACAGGCTCATTTGGGAGTCATCCTCACCCACACAGCCACCCACACACACTGCTGGCTGACGTCAGCACCACCAAGATCAACAGCAATCGAGCTCAGACTTGAACTGTGAAATGCGCTGCAGCTTTCACAGTCTAACAGTCTAATGCTCAGAATTATGTGTGAATAGATATATCAGACAAAAGACACAAGGGATCCATAATTAAATTTAGGACTGACGGTCATATTTCCCGATATGATTAGATTGATATATTTTGCAGGTAATTAGTATCTTTTCACTAATATCTTTACATCTTTGTAACCTGACCAGTCTAATGTTTGTTGTGCAATTTCCACTCTTTACAAATTCAAAGATTTCTCAATGAAACGCCCTATCTACTGAATTTCATTGAGAGATACAGTTTGTGTGCAAGGATGCATTTGTCCACATGAGGTCAGTACTGCACTGAAGAAATCAGATGTAAAACGGGAGACAGTGTCCATGGTGAGGAAAACTTTAATAAGCATCTCTGATGGACTATTTGGTACTGTGCAAAAGTCTTGGGCTGCCTCTTGTTTTCTTGAATTCTTTTGAAAGTCAATATTCAGTAACGTCTTCAAGCAACATAAAGAAGTCCAGACGCTTTTTTCTTTCCAAGCTTCTTTGGGGTTGTTGTCAAACTGAAAAATGACGCCACTGCCCATCAGAAGCTCCAGAAAGTTGATTCTGTTTATCTGGACATTGCGTTTTCAGTGGGAGAAACTTTTGATCAACCATCCAAGTCTCTGCGTTTTCATCTGAAAATGCACCATCCAGATAAACAGTATCAACAGTATCTGTACGAGTGAGCATCTATCAATACAGGCCAATCAGATGCTTTTCTGATGTTATTGCATAATGGATCAAAACCTTTTTGTGTGTGTGTTCATAATTTCATCAAAAGACGCCAAGGTCACTGGCTGAAATAAAGCCACAAACCATGACAGAGACTCCCACCTTTCCATTTACACCATTTCTGATGATGCTTTAATCAACATTAAAGCTCAACTAAGGGGCCAGATACAGATCATGTTTCAGGTCATGATTTCTTTGTATTTCTTAAGGATATGACTTTCAGACACTGTTCATTTTCTGTAGATGTTTTTTAAGGCCTGTCATTTCCTCTTTTGTCCTCCACTTGGGTTTTTTTAAGGGCACACTCCACACCATGCTGAGATATGCAAACTTTTCAGCTAATAGCTCTTTCAGAATCACCTTGTTGAGGCAAAAATACAGTGTTGTGTCTGTCAGACTGTTATCGTTGACATTTTTTTTAGATTTACTAAAGAAGTGGGAGCAAATTATGTGTTTTTGTGCCTAAAGATACAATTTAAAATTAGTTCTTTGCTAAGTTGTCTGCTATCTGTAGACACAACACTTGTTCATCCCTCGAGTTAGGTGCTTCTTTTACACTTAGATGATTCATAGGTCAGATTTAAGTGGTTTTTGGTTTTGCAAACAAAAAAAAAACATACAGTCAGGTATAAAAACTGGACTGATAATGTGTGAAAAAGCAGCCAGTCTCCAAAGAAAAGCTTTGAAAGACCTTCAAAAAATCTGGAAAACTACTGCTCAAAACTACTTTAAGAAGTTACAGGAAATTCTGACTCCTTGGAAGCAAGATATAAAGACATGGCTTTGGCACAGAACTGTAAAAATGCACCATTAAAATTAAAGGTCAGTTAAAATCTCGTTGAATTATTGATTATTAAAAAGGCTATCTAACAAAGAAATATAGTTTGTGAGCCTTGTATGTAGTAACAGGTAATAATTTACATAGAAGCATCGTTTTACTGTTTGTTTGTTTTTTTAAATAAATGCATGAAATAAAATGCATACTTGACAGCAGCGCAGCTTCAAAATGGACCACCACAATCAGAGTCAGAGCAAACCAGAGCACGTGTAGCAGCAGTTTTTATTTAAACTCTCAATAGAAACATCGCTCATTTGCCTTTCCATGCCTTAGTTTTCTTTCAGTTTAGCCTGCCGTGAATAAATCCAGAGTCCAAACTGGGAGAAAGTAGAAACACAAAAAGCACGTTACACTGCGGGAAAAAATGAGTAGAAGTTGGCCCTGCACGGAGACCTAATTGGAAAATAGAACAGTGATATTCATACGTAAATCACATAACATGATGCAATAGAATTTAAGTCATGCATTTCCCATGAGATAAAATGTTTACTGATGAAAGTACGAGGTATTTCTTGGCTCACTTATTTGCTACATCCTTAGCAAGTGGTTGAATTTAATACTGCATAAAGACATGCGATTTCTTTAAAAAGAACAAAACAAACAAACAAAGAAAAAACAAACAATCTGGCTGACTTCAGTTTAGCTCTTCAACTAAAATACAGAGCACACAGATCCATGCCACACAATGTGCACAGTCACGTTGTAAAACTCCAATTAACAAAAGCTACAACACAATTCATAAGGCAAACCCCCACCCCAAAATAACACTTATTATAATTGTTTGATAATTTAAATAATGTCCAATTTAAAGCCTAATTTAGAAATGGCGTCATCACATAGTTTGTCCATAGGGTGGCTCCAACTCCAAAGCTCTCAGGACTGTGCAGGAGCACAAGAGTATACATCTCAGCTGGGTATAGACTGTATATAAAAGATAGATGGGGAAGCCAATGTGGAAGTTCTTTAAATAACCAGCAGGGGGCAGCACTGACTGTCAAAAGAGCTGCAGTTGTATATATATTTACAGGAAAAATGCCCTGGGCTCCCCTGCTCTTTAAGCTCAGCATATACTTCCCTGATTATTTTAGTATTTTAATTAAAATTATCATTAGAATTTGAAAGTAAGTGAGTCACATGTTGTTAGCCGATGACTGTGTGGTGTCTCTCAGTTTCAAAGTCAGATCTTCTTCTTCTTCATTTCACTAAAACAATACGTTTAAGACTTAAGTCGCACATTAGTTTACTAACTGAAGGGTGGCTTAACGAGGGCTCTGTCCATCCTTTATATACAGTCTAACCGTGGAGTCAAGTGGGGTTGTGATAGTAAGTTTTTTGCTATTTTATGAAATATTTAGTGATGTTAAAAATGAATGTATAACTGACATTTAACTAACATATTATGTTTCAATATCTTCAAAGAATATCACCCAATATATAGGTACTGAAAGTTTTTACTTTCTCATTTAAGTCCCAACAATATATTAATGACTGGGCTCTAATTGAAACAAAAGTTTGTGACTACAAGTGATATGTCATTGTCTCAGGAATTTTTTTAAAATAAAATGCAGTATACAGCTGGTAGCATTTGTGAAGTTTAGAAAAGGCCAGAAATTAGATTGAAACGTTTTACATTTTAGGAAATACCCTTAACTGCTACAGACAATAAACAATGAGAAACAGCAATGCTATCTGCTTCCACGTGTTTGCAGTCTCTATGCTATCTAAGCTCTGATCACCTGCCTGTTCAACAGATAACCACAAGAGTGGTAAGGATCTTCCTTTCAAACTGATTGGCTATAAGCAAAAAAGGGCAGCTCTTCAAATGTCCAACAATGGCTTTTGATATTAAAGAATATTTTATTTTTAGGTAACAGCTGCGAGTGTTAAATTAGTAGATGTTAAGATTTTTCCTGCAGAAGTTAATATAATATCAGAACAGCTTCATCAAGGCACGTTTGTGTGTGTGTGCGCGTATGTAAGTTTGTATGTGATAAGTCAGGCCCTGCATTTATAAAACTAGGCAAATATATATTTAAGTTTATGGGGGTCAAGATGTTAATTGCAGTCACTGGTTTTTACAAATTATGGCAAAAAAAAAATACAGCGTGGTTTGACACACTATCTAAGAACCTCAGCACGGAGGCCATGCATGTTTCATTAGGATCCTAAAACAAGGCACAGGAAAAGAGGGAGTGGGAATTCAATTTGCATTGCAAGCACTGTCACAGGTCCTTGTTGTTCCTGCACCCCGTTGGCCTTCAGAAAGTCTACAGCCACATTACAATCCTTACTCTTTTCAATAACTTGGTAGCCTATTTACAGATTTACAAATAATAATAATCTGTTACCCTGGACAAAAAGAATGACCAACAAGAGGGTGCCAAAAGCAAAACAAACCACAGCAGAGACAAATATTCCTCCCCTATATTCTCCACGACTGTGCTGAAAATCTGTACACTGCCGTGGAATTGTTGGTGTTAGCTCACTGGCTGACATGTTGACACAGTGGTTTGAGTTTCCTTTCTGACGTGGCGTCATCGGCTGATTTGTAGTTGCTCTGACAAGCTTGCCAAACACAGTTCTGTCACCCTTCAGCACAGGGAATCTGAAGGCAGCAGAAAAACCTCTATGATAGCGCCACACTCAAGTCTGAAGCTCATCCCTAGTAGCAAAAAGCAAACAGGAGCAGAGCCCATGAATCTCTGCATGCACTGCACTTCCTCCTTTGCAAACTGCATTTTGGAGGAAATAAGCCTAGGAAATCAGCTCAGAAGCTCGGCAGCAGAAGCTAACTAGCTGCTTTAGATGGTGATCCGTCAGCACTGCCACTGCAGCAGGGTGTGCTGCCAGTTTTGGCCACAGTGCAGCCACTGGCTTCTGTGCTGTCACCACTGCAGGGGCTCGCGGGTGCAGAAACACTCTGGCCACGTTGTCTCTTCCTGTTCAGTTCCTCCCATTTGGCCCTGTTAGCTTTGATCATGTCAACCATCGGCTGAAGTTTGGGATTCAACTTGACCAGAGTCTAGAGAGAGAAAGAGGGGGGGGAAAGGAATTAACACTTACAGTTGGCTACATGTGCTTACAACGGCAAGATACTGCTTAAAAACAAATGTTTTGAAATGCTACTTTTGCAGGGTTAAAGGGTTGACAGAAATAAATAAAGGATAAAACACCACAAGCAAAAAAAAAAAAAAAAACTCAAAACACCCAAAAAGTTTTCGTAGTATACAGCCGGGACTGAGGAAAACTTCTTATTTTGCTTCCGCTTGTCTGGATTCAGGTCACAGGGGTAGCAGTCTAAGCTAAGAGAAACCCAAACATCTCTCTCCCCAGCCTCCTCCAGGCTATCCAGAGGGATGCATTCCCAAGGCATTCCCAAGCCAGCTGAGAGATATAATCTGTCCAGCATGTCTTCCTCGTGGTCAGCAGCCTTCTGCCAACAGGACTCAGAGTCCCTCCCAAATGACTGACCTCCTCACCTTATCTCTAAGGGAGAGCCCAGTCACTCTTAGAAGAAAACTCATGGGGGGTATTTTTATTTGTTTGTCTGTCTGTTTTTTTGAAGAGGAATGGATCTTATGGACGAAACAAGAAACGCTGCATGCTGAAGTGATGATGCATTATTCCTTAAAGCATGGCTCTGCTTTTTTGTTTATTTTCCTCTTAATAGGACTGTAATTTCTGCAATATAGACTAGCAACTTGTCTAGCGTGTACCCTGCCTCATGTCCCATGACAGCTGGGACAGTCTCCACCCTCTAGCCATCCGCTCTTCATTTCCCCCTCATGAGGAATGAATGGCTGGATGGAGCATAATTTATTAAATCAACTACTCCCAAAGTCAAGCGTACTGCAGGCCACTTAAAAACCAGAAAATCCCACG
>NW_005187410.1:5148885-5158818 GCF_000239375.1 Pundamilia nyererei
CTTTCCTTAAAACACATAAACAACACAAGCTATTGGCTATAATATACTAATGTTACACAGTCACTGGGACGCAAACTTCAATACAATAGCAATAATAATGAGTAATCTCACAAAATAACCGCTCCTATTCCCAGTTTCAATTAAGTTATTATATAAATAAATACATTTATATAAATATTTAACTGTACATACGTGTGAGGAATGTCAAACTGAATTACTCCAGTACACATGCAGTACCTTCACAGCTCACCAGGGGCCCCTCAGCCCAATGTACTGAATGAATTGTCACCCTTTGCATTACAAAAAAACAAGTTCACATTAGGTCAAACCTTTACGTCAAACTACCGTAACTCTTGACCCGTCAATCAAAAAAGTTCTAATGGTTCCTGAAAGCAGCAACTCTATGCTTGTGATATTAGAGTCATTACAGTATAATCCCAGGCAGAGCGCCACATTCAAAACTCAATAAGACAATTTAAAAAAACAGTGAAAACAACCCAAATGTCCAATAAAGTGTCTGTTTTCTGTCGAGCTCCGTCACTTACTCACTCACTCTCTCTTCCCAAGCAATTACTGTACTAACCGTAGCAACGCGCAGAGTCGCTGCTTTGAGGAAGCGTTGGAATTCTTAAAATAAGCGAATGGTTTTGGAGTTACAGATGTTCAAAAAATGCTGCAGAACACCCGTGTGATGTCAGCAACAGGTCAAGCTTCAGAGGGTTAAAACCCGAGGCTTAACCTTTTTTTAAATACAGTCTGTGTTTTAGCAAAAACTTTTTTTGGTACTTTTTTCCCTTTTTTAATAATCCAAACAAATATGAATTTACACAACAGAAGGCAAAAAAGCAAAATCGCATACATTGATGTATTGTTGCCAATATTTTTTGATACAGAATAACATTTTTTATTTAAGAGTAATGCTTTACAGCAGTTGCAGTACTTTGTTTTTGCACAACAGTGGGAACATTTTTTTTTTCCATCCAGATAGTTGAAATAGTATATACTTATTTATTTTTTAGGCTCAGACTGGGGCTAGAGAAGCTGCACATTATTCATCCACTGCATTACATGGGCAAACAAATGAAACAATACAGGGGGAGCAGCCGACTACAATAACAGCGACACACAGCCGGTTCATAGCTGCAGCCCATTAAATGGCTGGTTTCTAAAGATTAGAAGCACATGTATGACTGAGATTAGTTGCCTTTGTCATTTTTCTGCACTGAGCTGCTTGTGGCAATGTGGTCAAAGCTGTCACCCACTGTTTAATAAATTACCTGCAAGACAGAACTCTATTTTTCTAACATTGCCTACTGGATATCCAGGGCAGTCAGCCAGTGTAATTAGTTATTATTTCAATAATCTCTTTTTGATGCTGAACTTTAACAATTGAATATATGTCCAACTTACAAGGCAAGTTTTTTTTTAACATTCATATGGGAGTCATACAACAGCAGTTGTCCTTATGTCTGTTTCCTATTGTCAAGACAGGAGCGGCATCCACTGTAGGTAGGTAGATATTAACGTTTCACGTGTACAAACATATATGAATGTAACTGATGTAACTGGTAAATCAACTGGTTCTTTTAGTGCTTTTCTACTCTGAGCACTCAAAGCACTTATACACCATGGCTCATTCATTCATTGACACAGCACCTTTTTCTATGCTTAAGTGCTTCCCACCTATCATTCAGATAATGAATCTGAATGAATGAATGTGTATCACTCACAAACATTCACATGAAACAGAATTATCATATAAATGAGTTTTAATCCTTTCTCTCAAAGCAGTTGCATGCACCACATGCCTACATAACAGAGTTATTTTCACATTTTCTACAAAACCTGATGAGATTTGTCTCATCTGCAGGTTGAGAGAGGGGGCTTTTCTGGGGAAAAACATGTTCCCGCTTTCTACGCAGCAGAAAACCCTCTGTGGCATATCCTCACTGGTCTGCGCAGCTTCATTATTCCACTAAGGAAGACTCAGAAGAGAAGAGACTGTCATATGGTGGGGTAAGAAGAAGGGAAGGTTATATAATGGGGGGATTAATATTCCAGAAAATAGCGAGTCACCACCAGGAGAAGGAGATCAGCGAGATCAAGAACGAGATCTCTTCCACCCACGGATAAAAACCCTGCTGCCTCTGAACTTCCTCTGTACTCCCCGTCGCAAGTTTAATTGGCAGCAGCGTGATCGTGAGCTCCATATCTGGATTCTCCAAACATCAGCTTTTTACACGAGCCAGTGTGAAGACAAACCCCCCACGCAGACGGCGCACAGCTTTGATGCTTTTTATCTACACTACCCTGGCAGTAACAATGGCGTAACCAGAGCCTGGCAAAGATTAGTCTGCTCGAACTTTTGAACTTGATCCTGGGTTAATTTAGTAGATGCGAGGATGATCTATGGTTTGTTTTCTTCCCGTGACAACTAAGAGTAATATGTGCAATATGACAGTAAAAAGGAAGAGAGGTTGTGCTGTGTAGTCTAACAGTAGAAAAAGCAGAGGGAAAAGGCCCCGGTTCTATAAAACTGAATGATTTGTTTTATCCTCGACTCCTTTCACAACTCCTCTTCTGTCTGACTTTCATGAATTTAACTCCAGCACGTCTCATCTCTTAACAGACCTGATCTCACCAGTAAGTCAGCCTTTTTTCTTCCTCCCACACAGCCGCCGCTGCTGGCAGTGGGAGGGGCAGTGAGGCTCTGTTGATGTCATTCAGAAACACATGCACACGCGCATCACTGTACTAGCAAGGACACAGTATTAGCTTGATCCTAATATTTGCTCATGAGGGATCTAGAAATGAAATGAGATTTTCTTTCTTGCTTGCTTGCTTTTATTGAAATTTTTCGGTATTTAAAGAACCGAACGCATCAGTCCTTGCTAATTTCATTTGTGTGCGGCGAACAACGAAGAACACCGTCTTACTGAGACGTTTCAACCCGACTTACATCACAGCTTCATTCACGCACTCGACTACCTCTGAGCTTTCTCACACCCAGGAAGTGCACACTCACACTGCTATTCTCAAAAGAGCAGGATGCAACCTTGAAGTTGTTCCACAGCTTTCAATAAAAGAGAAAAAAAAAAGTGTTTCTTTTTCAGTGAGAAATCTGTTGCTGCATAGAAAGTTGAATAGCTGTTGGTGACAGTTTCATTGCTGGCGTCAGTGGAGGACAATAACGGGCGAAGGACGGTGACTACTGATGTCAGAGGCGGATGTGTGACAAGCGGCACACAATGAAGGCCAGAGAGCGGCGGATCTTCAAGCGTTACCTCGTACAGCGGAGAGCAGATTCCATCAATCCATTCTAGCTGAAGCCCTGGCAACTCATCCTTCCTGTTTCGGTCAAAAATGGCCTGAAAGACAAAAGACAGAATTTATTTACATCTATACCAGCTCACACTGGACAAACAACGGTTACAAGTTAGCATCATGGTCCCTAAAGTGCTGCCGTTCTTGCTTTTGTAAAAGAAAATTCTCATTCAGCTCTCAAGGCAGCTTTATAACTTTATTTTCCATTCCGCCTCATTCTCCTGCAGCCGGAATTTAAGAGCCTCCACCGAGGCTGTGCTTCAGAGATAGTTACTGGGATATGACTTAGAAGTTAATATTTAATTTCCAACACCCACACACAGAGCGGTAAAGGTTTGACACAAGCAGCAGACCTGAGGCTACTGAATTAGTTATTTCAGAGAGGAGGCAATGTGGCCTGGCTCGATTACTCAACAGCCATTAATTGTACGTGGAAAGCTGTCTGTTTTCCCCTTTTAAGGACTTCCAACATAATTCAAGCTCAAAAACCCCTCAGTCAAACAGACAGTGCTCTTTTGCTAATTAAAAAAAAAGGAAACATATTTTCTTGTAAAGTCCCGATACACCAAAATAGCGTTAATGAATAAAAAGGTCACATTTTGCTCTAAATGCAACCGGGGGCAGTTCTTTTCTTTTTCTTCTCTCCTTTTTCTGTTTTTAAGAATTACTGCAAGTCTGTCCACAGTTTTCTTTTTGGCACAGCAGCAAGGCAGTGGAGCAGTCAAGCTGACCATATGCTTTTCTCACACTATGGGACGCAAGCTCTCGTGTTTCCTAAACAGCCACTATGTGCAGCGACTGCAGCGAAAATCTATCTTCAGCATCATCAGCTCTTAGAGGTCAGCAGAGGGGAGAGAAAGTGCAAAAAAGCACAAAACCAGAGCTGGCTCGGTTTACTCACAGAGGGCGTGAGTTTCAGCTCCAGTCTTTCTCTGTCGCCCTGCTCAAAGAACTCGCTCGTCACCAGCTCAGCCACCTGAAGAGAGACAATTCAATAAGGTGCTAATTCAGTCAACTAAGTGATTAATCGCCAATTACGCCTCAAGTTATTATGTCTGTCAAAGAAAAGCAGCAGATTCCCACAATTTATATGCAGCGGCTAGTTAAACTTTTTTGCTTCAAAATGCTTTAAATTATGATTTGATTATGAATGCAGCGTATCTTTCTGCTGCTCAGCCATTTCAGCTCCACGTGAATGGATTTGAAATACATCCACACAAATGTTGCCTGTGTTACATATGAGCATGAGAGTTCACACTGTTTTTGTCACCTTTCGTGATATTTCCCAGGGCTTAGTGACAGCACCGAGATCACATGCTGTCATCATCATGGATCTGCGAAGACATATTTATTTTAAGAAGCATTAATAATCCCAAAAAATGTAACATAAAACCAAATTCAATCAGGAAGACAAAGACATACACGATTACCTGCACATGTCTCTATGTGCCTTCACATTCCAATTGTATTCTCCATTGCTGACCAGCTCAAAGAACATGTTTCTATTCCTGAATGAAAACAAGAAATCCTCATATGTACATGTAAATTACATGAATTCCACAAGGGGGCGATGTTACCTAAAAGAAACCCATAGTAAGCTGTGAACAGCTAGAGGCTCTGTAGCTGTCAGTGTGCTACACTGTCAGGGCTCTGTGGACATCTCACTAACAGTTTAATAAGCAGTGTTTTTTTTAGCGGTACATACTCAAAGTAAAGTGTGAGGTCTGTGGCCAGAATTGACTGTTTCAGCAGCTGCATGAGGTCGCTGTACTCTGTGGACGAGAGGTTGGAGAAGATATTGTGACCCTGTGGAGAGACACACAGAGACACCATAAAGAAAACATAAGCCACGTTTCTAAAAGCATACAACTAGCCTGAAATGAATGATTACTGTCCCTGGACATTTTGGATAAGTACCATTCCTATGACCTGCTGTATAATTTTTAAGAGAAGCACAAACCTATCGTCAGATATACAAACTAAAGCAGCTGACGTGATAGCAGTGTGGGATATCTTTACAAATGTATTACCCAATCCGTCCACTTAAATGTTTTTACCGCAATAACTATTAACATTTGATATTTATTCCCAAAATTTCAACTTCAACTCATCTAGGCTTGCTCACATTTGGCCTTTAATAAAACTTTGGGCTAAATTTAGTTACAATCTACGTGTTAAAATAAGCATTTGTCAACTAGAAAGGTGGCACAGAGATCAGGGAAACTACTGTCAGTGTTGAATTGGAAGCGTTTTTGTTTTGTTTTTTACAGTCAAAGTTCTAGTTGGTTCCCAGCCTCTTTTTTTTTAATTTAAAGATTCTTTTAAAAAGAAGAATTCCAGTAATAATGTATACTAATACTACTACTATTAATAATACTTTTACTAATTAGAGCAGGGCGATATGACCAAAAATATTTATCACGATATACATTTGAAAATTTGCGATAATGATATAACTGACGATATAATTGACACTAGACAAAATGCTTTACAACTCCACAACTTTATTAGTGCAAAAAACCCCATCAATGCATTTTCACTTAAACAAGCAGCTGCTTTTTATGTGCATTAAAGTTATCTAAAAATTTAACAGTGCAAATGTAAATTCCTTGCTGACAGTTTAACCAAAAGGCATTTCCAGTGGAAATTGGCCGACATATCCTCAGCATAACCATGTATAATATCCACAAAACTTAAAAAGAGGTTATACACACACAATACGGTAATATTATGTTGAAGCACAGTAGGTATCACTCCGCGAGGCTCCTGACTACGATAGCCGTAATGCTCCGACAGTCCATCAAGCGGTGCGGCTTCGTAGCTTAGCAAAGTCGTACTAAAACATTTGACAGATTTTCGAGCGCCATGTACCACATAAAATTGTTTTGAGGTCAGTAAACACAACCAGAATTCATACATAAGGCACAAAGGATTGATTTTAGGTGTGCCGTATTTTCCAAACAACACGGTAATAACGACAGCCCGCTAGGATGCTCTACCAAAAATAGTGCTTTGTTGTGTATCTGACCGATGAAAGCCAAACCAGTTCCACACCACTGAAGTTGTAGCATTTTTACAAACCAATTCTGGTTCATCCGTTTCATTCAGCGATCCGCTTTCGCTCTTCTCATTCTGTGTCACCGCCATGTGCATATGTAAACAAAGGCACTGCGCACGCGCGTTTTACCCATATTCTATCACCCATCCATCCATCTTCATCCGCTTTATCCGAGGCCGGGTCGCGGGGGCAGCAGCCTAAGCAAAGAGGCCCAGACCTCACTCTCCCCAGCCACCTCCTCCAGCTTATCCGGGGGAATACCAAGGCGTTCCCAGGCCAGCCGAGAGATATAATCTCTCCAGCGTGTCCTGGGTCTGCCCCGGGGCCTCCTCCCGGTGGGACATGTCTGGAACACCTCACCCAGGAGGCGCCCAGGGGGCATCCTTGTCAGATGCCCGAACCACCTCAGCTGGCTCCTTTCGATGTGGAGCAGCAGCTGCTCTACTCTGAGCCCCTCCTGGATGGCCGAACTTCTCACCCTATCTCTAAGGGAGAGGCCAGCCACCCTTCGGAGGAAGCTCATTTCTGCCGCTTGTATCCTATATCTCGTTCTTTTGGTCACTACCCACAGCTCGTGGCCATAGGTGAGGGTAGGGACGTAGATCGACTGGTAAATTGAGAGCTTCACTTTTACACTCAGCTCCCTCTTCACCACGACGGACCGGTGCAGCGTCTGCATTACTGCAGCTGCAGCCCCAATCCATCTGTCGATCTCCGGCTCCCTTCTCCCATCACTCGCGAACAAGACCCCGAGATACTTGAACTCCTCCACTTGGGGCAGGAACTCATCCCTGACCCGGAGTGGGCACTCCACCCTTTTCCGGCTGAGAACCATGGCCTCAGATTTGGAGGTGCTGATCCTCATTCCCGCTGCTTCACACTCGGCTGCGAACCGTTCCAGTGCGAGCTGGAGGCGCTCACCCAATGAAGCCAACAGAACCACATCATCCGCAAAAATCAGAGATGAGATTCTGAGGCCACCAAAGCAAAAGCCCTCCGTCACTTGGCTGCGCCTAGAAATCCTGTCCATAAAAATTATGAACAGAACCGGAGACAAAGGTCAGCCCTGGCGGAGCCCATCACCCACCGGGAACGAGTCCAACTTATTGCCGGCAATGCGAACCAAGCTCTTGCAACGGTTGTATAGGGATCGAATGGCCCGTAGCAATGGGCCAGACACCCCATACTCCCGCAACACCTCCCACAGGACACCCCGAGGGACACGGTCGAATGCCTTCTCCAAGTCCACAAAACACATGTAGACTGGTTGGGCAAACTCCCATGCACCCTCAAGTATCCTCGAGAGGATAAAGAGCTGGTCCAGTGTTCCGCGACCAGGACGAAAACCGCATTGTTCCTCCTGTATCCGAGGTTCGACTAGCGGACGCACTCTCCTTTCCAGCACCCTGGCATAGACTTTCCCAGGGAGGCTGAGGAGTGTGATCCCCCTGTAGTTGGAACACACCCTCCGGTCCCCCTTCTTAAAGATGGGGACCACCACCCCGGTCTGCCAGTCCACAGGTACTGCCCCTGATCTCCACGCAACATTGCAGAGGCGTGTCAACCAGGACAGCCCTACAACGTCCAGAGCCTTCAGGAACTCGGGGCGGACCTCATCAACACCAGGGGCTCTGCCACCAAGGAGTTGCTTAACTGCCTCAGTGACCTCACCCCCGGAAATTGGCGGGTCATTCCCCTCATCCCCAGACTCTGCTTCCTATACACAGTGCAGGTAGAGCACCGCTTTCCCCTCCTGAGACGCCTGACGGTTTGCCAGAATCTCTTCGAGGCAGTCCGAAAGTCTTTTTCCATGGCCTCTCCAAACTCTTCCCACACCCGAGTTTTTGCTTCAGCCACTGCCCGAGCCGCATTCCGCTTGGCCTGTCGATGCCTGTCGGCTGCCTCCGGAGTCGACACGATATTTCATTTTCCTATCGTTGCCCAAAGTTACACTGGTATTACCGTGAATATGATATAGCCCAGCCCTATTACTAATAGGTACTAATTCATATGTGGGGAAGCATATACAGAGCATTTTGTGACCAGAGAGAGCTGATAAACTGAAACAAAAACCTTCAGTTCAATTTTACTTATATAGCTCCAGATATTATAGAGCATAGGTGTCAAACTCTGGCCTGCGGGCCTAATTACATTTGGCCCGCGAAGCCATACCAAATTACTATTAGAGCTGGCCTACTGGTATTATACAGCTAATATATATATTGTTTAGTATTAAGCTTTGCTTGTTCCATATTCAGTTTTTCAGCAAAACATGTTTGAGTCCATAAGAAAAGATTAATTCTTATATCTGGAGGAATAAACATATTTCAATAAATATTAATGTTAGCCCGCAACTTTGTTCCAGTTTTGAATTTTGGCCCACTGTGTATTTGAGTTTGACACCCCTGTTATATCTCTCTATAACAGGGGTCAGCCCTGATGGGAGAATTTTAAAAATCAGGGGGTGTTTGAAGGGAGTGTGCTTACTACACCTGGTATTCACCCCTGTTAGAACCATTAACACGCCTAAATATCTAACAAAATTGTCAGTTCATATGGAAATTAAAGCCATATAAAACTACACCACCATAAAACGTTTCTGTGTTATAGAGAGAAGAGAATGAGGGAATGTGCAGTCCTATGAAGTCTTCACAAATTTGACGTGTGAAAGAGTCATAAAAAGATCTTATTTGGACAATTAAGCCATAACAGTAGAACACATAGTTAGAATATAACTATATATCCACTCTCCTCTAACGGATGGTTTGCAATTAGCAGAGGTTTTTAAATGCTGATCGTCACCGTTTTCCCTTTCGCAACCTGAGCACTGAACTCTAAAAACTGTGCCAACATGCTTGTAATTCCTTTCATCAGCTCATGGGTTCCTATGAAATATTGAACTGCATAACATCAGTAACACAAAGGACATCTCTCATTCTGTCACAACTGGAGCAGATGAAGGAAGGAGGCGACTGAAATAGAATGACTAGCGGGATCTGAGAGATACAAAGGAA
This sequence comes from Pundamilia nyererei, assembly GCF_000239375.1. Taxonomy (NCBI): domain Eukaryota; kingdom Metazoa; phylum Chordata; class Actinopteri; order Cichliformes; family Cichlidae; genus Pundamilia; species Pundamilia nyererei. The sequence continues at coordinate 5,158,282 of NW_005187410.1, forward strand.
GCGAGTGACGTTTAAAAGTTTACAATTTTATTAATGGTTTGCGCGGGCTGGCGGATTGAATTTGAGCTCCAGCTTCGACTTGAATTAGCCCCGCTGTTCATTTATATGCTAATGAACTAAGGATAACAGTAGTTCAACCCCAGTATCAACACACACCATTATGATATTCCAAGCAAACATTTGTCAGCTTACTGTGTTGTCAGCACCACGATAATGAAGCCTGTGGAAACTACCGCTAAGCTTCGCCTCAGCTGCTCCCTCAAAACGCCTTCAATTACAACTTCACGGAATCCAGTCACCTGGTAAAATGTCTCTCTCAACCAATTACCACCGAATCAATCATCTCGGTAATTACATTGATTTGAGAGTAGCGTGAGCTATTTGTTTATTCGTTCACATGTAGCAGACAATCCACACCACTTGTCTGCCTCCAAGCACTGTGAGTACAAACTACCCCCCTCCCCAAACACACACACACACACACACACACACACACACACACACACACACACACACACACACACACACACACACACA
>NW_005187410.1:5159457-5181100 GCF_000239375.1 Pundamilia nyererei
TATGTTAGCATAATATAAACAAGCTAACTTTTTTCCACTCGATAAAAGTTAACGTGAGTGTTCTCGGTGGTCAGGAACAAATGTAATCGCATGGCAGGATGCTGTAAAAGGACCAAACTTCAGCCAGGAGAACAACTGAGATGGTACTTTTCTGCATTTCCCAGCACCACTGTCTTTTACAGATGGCTATAGACGCTCACTGTTGGACCTCTGCACTGACTTCCTCCTTATGTGCAGAAAATCTGGATTTGGATTCATCACTCCATAAAATCTATTACCACTGATTTTTCAGTCTAGTTCTTAATGTAATTTGTTATACATCAGTCTTTTCTCCCTCTTTCCCATTTAAGAAGAATCACTTCTTGACAAAAACCCTTCCACTGAGACCATTTCTGATGAGGCTCCAGTGAACAGTAGATGGATCATCTGACGGGCCAGTTTCCTCAAATATATTAGGGACACACCATACTGAGATACCACACCATACTGAGATTGGACAACATTTAAGCTGATAGCACTTCTAAAATACTATTTATTAATACCATTTTATCTGTGGCAGTTTTTCATAGATTTAATTGAGTAAACAAAGGATTTATTTTTACGTCAGATACTAGTAACAAAGTGCTTAAACGATTTAAAATTGCTTCTCTGCTAATCTGTCCATTATTGGTCAACACAACACTGGTTCATCCCTTGTGTGAGATGACTTTTTAATGCTTAATCATTCATAGATCAGTGTTAAGTGGCTTCAAAACAAAAAACATTCCTCTAAAAATATTCAGGTACAAGAACTGAACTGAAAATGAGTGGAAAAAGCAGCCAATGACCAAAGAAAAACATGTCTGGAGAGCTACTGCTCAAGACCAATTAAAAAAAAATAAATGTCTCTATTTGGAAGTAAAATATAAAGAAATGAGGGGTGGCACAAGAATTTTACACAGTAGTGTATTTACCCAAAAAAAAGGTAATCTCAGTCCTTTAAGGTCATAACTTTAACCTTCTATCACTCACTGTTCAACCTTCAGGATTAATAGGCATTGACATCTACTTCAGCAGGGAAACCATGAGTGTTACTAAAATTATTGCATTTAATTTTTGGACCTGGTGGTTCCAGGTTCCTGGTACTGTGCATGCTGCTGGCAGCTGGCATCAGTAATGAAATTAGTTTGACCATGTAAAATATCAGGGCAGTGAAAAAGATCTGCAGTGCAGATATTAACAGACTTTCAATATAATGAAAAGTAGCACAAATGTGAACATGCAATGCACTGAAATACAAGAGTGCTGCAAAAAATGTCTTTGTGAAGAGATTCTGAATGTCGGGTCTTTCTGAATGCTTTCTGTTTTGTCTGAGGTAGGCATTAGCAAACCGTTTATGGTAACTGCATTGCAGCAGATATAAGAACATAGCCCACCTCGCTCTGCAGGATCATGACAGCATGGTTGAAGTGGTGGTGCTCCAGTGTAGCAGAGGTCCCATAAAGCAGAGCGAGAGCTGAGCCCGTCCTGCCAAACACACACACACGCACACGCATATTGGGATCAAAAACGAGGGATAACATAATCAGGATTCAACACATGCAGAGAAACTGATTGAGTTTGGTATGATTTCCTCACCAACCTGTCACCACGTGTTGCAGTACAGAAAACAGCTTGAGAGTCATATCCTAAACTACAGCAAAGACGGAGAGGTTTCACACTGAATAAGATCGTCGTTTAATTTAGCTTCTAAAAAGAATACTCAAGAGAAGTGACACAGCCACAAACGGCGCATGTGAGCTGGATTTAAAATGCAAAAATATCCCACATTTTAGCGCCATCTTTAAATGTTATTTATTACACATGGTAAAAATCAGCATTTCTTATAATGAGGGTTTTACAAATGTGAATTAGTCTGGATTAATAGGTTGAGGTGTACATGCAATTGCAGCAGATCTGTTGGCTGCTCATCCATGATGTGTGTCCTGTTCCACCACATCCCAAAAGTGTTGTTGGATTGAGATCTGGTGACTCTAAGGGCCATTTAAGCACAATGAACTCACTGCTCTGTTCAAGAAACCAGTTTGAGATGATGTGACGAGAAGATGGGTACAGTGTGGTCATAAGGGGATGAGCATGGTTAACAACAATGCTCAGGTAGGCTGCAGACTTTAAACAATGCCAAAGTCAGCCCAAAAAATCTAATTAAGGAAGCAGTACACCACCAGGAGTTTGAACTGCTGCAAGGCAGGTTGAATCCACATCGTCGTGTTGTCTGGCCAGCCTCCTCATCAACAAGACATTTTAACCCAACTGCTCACTTAAGAGTTTCTCTTTTTCAGATCATTATATCACTTTTCTTTCCCATTCTGATGCTCACTTTGACCTTGAGCAGATTGCCTTGTCTACATTGTCTAAATGTACTGGGTTGCTGCCAAGTGATGACATTTGCATTATCAAGCAGCTGAACAGGTGTTGGGCTGCTAAAACCAACACTACTGTGCCCAGCTTGAAAACACTGGGTGCATTCTGAAAGTTAAAATACAATAAAGGAACCCTTAAACTGTTGAGCAGCTGAAATCCTACATGAAACAAGAATAGCGAAAGAAATCTAACTTTCGAAGCTACAATCTCCTCAGCTGCTGTACATTTACCGTGTTATTGAAATAAAAACTGCAACAACGCTGTGATAAATGCCCATTCTTTATATAAACATGTTGCCAGAACAACATTTCTCATATCATTTTCTGATATATTTTCGATCATGTTCCAACATTTTTGAAAATCAGCTTGCACTATAACAATCTTGATGGAAGCAGAAAATATTTATATTCAGTAATTTATTAGCTTTTTTTAATGCACCCAGAGTCAGCAATGTTTACAGTTTCTTCGTTAAGGAGACTCTTATATAAGCCTTAAACAACTTCCGACTTGACTCTTGCTGATCTGAGCTGCACTACTGCAGACTGCTGCAGATGGGAACAGCAGTGTGTAGATTGCAGTATGTTTGTATGTGTATGTGTGTGTGTGTTTCCTTACTTTGCTTGAAAAGCGTTGTTGGTGCCCCTGTGGTCCAAGTCATGGCACACACATCCGACAATAAGGGCTAAGATCTCCACGTCTGTCAGAGTCTCCTGGAAACCTGCTGTCTGATTGGCACAGAGAACAGGAGGCAAATAAGAAATCACACACACACACAGAGACACACACACACACATTCCATGTGCTCCAGAGCTGCATCTATTACTCTATAATTTTATGAAGCTGTAAGCAGTACATTGAATAAAATGAAAAAAAAAAAAACCCCACTAAAACAGCAGCATCATCCAAAACTATATCCCTCTAAAAATGAGGGGACTGCAGTAACATAGCCAAACAGTGAGATTTATGGCTTGGATGAATGGATTCTGGAGGCCATGTGCTGAGTGAGTCACTATAGGTCATTGTGGGGATAGCGGCAAAGATAGCAAGGCCCTCAGCCTACTCATTAAAGCACATGGGAGAAGAGCTGAGGGGTCCACAGGAGCTTACACACTGCTATTTCTTTCCCCTCTGCCAATAATCAATTCAGATGGGATGCCACACATTAATGCTACACTTGATTAAGTGAACTACACTGTGGTGTTTTATACGAGTTTGTGTGCATGTCTGTATGCATGTGTAATTGTGTGAGAGTGTGCGTTACCCCAAGGACCTGATAAATTAAAAGGCCTGCTGGAAAAGCAGAAGTAATTCTCTTGGGGTCTCAATTCAAGCAAACACAGAACTGGCTGTTTGTACAGTTAATAATATAGTGAGTCATCATTTAAATCTCTGTGAGTTCAACGTAGATCAAACTGAAATGTAGTATTACATAAAATAATAAGATTTTAACAATCTTAACATTGATCATAGGGTCATTCATCAGCTGCCTAGTTGCAAGCTGGCTAGTTATTTCCATTCATATTCATGCCAGTGTGCAGCAAAGCTATTGCAACCTTATCTTTTAATGTCTCTCATTTATATGCTACGTTAACTTGATTTTCTGTACATCCAGCAACATCCAGGTCCGTCATTTAAATATACTTACCATCCTATCATATGTCAATCACCGGTATCCTGTGCTCCTATTGGTAGTCCTTTGGATCGTTTTCCTCAAAGTTTAAAAAAGTTTAACTCAGAATCCACCCCTTTCACATCGCCAGTGATTTTTTATCCATGGTTGGCTAAAGGCGCTAAATGCCACTGACTTTCTATGGCCTCTGGTCGCCATGATTATGGTGGTGATAAAAAACTGTCCAACTTTGCTGCAGACATGTTCACAGCTTGGTCTGAAAAATCTTTAATTTCTTCACTAATGTAAACTGCAGAGAGGGATTTTTTTTTTCACTAATTTTATTTGCATTAAAGTTTAAAGTTGTGAATTACTGGGTTTCTTTGCCAACACCAGCACCTGTAGCCTGCTTTGAGGCTTTTTAGTGTGCTTCTAGACCTAGAATTTATGGTGTTGGTACCTTTTGCAGCATTTCCAAGAAGATAATGGGGAAAAATAAAGTAGCTTGCTATATGGTTAACTCTATTCACTGATTGTGCAAGACATTTGTGCACCAGATTTGGGAAGTGAAGGTCATTGAAAATGACAGCGACTTCACGTGACATCAGATGAAATAACCACTGGTTCAATTCAATCCTTTTATTGTGCCCACTGGGAAGCTCGGTTTACAGACAAACTGTCAAAACTTATCCACCAAAAAGAAGGATAAGAAAAATGATACAAAAAAAACAACAAAAAAAACTCAATTTGGTCCAACGAAGTGGACGCAATCAGACTTAAACTTTAAGCTGTGGGACTGAATCATGTGACAATAAACAAAGGGTACAAAAGGGTGGTAGCAGGTTACCTAGGCAACCAGAGCAACTCAAATGTCCACTAGCAGTCAACCATCAGCACCAAAGTGACAAGTGGCAAAATCGCTTTCCCCTTTAGCACTAATCAGCAAAACAAACCAAACTGGCATTAGCTGATAAGTTAGCACTCACAGTCTTGTCTTGAGATAAGTCAATTTTGACACCAAGAAAACAGGATAGTACAATTCTTTCAGCTTCCCACGTAGAGTCTATGCTATACTATGCTAACACCACAGAAACCAAAGAATTCTCACACTCCTCCAACATGATTTTGCTTGGTACTAGCTAGCTACACACTGTGGCACTACCTGAGCAGTGACTGTCCTCTCTTTTTTGCATATTGGTGGTTGTCAAAATCATTAAGGTACAATATCACTACCTACCACTTTGGAGTGTCAGCCATTATCATATCTGTGCTGGTTTTTGCTGGTGTTAATAATATTAAATGTAGTAAAAAGCAGCATGGTTTTTGCTGCAGCGCTTTTTGAAATTCTTCATTCTGTATTTTTTCGTGGCCCAAATAAAATTCCATCACGGATACAAACTTTGGTACGTTGCGTAGGGGAGACCGGGGATAGTTGTAACGTGGGTCAGTTGTAACACTTCCAATTTCTCCAATCAGGGCTAAGTTTCAAATGATGTGACTCAGTCTGTGCATGCCCAACTCAGTTCTGCTATCACATGTGAAAAATCAGCACATTTCGTCAAACACAGACAATTTAACACGAAAAAAAGTTATTTGTATGCCAAAAATTACGTTTTTCTACTTTATTTCAATTTGTAATAGCATTATCTGCTTTGCAGTTAAACTCATCAAACTTAAATTATGTTATTTGTATGTCTATGGGGATATATTCTGTGTGGGTCTTTAGTGCTAATGTTTTAGCCGTTGGCTGTAATGTTAGCTAGTTCATGGCTATAGGAGTCTGGGTCAGTTGTAACAGCAACAGTCTGGGTCAGTTGTAACAATAATGCAGATGTTACAACTTACCACACTATTACTTTAACTTATATTAAACAAGTTGGGGCAACGACATCAGCAGAGAGAGGTTCACTGGTCGCATTTGTATATGCGGTTAATGCCATTGGCAACACAATTCCTCCACTGTTTGTGTTCCCACACATACATTATGCAGACCACTGTGTCAGAGATGGACCAGTAGGAAGTACTGGTAGTGGAAATAAATCAGGATGGGTGCAAGAAACAGATTTCCTCATCTTTCTGAGGCACTTTGCAAACCACACCAAGGTAAGCCATGATAAAAAGTAATGGAATTGCGATGCTGGTGAACAACTACATTTTTTCAGCTCCATTGTTATGTTCAAAATTGGTGCAAGAGTTGTAGGTTATAATGCCCACTGAGCCAATGAGGCCAAACTCAAGAAAGACCAACCAAAATGAATGAAATATTCAGTTGCAGAAATTTCCATAATTTGTCTTTTTTGGGGGGTTGGAATATGTTCAAAAGCTAGATTTCTGCATTCTGTCACACACACACACACACACAGCTACATAAATGGATGTAAGTGCATTCATGTGTTGAATAAACAAAGATTACATGTTAATATTTTGTTAGTACCCTTATTTCATTGTGTTACATTTTACCCCAGGATATGTTAGAACTAACCCAGACTATGGGGTTAATTGTAACATTTCACTCTTCGTGTTTGAGGCCATACCATGCAATGGGTAATTGTGCTGCAGAGAAAATAGCTGCACTATTTAATAGCAGAGACATGTAAATACTTTGCATTACATTTTGAATCCACTACCTTAAAAGAGCTCCAATTTACAGACAGAAATGTGAAAAATGTTACTACTATCCCCGGTCTCCCCTACAGGTGATGTATGTTGAACATCATAGGTGAAAAAAACGCAAATGTAGAATGTAACATCATATTTGCAGGTGGATTGTCAAATAAAGACTATTTATAGGAAATTTTAAAAAAATGACATCTGTAAAAATGGGGTTTTTTGTCTTCTAAATTTATTGTCATGGTCAGCTGTGCTACTGACAGTGAAGGATTAGAGGAGGACCCAAATGCAGATGTGCAGAGGCAGACTGCATTAACTGAAAGTGAGCTGTTTAATGACTGTTTATATTCAAACAAAAAACCAAAACATAAAGTCCAGAAGAGGAAATTCTAAATTATAAAACTACAGGAACATAAAAGCTTGAATAAGCAGTAAGACAAGAGGAACAAACACTCAAACTAAGGACAAAAGGAGACAGCGATTATATGTACACAGAAGTGCAATCGGGGAAGTGGAGACAGCTGGAGAGAGTGAGAAAGCTGAAGTCAATCATAGAGAAGAAGACGAGGAAAGTAAAGCTAAAAGCAAAGTGGAACGAACAACTAACTCTAAGATAGCGAAAACATATGGATATGCAACATAGGATGCATACAAACATATATGTAGATATACGCTACGATCATTATAGCAAACTAATTATTTAATTAAGTTTTCCAGTTATCAATAGCAGTTTATATGGCAACAGCCCTCATATCGTCACTGCTGGTCAGATCAACTTTCTCAAAGCTTTTCTATTCTTATCTCTAACTGTATGTTGAAATGCAATGCCTTGATCTAACTGTGTTTAGAACAGAAAGTGATCAAAAATGAGCATGACCATTACCGTCAGCATGGCAAACATGCACTGGCAAACGTTGAATGCGTGCCTCCAGTTGTGATAGAGAACCATTCTGTAGTTTTTTCTGACAGTCAGCAGCCATCTGCACAGCGTCTGCAGGGTAAGACAGGTGGCGAGATGAGCACATGGGTCAGCGGTCCTCGTGTGGTTACAAAACAGTGTTCGGGGCAATCTCAATCAAGTATTAAAGCAAAGGAATTAAGACAGGGAAACTCAGTGTCCTCACCTCATAGTCAATCTTAAATTTCTGCACCATTCCCAGTTCCATAAACATTCTCAAAGCTGCCGTTATCATGGCGTCAACATCCAGAGAGAAATCATCAAAGGAGAGCTTGTCGATGCCCAGCTCGCAGACCAGGGGGATGTTAGCAGCCTGTTTCGCCATGGCAGGAGGAAACATACAGGACAAGAACAAGAGCAGAAATGAAGATGAAGAAGTCAGAGGATGTTGTGCGATTTTCAGATGTTATACAGAAATATAAAAACATGCTAATTAAGACCCGAAGCTTCATTTGGAGGGGTTTAAGATTAATGAGGGGGATCTACTGGAGAATTTCATTGTTGTTTACTTTCAGAGCTCACTGACAATTGTGGCAACAATAATCATCAGCAGCTTTTTTTCTGTGGTATTCAAACAAAAATATAGGATTCCAATTAAGCATTTTCATATTGAAGCACATCTTCTATCTTTAATCGGTTCTAATGAGCACAACGTCTATCTGATCAGGAGATGCTCTTCCTGACTTGAGTCAGCATTTATAATTGAAGAATTTTGAGCTTTGCAGTCAAATATATCTTAGCAGAGTTAAAGTTTCTGTAAAGCTGTGTTTCTCTTTCCTCTCTATCTGTCTTCTCTAACAACCACCATTGTTTCCTGCGCAAACATTTGCCTTTCTGGCCAGCAGGTATTCTTTAGATCTTAATTCATAGCCCCGGGGTTATGAAATGTCAGCCAGATTTGTTTGCCACTGCCTTTTTCACACCAGTGGAATCCCAGGCAAGCGTGCTCAACAAGGCTACTTATGTAGTGCAGAAAGTGGAGGGAAAGGCAGAAGCAGAGAGCAGTGCTGCATGAGGGGGCTGAAAGATCACACAGGCACACTAGAGAGCAGGGATCCTACTATGCAATAATGGCCACAGGGGAAAATCCTAAACATGAAAGTGCAGGAAAATAGGTCATATCTATTTTTCAGAAATGTCCTGCCAATTAAAAATGTAGTCATTTTCCATATTTTCATCTTTATCAATAATGCATTGTGAATGAATGCTTATTGATTGAGGTAATCCATTCCAAATGCTACAATTAGTTTAAATTCGCAGGGGACTTCTCAGCTCCTATTTATGCTTGTGCGCTGCTGCAGTTCTTTTGAAGCTGAAGTCTGCCAATAATTTCTCTCTTTTGCCATAGATTTTTTTCCCTTCTCATTAAAGTTAATAAGAAATTGTTATTTAATTAGAAAAATATATATCTTAGTTAAAGCACCTACGAGGAAACCAAATACATTGTGAGTATCTTAACTTTCTGTGAAAAAACTTTCATTTTATGTATCAGTAAAAGTTTATCTTAGATGAAACTTTTGTGAAATCGGGATGCAGCAGAATCCTAATACACCTTTAATGTTGGTGTTTTATTTCATATGTCTTAATTAATTATTGATTCTTATTATTGTCTTATTATTATTATTAATTAAGGACAGCATTTAGAAGAACAAAACATTAGATCATGGTAATTATCTGCACCAATACAGACATCAAGAAGCCTCCCTTAAGACCTTTTCTCTTGTCTTACTTCTTGTCTTTGCTTTTGTGATTGTTTGCTTCGGCCTCAATAGTTTCCTCCAATGTCCACTAAACAGTGACTCCAAAAGTTAACCAATCTCTACAAACTCCAAATTTAAAATGACCCACTTTGGTCTTTTTTGGATAATCGGATGCCAATATGATCGATCGCTTGTGGATGCTAGCCGTCAGGTTCGTGATGTACAAAGTTTATATACCTATATACACTCACCTGCACATAATTACATTAAAAACAAATAAGCAGCAACATAACAATAACAACAACCACAGGACAAGAGGGGAGAAACCGTAAATAGGAGATTAGTGGGCAGGAAAGGCCAGAGTAAAGGTGGTTTGTGAGCTTAGATTTAAAAGCAGAGATGCAGGACTTTTTTATGTGAAACTGATTCTAGAACTGTGGAGCAGTGACTACAAAGGCTCTGTCACCCTCTTTTGTTTGAGACATGACCTTGGGTCATATGACAGATCTTTGCCAATGGACCTGAGAGACCTGGGAGCTGATAGAAAATGAATGAGATTGGTGATATAAACTGGGATCTACCCATTAAAAGCCTTAAAAACAACCAGCAAAATCTTAAACTGGATTCTAAAATTGACAGAAAGCTTATGCAGCAAGGCCAGGACTGGAGGGATGTGCTCATATTTCTTAGTACCAGTCAGCAGTCTTGCTGCTGATTTCTGCACCATCTGCAGACGTAGGTATGGGAAGATTAATCCAGACGTGAAGTAATAAAGGTACACATAAATTTTTTTTCCCTGATCATAAGAATGATAATCTCAGTTTTGTCACTGTTTAACAGCTTTAGCAGTTGTTAATCAGCCAACCTTGTTTGTCTCCAAGACAGTCAAGTAGATGCTATAGGGAATCCTGATATTTTACTGGAAGATATAGCTGTAAATCATCAGTATAGAAATGAAAGGCAATGTTATATCTCTTAATATTATTATTAAATGGAAAAAAGTGCAAAGACCCCCGAGGGACCCCACAAGAAACAGGGGCAGAGAATAAGAAAAACTGACACCTTAAGAGAAGAACTGAACCAGCTGTAACCTTAATGCCAACCCATTGTTAAATGCAAGCCAAAAGAATGTGAGTAACAGATCAGTGCTCACTGTCGACAAAGCCATTTCAAGTGCTGTGAACAGCTTCAACGTCTAGCCCCCAATAACTAAGTTGCCAGCTACCATCTTTTTAAAAATGAGGCTTCAAAACAGGATTTTAGTAGCTTTTAGGGGGTTTAGTCCATTTTTTATTTAGAGTCTATGGAAGTTACCTCATTAAAAGAATACCCCACAAGGTGGTGCTTTCTTCCAATGCCTTATAGGTTTTTGATCAGGTTTATTTAGCCAAACTAAATGCTCAGTTTGTAGCTGCAAATAATGAGTAGGATATGGCACAGCATGCTAACTTCTCTTGTGCAGTGGCCAATTTGCATCAGTGCCTCCTTTTTTGTGTTTTTCCAAAAACACAAAAAAAAAAAATATTAAAAAATACTTAAAATAAAAATATAAAAACTTGATTGTGCCACATCTGCAAATCCTGAAAGAAAAACAAAAGTTTCTACTGTGAACAACAGTGAACATCTATTACCTTGAATTTGTCAACTTCAGTCTTGGAGCAAGTGGCATGGTACGACAGAACCTGCAAAATGATGGCACAGTGTCACTCAGTGTACTTTTCAAACCCTTACCAGTAAGGCTCTACAAGACGCCCAGCTGTTGCTGCAGCTGAAAATACTGCCCGTTTGTACGTTTTAGTGGATCATCCAGATGATGACGGTAACACTCACATCTGGAACAGCTTACAAGAGCTGCAATGTCAGCGCTGATTCCATCGCTCATTCCCCGAGAGAAATACTTTGCACAGGCCTGCAGTTGCTTATTTGATCATGTTTATTCAGTGCTACCAGACGCAGTGCATCAACATATTAGTTCACCCAGTGTCTCAATTCTGTTCTCTACTTGTCCTATTTGGAAACAGCAGTGCTAACTACCATAATGCACCTGAAAGCTCCCTATTGTAATCTAAGGACATACTGTAAAAGCTGAATAGTGCTGAATGGCTTCATACCGCAGGGCAGATGAGGGATTGCTTTTCACTGCCTCTCATTAATTTTCAATAAAACCTTTGTGAGAAGGTTATCTACAAAGAGAGATCAGCACTTTTTTTTAATGCGTACATTCTTCTGGAAATATGAGACAAAAAAGAGAAGCCAAGTACAAAAGACCACTGAGAGAGAATAAGTAGGAAGGGAGTTTACATTTTCCATGTAGCAGCTGTTGTTTGCTGGGACTTCTGGTTAAATGTGTTACCCCTGAGCATATGTTGATCGGAACGCAAAGTAAAGATGCCGTTATAGTGAATGAAACAGAAAAATAAATACAGTAGGACTCACAAGCACAAATAAACACGTCAAGCAGTTTGCTTAGCAGTGTTTTTACAAATATAAGTGGATACACAAAAACGCGCTCTTACATCCAAAGCCACCGACTGCTTGGCCCAAGACTTTTTCACCTGGTCGTACATGATGGTGTTGTTGATGCCCAGTCCACAAAAGATCACAAATGCCTAAAAGGATAAAACAGAGAAACTCCCATGGTTTCCAAAATGTTTGGAGAATTGCTAATGCTGAAAAAAATACACAAGCAATTGTAATACCTCAAAAAGACGCTGGTCTGCATCATCGAAGGGTTTCCCATCGAGCCTGTTCAGCACTTGGGCAACACCTGTTACACAAAATAAGTTTACCCATACCAACAGCATAGCAGTAATGCTTTAAGGTTGATACTGGCAGACTAGTATCAGGATCAATATTATGAATTATTAAAGAAAATTAAGGGAAGAGGCAACAATAGTGCACATAAATGTGGTTAAGAAACAAAAGTCTGCAGTGCAGCTATCTCCTGTGTTAAACATTTGGAAATCAGTGAAAACAGAAGAATAAAATGATTGTTTAATAGTGCTGAAGCTGCAAAATAGATAATGTTATCTTTGACCGAAAATCCAGTTATTCTCCACAACCCTGTAGTGGGGTTTAACAAAGCAGTCTTTCCTTTTTAGACCGCTTCTCTCATTGTCTAATCAAAACAGAAAGAACTCCGGTAATAAAGGAGAACATCCAATTAATACAGCAACTCTTATTTCCACATCATTACAATTTTTATTTATCTGCAGGAGGTGAAAGAAGCCTGTCAATGGGATTATGTGTTCATTTCAACGAATAGTGTGAAAAGAATTTACAATGCAACTATGATCAATTTTCATTTTGGTGCCATTAATTTTTAATGCATGGGAAACATTCTCTAAAATCTAATTTTGCTCCTTCTGTATTGAGCTTGTAATTTGTGATGAGTTGCAGCATAGACAAGCTAATTGGTTTAACGAGGCTACATTCCTAGTGCCACAAGTGTTTCATTTAAAAAAAAAACACACACACGCTATCGCAATGATCACAGCACTAATACGGGTTTTTACGCAAACGACTTATGGTCTTGTGTGACTGTACCGTACAATTTATTCACTGCTCTGGTGGTGTCAATTTTGCTTAGAGCTTCACAAAGCATTGGGCCAGACCTGAGCTGCAACCAGCTCAGCACTACATTAATCCAGGAGGAATTACAGTGTATCAAAGAACTAACCTAAACTCAAAGTCATCTTCATCCAGTAACTGGCAATGTTACATTCTGTGAAGCAGCAACCAGAGCACTGTTAACCTATCCCTCTAAGAAAGCACATTTTAATCAAGCTCCACTTGATTGGCTTAGAACAGCAATTATAATGCCAGTTTTTTATATACATTTACCTACAACAAAGAGTTTCTGCTGGTCAAGAAGTTGAATGAACAAAAGTTTTCCAATAATTTTCCTTATAATTTAGATTGAATTCCAGAGGTTATTCATTTTAGCTCCTGTAGAACATCCCAAAAAATAAATGAATAAATAAATAACTATTAGGAGAAGGAGGCCTTTAGTGCTAAATGCTAAATGGAAACAAATTAATGAACTGCTACAGTTTTAGATGCGGGGATAGCCCCTGTGCCGATTCTTTGTACCATAACAGATGTGTTTAAATCTTCTACCCAATGCAAAAATCCCAGAAAAGGTGGAAACAAGCAACAGTGCAGCAATGAGCGCTTGAGTCTATGGCAACTTTCTATAAAGTGGAATCATGTCAAGTCAGATTTAATTTTACAACACAGTTTTTTTTAAAAACAGCTGATCCTGTAAGTGCGGCTGAAATAATAAAACAATATAAATCAAAAGCAATCAAAATGCAGTCTGGTTTAAAAGCCAAAGTATGAAAGTGGGTTTTCAAGCGGCTTTAAAAGTTTCTAATGTTGGGGAGATCCCGATGTGATGTGAAGAGGCAGTTTGTTACACAATTTAGGAGCAGCTTCTGTGAAGACCCAATCGGCTCCATGTTTTATTCTGAACCTCACGACAGCTAGGAGCATCTGTTCACCAGACCCCACCGGTAAAGTGGGAGCATGCAGGGGCAAACAGTGAGGTACGCAGCACCAACCCAGGCAAACACTTAAAAACATACATCCATCCATCCATCCATCCATCCATCCATGTTCTTCCGCTTATCTGGGGCCAGGTCAGCAGCCTAAGCAGAGAAGCCCAGACCTCCCTCTCCCCAGCCACCGCCTCCAGCTTGTCCAGGGGAACACCAAGGCATTCCCAGGCCAGCCAAGAGATATAATCTCTCCAGCGTGTCCTGGGACCGGTACAACATCCGCATCACTGCGGCCGCAGCACCAATCCGTCTGTCGATCTCCAGCTCCCTTCTCCTGTCACTCGGGAAAAAACTAAGAATAAAATCTTAAAATCAAGATTTAATTTTGAGAATCATCTGCATAAAAAGGAAGTGAGGGGCCACGCTTTCTCATGATTGAACTTGGGCCAAGAACAGACACCTGAGGAACCCCACATAAACTGAAACGCTTCTCCCAGTTAAATACAGGGATACTATGGAAATAAAGAATTTAGAAATTGGTCCAAAGTTGGGTAGAACTGTTGGGCTGTGGTTTTTGCATTTTAAGATTGAGAAGGTGCTACAAACGTGATTCAGACTTCAGACAAAACTACGCTGTCAAAACACATACTACACAAATAAATAGGTAGTGTACACAGTGTACTACATTAAAGGGACTAGGGATTTAAGTATAATAAAAAAATGTTTTGTTCTCTCTGTTTATCTGGATAGCAAAATAATTGTTTTGTTTTTTTTTTAAAGATATTCATTAAATTCAGGAAAATAAATCATTAAAAATACCTGGTGAGCCATCTGCTTTTATTAAAGTCAGTTTCAATGATGCATAATATGCTAAGATGGATTTCACTAATCATTATTATTGTTAAAGTATTTATTTTGCTTATATTTTGAATGAGTCTGCTGGAACCTTGCGGATGACACAAGGGCTTTAATTTTTCTAGCTGAGTGTAGCCTTGATATAAGAATTTCATCTTCTGCTGCTTTGTTTGTTTAATGGTTTTTCACTCCAGATCCTCAGGTGCCACCCACACACTGTGTTTCTTCCTCACTCTTTGTGTTCTTCTTCCTCTCCCCTCCCTGACAAATGCACTTACACCTACGCAAAGATGCACACAGGTCTTCACCAACCATCTGCACCAGATATGCTGATCACTTTGCACTCAAATAAAACTAATGGCTTCCCGCGTCAGATCTCAGTGGACTGAATAGAGCCGCTATCGTCGCTCCTCCTTGCAATATCCAGCGCCAAAGCCAGACGAGAGATCAATGATTTATCAGAGTGTCAGTGTGGTGTTAGCCTGGGGCTGATTCACAAACACAAAGCACGCTGCCAGAAGAAGGGAACCACCTCTAAGTGTGGCGTGATGGTGCAGCATGGAGTTAATCATGCAGTCTCGGCTGGACAAATTTTCAAGCCCTCCCCCTCTTATATTCTCTGCCTTATGCAGCAAAAAGGTGCATGCCTGTGCAGTATTAGTGGTAATGAAATTACTGCAATTGAACACAGCATGCAGCCAAAGGTATGTGGAATGTGGTGGTGTTTTATGGCTTGACTTCTTGCTATTGGTTCCAGCTAGGGACCCTTCTACAAATGACTTTTAAAATGATATTTTAGGACATTTTGCATTCCTTTGTAGCAACATAAGCTATCCAGAACCTTAGTAAGTGCCTAAAGACATCCTTTAGTATCTAATGTCATTCAGCCACACCAGAAACTTTTAAACAGAAGAATTTGAGAATCTAGAAGATTTTTTGTGTATGAACTTACCAATAATTTGGTGGTTGCTGTTCCATATAGGGACACAAAGCACTGAGCGGATATGGAAGTCAGAGAACTGGTCTGCCTGCAAAAAGTGGGAGAATAAAACATTATAATTATTCTACATAAAATGTAAATAATAAATGTTTATTTACTTTATTTAAAATGTTTTCATTCTCTTATGTGATCAGTGTTTTGGGTTTTTCTCCTCATCAATATCATGAAAAAATGAGTGAAAAACCTGTTAAATTTGCTTGTAGTTATAATTATTCTTCATTTATACAGTGCAGTTTAAAATAGTCGAAATATAAAACGTGAAACTGATGTACTGCACAGAAGTTTATAACTATAAGCCATAAGTCTATAGCTATTGCTGTAATAGTTCCGAATCACTTTCTTTAAAATCTCCACTTTGGGGCAAGGACATGGACAGAGGATGTGCACTCAAATGCCTTTAAAACAGATTACAACTATTCTGAATGGCTACTGCATTAAACTGATGCATTTGAGACTGATTTTAAGAATATGATTTTATTGTAAGTGCGGCATTGACAGAATACTTCTGTTTGGAAGATCAAGTGCAGTATGCACACTCAGCTGGACACTAGCCAGACTTTTACCCGCCAGCTACACTCTCCATCACCGAAACCCAACGGAGTATTTCAGTTAGTGTGAAAGTATCTTAAGTAGAGCATTTCCTGCAGTGCAATGAGAAAGAACAGCTTCGGAAAATGTACGTTTATGTGTGCAGAGAGCTATAGAGACATTTTCAAGAGGCTTCACCAGCTCAAAAAACTGGCAGCCAGTTTCATCTGTATGAGCACTTCACTATTGTGTGAATCCAGGTTAAATGTTAAACTTAAATAAGTTGCTTAATGTGAAAATTATTAGGAAACCATCGTACATATACACAACATAACCATGTATTTGTCCCAACAGATTGTCAATGTGGAGAACTGTAATGTCTTCAAGTGTCTGACGTAGAAAATTTGCTTCAGACCAGCTAGCATGTGGCATCACATGACTGCTCACAATGCTGTGAAACTTTGAAAACAAAATCACTGTTTGCCACCTGTCCTACTTGGCAGTTTTGGCTCCCCTGCAACTTCCTTCTGTTTTTCAAGTTTTGAAACAGTGAGTTACAAGATATCTTTAGGACAGAGAAGTGGTCAGAACAGGTTTATCCAAACAAAGCAGGGCCACGTGAAAAAGGCCAGAAGTGCACAAGGAAACGACTCTGAAGAGCACAGTGGGCAGATTTAAATCAGGTATGTTTTTATTGGTCTCAGCTTTTTGAATTCACGTTGTATATAATATATCACAATGCAAGACAATCACAGCAGGAGTATTTCATACAAGTCCCACAAATCATTTCACCTTTTTTTTTAAATCCTAGTGATGTGAACTTTAGGAAGTATGTTACTGTGTGGTTACCTCAGCATCAAAGCGAGGATCCTGATAGGCGTCACTAATGTTTACAGGCAGTCCTGTGGAAGCCACCAGCTCCGCAATGCTGTTATTGATGAGCCAGTCTGAGTAAGATGATTTCTCCATGCTGTCTTTGAAACTATGGTCAGAAAAAAAAACAAGATAGATGACAAAAGACTCAACCAGTTCTCAACCAGATTTGTTTAATTAGACTGTGTGAGATGAGGTGAGGATATGTGAAATGAATCCTTGTGACCTAAAGGTTCAAAGGTTCAGTCCCAAAAAACTGCTGTTCAGACCTTTAGAAACAAGCTGGCTTAGAGGGAAAGGTAATGTAGTTAAAACAACTTGTTTCAAGCCGGGGAACAAGCCAGTGTAGAATACATTTATAAAGGATTAACATGAACTGTGATTCACACATAGCTGCTCCAGCAGAGTCCAAGAATAAAACAGGGAGCTGGAAATGAGCACAGGTCAGACCCCCTTTATACGCATTTAGAAATGTTACAATAAGCAAACAATCTTATTTTTAGCTACTTGATTTTTAAAAAGTAATGAAAGTAATGACAAGTTAAGCATACAGTATGAGCTATTTTCTCTCTGCCAGACACCTGCATCACTATTCAGACTGTTTACATCTTATTGCAGGGTGCCATCACTGAGTTTTTACTTTCAAATACGCCAAAGTAAATGTTCAGTGTGGCTCATTTTGTCTTTTAAGGTTAGAAAAAAGACGGAACGACACAGATGTCAGATCTTTTGGATCCCTTTGATCTAGCGATACAGCTGTGTGTAGATGTGGAACCACAGCGCAGCAGTAATAAACCACATGGGTGTGATGGCAATCTGCCTTACCTCCTGTTTCTTTTTTTTTTACTATGTTTCTCTCCTAATTCTCTCTCTGTCTTCCTCGGTTCATCCCTCTCATAAAGGAACATTGTCCTTGTGGGAGTAGCTGGGGATTTTAGGCACATCAGAAATCTTACAGTATCCTCACCTTTTGTCACCGAATGCATTTATTTAATTACACACATAAATTTCACTAGCTCTCTTGTTACTGAGATGAGAACCTTTAAGAAGAGGTGCTTCAGGAATTTGTGCAGTTTTATTTACAAACTGGCTTCATATTTAAAATGTGACAGTAGCAACACATATCGGAAAGGAGCGTGCAGTCAGAAAGAATACATTTCCCAGTCTAGCGGCTGAAAATTTCTTTCATCATCGCTAATTTTTTAATATTGGTATTTCTTGTGTTATGATATTTTTAAATTACTGTTATAGTTACTGTAACTACTGCCTCAAAGTGACCATATCAGTTACAGCAAGTGCAGGACTTGGGGGGATAATTTGTCTTCCTTTTCAGCCTTTTTTTTTTCATCCATAAACATCCTACGCAATATTAAACCTCTCTTTCTCCACTCAGCCATGCCTAGCTGTAGAGAGAAGCTGCAAAACCCAATTAAGCAGGGCTCCCACAGTATGCCTTCTATTCAGAATCCGCATATTACTCCCACAGCACTACATAATAGTCAAATTTTATACATATTTTTTTGTCCTTGATGGACGCTCTGCAGATTCAAAAAGGCTCTGTGCCAAATGCACAGGTGCCATGTTGCAGATATGACTATTTAATGAGAAGGGTAATGGTATGATGAGTGAGGAAATGGAAGGGAAAATTATGGAGGGGGGGGGTTGTATGAGGGTTTTTTTTTAATCAGGCCAAATGTTACCGAGGTGCTCTGAATGAAACATACCTGCTTTCAGTGTCTGCGCTACACTTAGGGGAGAGCAGCTCGAACGACTTGGTGAACTTCACAACCTGAAAGATGCAAAAGGGAAGAAATCACAACAGCTCATGGACATACAAAGTATTTACTGGGAAAAAAGGGGGAAAACAGAAAACAAAAAAACAAGAACGCACATGCGAAAATGCATTGACATATATGACAGGACAGCAGAGAGAAAAACAGTACCGGTGACTCAATGTCCTCCAGCAACTGAACAGAGCAGCGCTCGCACTTAAGCAGTGTCTGTGCACGGTGCATGATCTTCCTGACAATCTTCTCCAGGTCAGTCTGTTCTTCAAACAGGTCATTGACTACTTCCAGGAGTGCCTAAAGACCAGTGACAGAAAACGTTACCACTGGCATTATTCCCAACAATCAAAGGCTGAATAAAAAAAAAAATCTGTCAACAGGTAATAGTGATGACCCTTTGAATAAAGATGTTTTTCCTCGCTCAGCTATTGAAACTTGATTATTATCATTATCTCTAAATCATAAACCAACAGCACGATATAATATGATTACTTTGCCCAATAAAAGAAAATTAGGCCCTTTATCTTAGCGAGTGCCAATCGAATTTAATACACAACCACATAAAAATCATGCGGTTTCTTCTCTACTCACTGAACTGTGCACTCATTATGTTCTCTTCCATCACAGATCAATGCCTGTGACATGAATTAGTGCATCTCTTAACGGTCCCTAAGAGATTTAAATCATGAACCAGGCCCCTTGCTGGATATGTGCCCATCCCCCTCCACAGGTCCACAGAAAATGTCCAGACAGGGCTGCATGCTGCTCTGAGATTCCCACTGCAGTGGCAACAAGTGGGCTGCTGCTGATCAATACTCAGCCTCAATGTCAGCATGAGGGTGGAGGAAGTACCGCTGATCCTAGGGGTAGGTGGGGATTATTATCTTGGTTGGCCCTGTTGCCCTTACCCGACTCCTGTCATACTCCTTCCTTGAGGCGGCAAATAGCTGGGCGTTGGAGATTGCAATACCACAGAAGGGCAGGTACATCTGCAGCACCTGTGGACATATTCAACAGATTTGCTGACTAAATAAAGCAACAGGTTTGAAGCGCTTGTTGAGATGAGACACATAGCCCCCACATTTAATCTTTGAAACTAAACTGTAAGACTTCATGAAACATCGTTTGAAGTAGGAGGTATGCCACAAATAACACATTATTGTTGTATAAAAAAATACAATATAATATTAAATCTCTTTTGACTTATACGGACAGTTTGTTAGGTACACCTGTTCCACTGCTCATTAGCACAAATATCTAATCAGCCAATCACAAGGCAGCAAGTCAGTCCATTGGAATATGAAGACATGGGCAAAATGCCCTGCTGAATTTCAAACCGAGCATCAGAATGAGGAAGAAAGGTAATTTAAGTTTAAATGTGGCATTATTGTTATTGCCAGAAACTGCTCATCTACTGGTATTTTCCCACACAACCACCTCTAGGGTTTACAAAGAATGGTCCATAAAAGAGAAAATATCCAGTGAGCAGCAGTTCTCTGGTCAAAAATACCTTTTTGATATTAGACATGAGTGGAGAATAGCCAGATGGCTCGTAGCTGATAATTAGACAACTCAGAATAGCACTCATTCCAACCACGTTAAGCAGAAGAGCATCTCTGAGCACACAACACACGGATACATACCAGATTTCACTCCTGTTAACTACGGAAGCTGAGGCTACAGTAAGACAACGTAAAAGCATGAATCCATCCTGTGATGGTTCAGTCTGGTTTTGATGGTTTAATGATGTGAGGGATATTTTTTGGCACGTTTTGGCCCCCTTAGTACTAACTGAACATTTAACATTTAACCAAAAGACAAAAGTTTTTGCTTGTTTGTAACTCTTCTCTTTTAGCATTAGGAAATTAAAACACAAGTAATATTTTCATCCAGGAAAAACTTAGCTGTTAAATTAAATTGGAACAAATAAGAAATGGCCTTTCATTGGTGTTATTACTTGCTAGGACAAATAAATCAATTCAACTGACATTTTACCATTTGACCAAATAGTCTGACTTACTGTGCCTTGGGCTCATAACATGAATTCCTTATTTCCCTCATATTTTCTTCACATAAATAATGTAATCACTTGATGTGGTCTGATTGCTGTAGCTAATATGTATGGTATGTATAACCTGAATTGTATTACTGGTTCAGAGTCAAACTACATTCCTTGCTTCCTTACCACAGTTGATTCATAATGAATATCAATACGCACCTTACCTGTATAGAAAGTGCAAAGCAGCGGCTGCAGTGCTACAAAAATATGTCTGTGATGTGAACGTGCGGCTTGAATTCTATATGACCGCAGTTCTCCAACAATGTGGCCTTATCGGTGTGACACTCAGCTCCATAACATTAAATCAATAGAATTTAGGTTGTGTGCTTCCTTGCGCTGCCTCTTTGTTTAGTTGTCAATCTTTAGCATCTGGCTGCTGTGTAAACAATACAATCAGCACAACAGACCCACCAATATTTACCAGCCTTCAGTGTGACCTGAGGGTAGGGACATTACAACAATACATGAATGGGAAGTTACTCAGCTGTCGCCACTGATACGAGGATATCGCTTTCATCTTTCAGAAATTATAATCTATCAGTTCCTCATCAGCTGCAAATGAACATGTGGAGAACACAATGCTAAAGCCTTCTGTGGAAAACTATACGCCTGTACCTGTGGCCTACATGGAAAATATTCTTTTACGTTTACGTACACCGTCGGTTCACAGCACTTCTGCTGCCATGTGAGGTGATAATACCACCTGATGTTACCTACTGAAGTTCAAACCAAGCAACAGTCTTGGGAAGAAAGGTGATTTAA
>NW_005187410.1:5181938-5202616 GCF_000239375.1 Pundamilia nyererei
TACCACAGCAGTGGGTTTCCAAAGACATTACCAATGACTTGCAGGTCAAACTACTGTAAGGTGGTCAATCCAAGGAGGTGTGCCTTTAGTTTACAACAGCAAAAACTGAAGCTGTCGTGTTTTCCTCTCAGGCTGTCCATCGTCTTGTATGACTGTAGCGTCTTTAGGTTACCGGCCTGGTATACATACTCAAGATCAAATTCGGGCTGTATGTGACCCATTACTTTGGCATCAATACTCTAGTGACTGAGGAGTAAATTAATGGGGGATTATTAATTAATATTCAAAATGGATAGAAATGCATAGATTTTAAAAAGATAGCCTGAAAGAAGTAAACTATGTCACTCATCTGTTGAAACTCTGCAGGGCAGAGTTATAGTCTTGTGTATTTATAATTATCGCGTTACGTCAGTAAACGTTAAAGTGTAAATCCTCTGCTCTCCCATGTCCTGTTGGTGTGCATGTTATGATACATTAACTACATGTTAAGCCACTGTAATTAAAGACATATTTAATCATAACGTGACACGAAAACTTACTCAGTCATGCTAATGGGTAAATTAACTTTATGCACTTCATTCAGTCATTATACATAATCCAGTGCCTTATGCAACTGTTTTCAGATGCAGAAAACAGATGATGCTGAGCAATGAGTTCATACATAATGTATTTCAGCTGTCCTATGGAATTCTCTAATAATGATCTTCCAGAAAGGCAGTGGCCATCAATAGCCCCAGCAGGAGCAGATTCATTAATGAGCAGGACTTGGGGGATGTGGCTATGGATCTGCCTGTGGAACTAACAGGCATAGCCAAGAAAAGCACTGCTTGCTCTAATTACATTCTGTCAAGCAGGCCATTATACAAGGTTGCATTACAAACAAGACATTTTTTTGCCTAGAGACCTCTGGGCTGACCAGTAAAGAGCGGTTTAATAACAAAGCTAACTGGCCACCGCCTCAGGGACTGTCAGTTCCTCTAACCTCAGTGACTTCCTTCTCTGTAACTGGAATTTCAAATGAGAGAAATCAAGGGGAATTACACAGACAATACTTTTTGTCTCCATTTCTCTATGGATATCTTTTAAAGTTGCGCTTTAAAGCTTTGCATGTGTGAAAAAAGGAAACAGTTGTTGTTTTTAACGAGGTTTGTAGTCAGTGACAAAAAAGAAAATTTCTCCTCTTCCCTGACATTACATGGATCTTGATTTACAATAAGAAAAGAACTACAGATTCTTCACTTATCTTAAATAGAAAAATATATTAAATGTATTCATTCAAGCAACAAGTAACTCACTGAGGCTGAAGTGCAGTTTGGGATAGAAAAATGGACTTTGTGTTCCATCAACCAGAAAGCTGATTTAGTGATTAAATCTACCCATAGAGGCATCAGGTGCACTCTATTAACATCAGTGTGCTGCCACTATATTTGGCAAGGTGGTTTACACATGCTAATTTCTTAGCTGAGAAAATTAGAGTAATCAGTTATCATTAATAGTTTGGAATTCAGAATGGAAATGAATTTACTAATTAACCCTAGAGCATGATTTTGTATCCATTCAGAAATTTTGAAACATCCTTTTCTGGCCGCTTACACAACCAACATATTCCACCTGCCTGTGGAAATTAGTTCAGATGTTTTATTTGTTTTATTTTTATCTAAACTTTGATGGAATTAAAAGGAGGTTAATAACAAACTGTGAAATATGGGGATTTAAAAAGGAAGACATAAACTTAACTTAGTTCTCTCTTCACAGACAATGTAACTGTTATCCTCAGCTTTATTCTGCTTTGTTCACTGGAAGGACCCACACTCTTCTAGTTTTTACTCAATACTACACTTTCTGTACTTTAAAGGTTTGCACACTTTTTATTTGTCTGACACAAACACTGCTTTAATTTAATCTAGTACAGGTTCCACTGTTACCGACATGTTGACCTCAACAAGTCAGACATCCCCATCACAGGTTTTATTTTTTATTTTTTTTATATACTCATAGATTAGTTTGCATACAAAAGATGAATGTAGCCAATGTCACATCACCCAGCATTTTGTAGAGTCGTATTCTGAAACCTCTGATTATGAGTATTTGCCTATACTGCAGCAACTTGTCAGTCACATGTACATGTCTTAAATAGGGATGGACCAATCCGATATTAAGTATCGGTATTGGTCCGATACTGACCTAAATTACTGGATCGGATATCAGAAAGAAACAAAAAATGTAAGCGATCCATTAAGTATCACAAAAGCATCTCACAAAACTTGCGACATGACGTAATCCAACTCATGACCTTAGCACGTCGGAGCAGTATGCCTCGCGTGATAGAGCGGCTGCGGTGTGCCAGACCTGTCGGTGGTCTCCCTGAGCATTTGGAGCCTTGCTACGTGCTTCCAGCATTTCCTCTCCGACAAAGCTATCCCAGAGAAGTAAAGCAAGTGTGTAAGTTCGTCTCTGAATGTTTGTAAAGCATTCCCACGTTAAGCTTAACAACCGATATATGGAGCAACTGCCTCTTCTTCTCTCCCTCCCTCTACTGTTGCTACTTGAAATCATGAAACTGATCAATGATCAGCTGATCGGCTTTTCTGTCGCTACTCTCGTCTCTCTTGTTTGTTTTTGGCCCACTTTTGCCAGAAAGAGGAAACCAGCGGATGTTGCACTAAACAACAGCAGCGCGTTCAAGCTTGATAAGCTGTTGTTAGAATTTATTTAATATTACTTTCCACACCAGGATCCTTTTCTAAGTAGCTGACGCCTGGTAACTGTGCAGGGGCGGATCTAGCAAAGTTTTGCCAGGGGGCCAGGTAGGGCATTAACAGGGAAAAGGGGGCACAAAGAAATACTTTTCTTTCTTATTCTCATGTCTAGCTTTTAATGTTTTGTTAATCTTACAACAAAAGTTTTCATCTGATGTAAAATGTATAGAAAAACAATTTTATTGATTATAAAATACACTATATCGGATTCATATCGGTATCGGCCGATATCCAAATTTATGGTATCGGTATCAGACATAAAAAAGTGGTATCATGCCATCTCTAGTCTTAAAGTATAGCCTATGTTGATATTCTGGAACCATAATGTACCAAATAAGCATCTTGCTGCATAAAAAAGACTTGAAACTTGAAACTGTAACCATAAACTCATAGATGAGGTATTAAAGCAACTAAGAAGTATCATTTGATCCTAAACTTCTACACAAGTGGACTTTTGCAGGAGTCACATCCTGCTGGATGTTAGAAATAATGCAAGTTTAAGGCTTTTCAGACCTAGAATCTACATCCATCTTTTATATACAGTTTTTCTTCTCAGACTGACCTGGTGCAGCTCGCTCCCTTGCATATAAAAAAAAGTAATGTGCATATATTTAACACTGCTGTTGCCATCAAAGGTAGATAACACAGTGAATTGTTAAACCAAAGTCCCCAGAAAGCATAACAGAAGACTAATTTTAACCAAATATGATGACCGTTAGATAAACATGATCCAGTATTATTCCTGGAATGTCAGAAGACAGTCAGATAAAGAACAGAATCAGACCTTTTGTTAAACATCTGAAAAAAATATTGAAGATTACATTTTTCTCATCAACTGTTTATTTAGTGGCTGGGGAGGCAGGTCTCCTTTTACTGTGTGTGGGTCACCCCTGTGCAGTATACACAGAGTTTAATACAGCAACATGCAAAGATTTAAGAGGATTTCTTGTGATGGTTCCCTTCTTTTGCTTTGCAATGAGCAACTCTGGTATGATGCACTCCTTACATTTGATTTGATCTGATATCCTCTAGGATTGTTTTTTTTTTTTTTTTAATTAGGTGCCAAGCTGAAATTGTGTTCTTTGTTCTTTAGCTGCAGATTTACGTTGGGAAATTGTATGAAAGTGGTTATTAACTGAAATGCTTTGAGCCAATTTGACAGGGAATTTGGCAGCCAGAGGGAGCACTGTGGTGAGGGGGGGACTGCTGTTTGACAATCAGCTCACACAGATGTTGAGATATAATGGCAGATGGAACCTACATGGGAGAATTAATAAAAGTTAATTCACAAGAATAACACATTTCACATTGGATGTATTACAAGGCATGTGAGACAAGAATCAAGAAAGTAATGCAAAATATAGAGATAGGAGGACGGGGTCAGTTTGCACTCTTAAATTAAGTCGGTAGCCAAATTCCTTTGCAGAAGATAATGAGACACAGCAATTATACATGGGCTGAACCATTTTCAGACTTGCCAAAGGTCTCAAATCTTGAATGACAGAACAGAACAAATTTAAGGCTGTTGGGATTTAAAACCAAGCATGTAATGTGTTCAAAATCCTGTAAATTTTCAGCACAATCATTTAAGGATAAACGTAAGCTTATGTCTCTAAAGGAATCTGCTTCGAAAGGTATGATACATTTTCTTATTACAAGGTCTTCCATAAAAGCAGGGCTGCAGCTGTGCTGTACAGGGAGCTTGCTGTGTTCTCTGACGCTCACATTGCATTTCATTACTAATTCAGCTGCAGCCATCCCAGGCATTAGTGTGATGTTAACGAAATGTGAAACATACTCAAAACAAGGGAAATGAAAAAAAGAATTCCTAATCTGCATCTATTATAAACAACGCATCGAGTCTGGAGATGTAATTTTGATGGCAGAGCAGCAGTGGAGGAAAAACATACGACAGATCATTTTTGCCACAGTGAAACCTGACGCTTAAATAAAAGCACAGCTAGCTTTGTGCTTTCATGTTTCATCTTTCCTCTCCTTTAGGGGCCCGTGCAATAAGAGAACAAGTCGCTGTATCGGCTTTTCACCGCCTTCCTGCTACGTCTATTCAAGCGCGCTGATGGACTCAACACGTGCTCCTCGTGTCTCTCTGACAAACGATCATTCACAAACAGAAGGCTATCTGGATCACTGTGGGAGATGTTGCTCCCCTGACAGCTGCTTGAAATTTAAATATTACATTACCGGTAACTCACTGACAGCGATGGCTTTGTGCTGGGGCTGAAAACTTGACCAGTGTGTTTACTAACCGATGGAGTAATATCCTGGATGGTTCTCATCCGAGAGTCTGCTTTCGTCCTCTTGAATCATCTTTAAGTAACTTGGCTGCCCCAACACTGCCACAAATCCCACGGTGCTGCCGTTGGCAACCATTCAAAATCACACAAATGGCGCAGTCCAAAGGGGTGACAATAAATTAATTGCTGACACACTGGATATTCTACTCAGCAGTAAAGTGAAGCATTAACCAATGCGAGAGTCTTACCAGCCAATACTGGTGGTATTAACACAGTGCCCCGGCCCTCTACATCATACCGCCTTGGGAAAATTTAATGACAGATGACTCAAACTTGGTTTATGGATTCAGACAGTGGGGTTAATTATTTAAATAATAAATACTGAGTCAGTTTGGACTCAGGAATGAAGACAGAATGAGAAAAAATGATCTGCTGTTTATCAGATTACATATATACACTCACTTTTGCATGTAAAATATGCCTTAATTCTTCATGGTACTGATTCAAAAAGGTGCTGGAAACATATTCACAAGATAGCATCGCATAGTTACTGCAGATTTGTCAGTTGCACATCCATGATATAAGTCTGGTGTTCATGAAGCTAGTTTGAGATCATCTGAACAGATCAGAAAGGGATGGACATGGTCAGCAACAATACTCAGGTAGCCTGTGGTGTTCAAAAAATGCTGTTTGGTACTAAGAATCCCAAAGTGTGACCAAAAAATATCCCAGACACTATCATACAAGGCATGATGGACCCAAGTTTTCCTGTTGTTTACGCAAACTTCTGACTCTACCATCCAAATGTCACAGCAGAAATTGTGACTCATTACACCAGGTAATGTTTTTTAGCCTCAGATTCCTGTTCTTAGCTGAAAGGGGTGTGATCTTCATCTGCTTCAAGGTGTGGCAGGTTGTGTGTTGAAAAGTTATTTTGGTTGATACCCTATTCACAAAGGGTTGCCACGCTGGATGGATCCACATTGTTAATTTGGAACATCCTTTTACACTTACATAATCCTCCAAAGGATTTGTTTCAACTCTCAGGCTCAAGCCAGAAATCTTTTGCATTTTAGGTGAGTGTGCTAACTGGTTATTTGAGCTACTTTTCCTTTCCTATCAGTTCAAAGCTGCTCAAAGCCGTCTCCCTCTGACCTCTGGCATCAACAACATATTTTCTCCCAGAGAAATGCCGCTCACTGGGTATTTTCTCTTTTTTGGACTATTCTCTGTATACCCTAAAGATAGTTATGTGGAAAAATCCCAGTAGGTCAGCAGTTTCTGAAATACTCATATCAGCCCATTTGGCAGAAACAACTATGCCACATTGAAATGAACATGAAATCATCTTTCTTTCCCATTCGGTTGCTCAGTTTGGACTTCAGCAGGTTAGAGTTGAACTACTGCCATGTGATTGGCTAATTACATGTTAAATTAAATGTGTTAATGAGCAGTTGAAGAGGTGTATCTAATAAAGTGGACGATGATGTCTTCAGTTAATGTTGTTTGTCAAATACTTTATGACAAGGGATGATAGAAGCAAGAACAGCTGTGACAACATTACATGACCTACATTCAGTATTACAGTATGTAACATGATAATATTTACTGTTGTTCATGTAAAGGTAATATCCATTGTGATGATGGCAGTTAGGCATTCGAAGAACCCTGAATTGAAATGTGACCATAAACATGGCGTGTGTATTAAAGATGGAGACGTGTGTAATTAATGTAATTTTTTGCTTTTGTTCTTCCTTGGCTTGCTGTATTTATAACATGAATTAGCATGGTATTTGTTCAAGTGCTCTGGTGGGATGAGGCAATAGGTGTTTTATCATGTCAGTACTCTGGACTGAGTCATTAATAAAGCCATTATGTAATGCAACTTTGCACATGTGCAGTAAAAGTATGAATTGCATTGAAAAAAACTTTCAATGTGCAAGAAGCATTTCTTAAAGCAGATTTTTTACTAGTGACTCGGTTGTAATATGGCCTAGTCATCCTTTAAATTACAGTTTTATACATTTTGACAGAGGTTTAAAATGCCAAAATAACTGAGAGGAAATGTTTTCAAAATAGGTTCCAATCACTTCTACTGGCGTGGCCTACATTAAATATTATGATATTTTTAAGATGTAGTTACTAATTTCAGGGTTTTAAGCAGTTTGTTAAAACATTAACAATGACTTTCAACTGAAGCCAAGCAAGATCTTGAGAAATGAATCAGTTGTAATAACATTTAAAATTCCAAGATGTACATCTATTGTGTCATCTGATAATTAAAAGTAATTTAATGAAGCAGATTTATTTATCAATTTAAATATCAAAAACAGAATGGAGGCTAACTCTAAGTATAATGTCACAGAAACTGAAGAATCACCCAACAAACTGGAGGGAATAGAAAAAAAAACGGTCCCCGGTTGGAAGGCAAAAGGCAAAAAAAAAAAACAAAAGAAGCAAAAAAAGAAAAAAAAAACATCCTGCTCTTAAAATCTTTGCAACTGTAAACTCATGAGTGTTGCAGCGCTGACGGTAATGAAAAATGACAGCTGGCATCGCTACAGCCCTGCTGCTTGTGTGCCGCTAACACCACAAAACAGTGTCTATGTACCAAAAAAAAAAAACTGAGTAACATCCCTGAAATGCCACACATGAATCATAAAGCATGAGCATTACTTCAGGGCTATTCTTTCATCTGTACTTTACTTCAATGTGCTACAATAATAACAAAAAAAAGTGAGAGTTGGAGGCCTTGCTAGCAGCTCTGTAAAGCCATGGTTAAGAAGCGCTATCATTATCACCCCAGTTTCCTTGCAATGGAAATTATAACATGCTGATGGTTTGCAGGTTTACTATTTTCACAGTCTACCTGCAATGTGTTCACATTATAATCTTTTCTCTGGTGTTAATACTGTTACTTTTGCAGGTTCAGGAAATCCAAATAATGGCACACTTGAAATTTGATCTGATCATCGTGCAAGAAAAGTGTGAATGAATTTGAATTGATGGCAACCATGGTTTTTGTGATTTCATCATCAAATCCTCTCTTTTACTATCTGCGACTAAATATGGGATTTAACAGATTTTTTCAGATCTTGTATTCAGTTTTTTATTTAAGTCCTATGAAGCATACCAACTTTTATGAAAAAGGCTTGCATGTCTGTATTGTTGAATTAAACTATGGAACAATAAACTGGCTTCTTCTTAACTAGAATAGCTGTGTTCTTGTTTTGTTTTGTTTTTATCAATAGATGTAAAACCCTTTTGTTGGACAAAATGCCTGTCCCCACGTGTTTGAAGGCATTTTTGAGAATCAAAATTGGGTTTTAGTGTCAGGGTTACAATTAGGTTAAGGTTATGTTTAAGCTAAGGCTTAGGGTTAGGCATTCATTTTTGATGGTTAGGAATAGGGTAGGCAGCAAGGGATAGCATTATGTCACTAAGACATGAAAATAGGACTGTGTGTGTGCATGTGTGCAGGTTCTAGCCAAATATTCTAAAAATGTTTGTGCCAAATCTCATCGCTGTTCATACAACAGCTTTCATAAAACATCAAGCCAGTGACCAGGTTACTAAAGTGATCAGGTGACATCTTCAAACATGAAGGAACCATATTTCATGCCAATCCCTAACCTAGATGTGGACGTGTTATACAGGATAATCAGAAACAAAGACAAACATGTCAGTCTAGTGCTTGAGAAGAGGTCACAGGATCTCTGCAGTTCAACCTGCCATGTGGACCAAAGAAGTGCACAGGCCAGTTGATGTAGCTCTTGCACAATGTTACAAGTGTGGCTAAAATTCATGCCCAAACTACCATTTTACCCCATATGGCTTTATTTGTTTCACTGTGATTAAATGCAGTCTGTCACATTTCCTTCTCTTGCTTTGCCAGTCTATGAAATGTAACATTAGGATTTAAATAAATGTGTTATTTCATCTTTGCAATAATTTAACAAAACAGAATAAAAATGAAATAAACAGTATGCTTTTATTGAGATAAATTACCGATTCACTGTGACTTCCCATCCTTTTACCCACAAGCATAGTTTCTATTTATGTAAGAATGAGAAATGGTGTGATCGAAAACTGCCCCAGATATTATTTTTATTTGTGTAGCGCTTTATAAAGTCATTTGATTCACGTGCACAAAGTTCCTGTGGGAAGGTTTAGTGGTGTAAGATGTAAGAAAACAGGGAGGGATCAAACAAAGAACAAACACATAAGCTTATTCTGCACACACCAGGGAGGATGCACTGTATTAGAGAAGCATGTGTGTGTATGTGTGTGTCTTCTTTACTCAGTACGTATGCTCATAACTGTAATGATTAAATTACCTTCTCATCATCTTCAGTGAAGAGCTCTCCACTTGAATTCTTGTTAATAGCCTGAGCAACTCCGATGATCTCTCCATCACTGTTGCGAATGGGCATGCACAGCAGTGACTTGGTTTTGTACCCTGTCAGCTTGTCAATTTCATCGCTGAACCGACGATCCTGCAAGCCGTAGGCACAGAAGAAAAGACACAGTGTAAGCACTTGTTGGAAAAGAGCACTTGCTTCCTCTATTTTTCAGATGACGGGGCACTAAACATAAAGATCATGACTGCGTGTCTACAGGAATGTCAGTTTGATGGACGTCTGCAGAGTTTGGAGCTTGTTCTACAAAAAGTAGTAAAGTAGAGCAATGTGGTGAGGCATTAGTGTAAATGTTTGGCCAGCCATTAAGACTTTTACATCTAAAAAAGGCTGTTGCCATTATTAAGCACCTTTATGTAGTTGTTGTATTAAATCACAGTGGACTTGAGGGGGGGAAAGAACAAAAAACACTTTTTTTATTACTCTTATGTGATTTGTGTGAACGTGTGGTTTTGGCCCAAGCTATCAGCAGTGCTCTTGTTCGTCAAACTGTGAGAGATCAAATGAAAAGCTGCACGAAAACGATCTGACTCACTGCCTGTGACAGATGGAAATGCACAAAAACACATGCACACAGAGCAGAAGGCACCTGATAAGCGTCAGGGATGTTCACTGTCTCCCCGTGCTCGGCTACATAACCAATGATCCCTTTCCCCCACGGCACTTGAACTTCGTCTGAATTCATTGAGGGTAAAACTGTGGTGCCTGCGTGCACGTCAAAGAATTTGGACACTAGCGTTTGCTTGTTGCCTGTTCCCTCCACTAAAAACAAGGAGCACCGGTCTGCATCCACCATAATGCAAACAAACACGAGGATCTTGTAGCTGAGACTCGTTAGATCCAAGTCGTTTGATATGTCTTTTACAAGCTCCAGGAAAAACTCTCGCTCGTTGTGTTCTTTGAGGTAATATTTAAAATCCACGGCTGTGGAAGGGTACTGGGGGATGTTGACTCTGGACTCCAGCAGTGCGCTCAGTATGTGCGCAGTGGTCGGGGGCAGAGAACTCGCTTTCCTCAGCAGTGCTCTCCTCCTCATGCTTGTCAGCGGCTCCTGCGCCCTGGTATTAACATGTTCGTCGTATGTCCTGTTGATGTTGATTGCCTTGGATCTGGCGAAAGTTTTACGCAGCTCCTTCTGAGACGCTCTCCGCTGCAAACCGTCACATTTGCTCGCCCAGCTGTCCTTGCACGGGTTGCTCTTCTCCTCTCTTGTCTCGGCCGGAGCTGAAGCCGTTGGACTTTTGCTCGCCTGGTGATTCTTGAGCCATTTCTCCACCATGCTATAATTCCCCTTTCTGTTCAGGTAATCCTCGAATAACTCGGGATGCGAGTCCAGAAAAGTTTCCACGTCAGAGAACAGCATCTTTGACACTGCCATGTCTGTTCTTCAGATGGTCCTTAGAGAACCAAATCCAAGAAGTCGCGCAGAGAAATATCATCTATGAGGCCTTGCTGGGGGGTTGAAGACAAGAATCGTTTGACAACTTCCAAGGTGCAGTACGCTTGGAGCATCCCTGGAGCTTCGGCTACATATCCAGCTCCACTCTGTGGCGATGGAGACTCCCTTTGCGCACCAGCATATTCCTCCACAGCATCTCCACGCCGTTTTCACTTAATGTAAGATCATTTAAGAAGATCTAGGTTAAGCAGCGTGGACGCAAACTGATGCTCGCTGGGACTGCCACGGGCTTTGAAAAGACAACAAACAGCAACTACCGAGCGTTACTGTCGTGTGCGTCTTCTAGTTTGCAAATGACGCTGGCTGTGGTTGGCTCGGTCCCACTGATGCTCGTTTCGTCACACGAGAAGGAGCTCAGGGTTGCTTCAGTACGCAGCCCTCCGGACATCTGAACCGTTTGGCCCCTATTACAGGCTCCAAGTGTGAAAACGACGAGGATAATACTAACGTCTGTCCGTCCAGCACATATTATACAGAATGCGTATGGTTACATATGCAATAAGCTACACAAAAATATAAAACAGTAGACTATAATGGTAGATTTGTTGCACACTGTTCATAACTTTCAATATTTCGGATCCGCTCCAGTTTTGTAAGGCTTATCTGAAGCAAAGGAACCCCATGTGGGTGAATTAACTCTTTAACATGATTCAAATACAATGGATGCATTCCACAAAAAAGGCTTTTCTGTGATAATCAATGAGTGACAGTCGACTAAAAAAGAAGGAATTCATAGCATATATTAAACATCGTCTACAGCGGTCTGTGTCATTTAGTTATGTAACCGCGACTTTTATCGCTAGTGAGCATGCCAGATACTCAAATTCCTTTATACTAGTTCCTCTGTGAGTAGGTGTGTAATTTGAACACTAGGGGGAGTTGTAGTCCACAACTTGGACAGTGATACAGCTACCAGCACAAATCTGACTCCTATCATGAGCACCTCATTGTTCAGCAATCTGAATTCAAGCGTGAAACCTCTAGATTTGATAAGCAAGGTTAACTTCGACATGCTTTTATCTGCTTAACAAGACCCCTACAAATGCATTCTGTCTTTTTGGCCAGTATTTTCGTTCTCAAAATGTGGTCAAACAACTCAGAACAGTTTTCAAAGTGTAGCAGGTTTTTTTCTTAAATAGCTTCATATCAGTCAAAGCCTCTTAAAGATCACTTCAGAGTTCCTTGCTTCTCTCTCCCCACTAACAATTCAAATCCTGCAAGTAGTGTCCCAGTGCGTCATGTTTATTCAGTTTTGTGATAGAAATCCTGCACATCCTCTGGCATATAAGACAATGAAGTACACCACTCTAATCTTTATTTGATTGACAAATCAAGTGTATCAAAACCTGGCATGCTGCCTCCTCAGCATTTTATGAACTCGGGCAAAACAAAGGTGAAGAAATTCTCATGTTTAGTGTTGTTTTATTCAAATTCAGAAATGACAAAAAAGACAGCTGAGGTAGGAATCAAACCAGAGAAGGCACATTCATCCTTAGAACAGACACCTCTTCAAATAACTTGATAACAAAACAACAACCTACTCACCCCAAAAAATAATGGACAGTTAAACATTTTTTTGGTCCCTACATTATGGATGCACAGTATATTATTTAATAATATATGTCTGAAACCTGTTCAAACCAGGAGATATTTAGTCCACATCAAGTAAACCTGAGACAATGGCGACAACTTATCATCCCAGTGCCACCACAACTGATTGCTCTTTTGCCTTATTTTTGGGGGGGGAAAAGACAAGTCCTGGTATCTTGCACAGTTTGTTAAGGCACAAAGATTGCTAAAAAGGTGCACGGATACAGAGATCTTTATGAAGTTGCCGATTTGAGATACGCTATAAGGTCAGCTCGCTCAGTCTTCTTTTTAATGCCAGCGAAGATCATCTTTGTTCCTGGAATGTATTTCTTGGGGTTCTCCAAATACACCATCAGGGTTTCCTCATTCCAGATAACCCCTGTTTTAAAGTAGGCAACAACAGGAGAAAGTAAGGCTTAAAATCAAGTTCGTGTGATTTACAAGGCTGGTTAAAGAGTGCATGCACACAGAGTATTCACCTTTGCTCTTGTTGGCATCTGTATAAGTGTACCCCTCTGCCTGGCCGGTTTTGCGTCCGAAGAGGCCCCAAAGGTTGGGTCCAACCTTATGCTTCCCACCATTCTCCACGGTGTGACACTGGGCACACTTCTGGACAAATGTCTTCTTGCCCTTTTCAACGTCTCCAGTCATTTCTAACAAGGAGAAAATACAGGCTTAGAACAATCACAGTATAACGGTATACACCAATTCAGCCACAGGGGGGAGCTCACGTGCTAGTTGCGCAACTATGCCCCTGGGGGCGTTACCAAACTGGCTCTCACAGTATTGCTAAATTACACCGCTCCTATCATGAAACCAAAGACAGGTGTTTAAAAGCGCGTTTGCTATCCTCTTAAAGCAAATTATTCCAGTAAAAAAAAAAAAATCAATACCACCTCACACTTGACATCTTATTCCAAGCTAAACCTGTAGCTATAACTTCATATATCAACCTTACATAAAACATACCAAAGTTCATCTTTTAAATATCACTGACTGTAATGTAATGTAATGTATCTAATGTGTGTTAAACTCAAACAGCTCCTCAGATAAGGAAAAAAATCAGCTAGAATATCGTCTTTAAAGACATCGGCGCTGGAGCACGTTTCATGTTAGAGGACCGACGCAGACGGATTTGAATCCGTAAAAAGTTGTGAGCACGAAGAACAGAGAACAGCAAACCTCACATTTCAGTAATTACCGTTTACGTTTACGTTCCGCGCACAATGAAGAGACTCGCAGCTTCTTGAATTTAATCCCCCTGCCGGGTTCTGTCACACCCGTTTCACGAAAGTTTCACGGACGTGCCTCCTCTCACAAAACTTTTAGTATCCCTGAGACGTCATCAGTCACCTGACCTGCGTCGTCGTGCACGTCATGACGGGATTTTGAAAGCGCAAGTAAGATTAAATCTTCGCATTTAACCGATTAATCGGTTCAACAACAAAAAAAATACCACACTAATATATAAATAAATAAACGTCCGACTTACTTGTTTTCTTTGTGTGTTTTACTATTTTTTATTTTCGCATTTTCTAGCCCAGATCTGTTATTGAAAAGCACAATTTTTGTATGCTGCTGCAACCAAGTGGAGAATATTGTCACCTTATGGAGTCACAATTACTGGACTCTCTTTGCCATCTCACATGCCTTCACTTCCCACACACTATTCACGCAGGAGGCCTTCAAATGAAACACTTTTTAATACTGACATGGTATTTTGACCATGGTATGCCTGCCACGAAGCTTTATACTGCATACAAGTGTGTATATATATGTGTGTATATATATATATATATATATATATATATTACTCTTACATGTTCTTGTTGGCTTTTAACTAGGATCTTAAAGTGCAAACTTTCCTGTTACCTCATGTCAGTACAAGTGTTGGAATGACAATAAATGTGGGGGTATGTGGGGGGCGGTTCCAGCTTATTACACAATTGCACTGATTTGCTGCTGGGGACTACATCTCAACAGTCCACCTCTAGATGTTTACCAGAAATTTGCACTTGGCGTTGAGGCGTGACATGTTTAAACCAGCCTGGTGAGACCGTCATTGATCTGATTGTAGAGGAATGACGCTGCTTTTTCTTGTGTTGCTTTTATCTTTAATTGTTTGTGTGTGGCGTTCGTGTTGTGTTGTCTGTTACCTAGCTTCCTGGACGTCGTGTGCTAGTTATTCATGTAATACTTGTTTTCACGTGATGCTTGCTATGATTCTATGTAATTAGTGGGTGTGCTGAAATGTTTCTGGCTTTGTTTCTTTTTACTACTCAGCAGGGTTTTCCCTTTTTTAGGCTTCCACTGGAAATGATATTTTATAATAAGATTTTTTTCTTAATGACTTGCCTGCTCAAATAATGCTTAAGTCTCACATACAATTTGGGTCAAATTTGACATTCAACAGTAAAAATCCTCTAATCTGAAACTGTACAGTCCTTGTGTGTTTTTAATGGGAAGGCGGGGGTACCTGATAACCCTGATGAAAGCCACAAATGCGTTGGTCAGTCAATGAAGTTGTTCCTCTTCCCCTAAGTGTTGTTGGAGTTCCTGCATTGTGGAAAGTGGGGGACCTTGACAGTGTCACGATACGTGTTCCCACAACATTTGCTTGTCCTGCAGTTTTATGTTCTCCTTAGGCTTGTGAAGTCTTCCTCCATGTAGTCCAACTTCCCGTTAGTCCAAAGACATGTTAGGTTAACTGGTTAGAATAAAGTGCTGTATGAATGTACGGTTAAAGTGTGGCTTGAAAGTGCATGACATTTGCACGTGCAAGCACAGTCCCCTGCAATTTAACCAGATAATCTGAAAATAAACAAATGTCTGGAAGCTAAATGAGATCATGGGAGGGGTCATAATTATGATGATGGTTATAAAAGCACCCGTGCTGCCATTTCAGTGAGTGTGGGAACCACATGTGCAAATCCCACTCGCAAAGTTTCCTACCACTACTCTGAATCCACAGATTAGTTTGCAATAAACAAGTTTGCAAAACACACCACACTCCACTGTGTCCATTTCACGCTTTGTCTTTCCAAAACATGTAAACATGAAGACTCAACACAATAAGACCGCAGCCCGATGATAGAACTGAACTCAGGACCTTCTTGCTGTGAGGAAACAGTGCTAACCAACCAAGGGACAACTCCCACTAGGTCATTTTTCTTTCCAAGCTCCATACATTACCATGACCTGGATGACAGAGAACCTACACAGACACAATGCTAACCACTGCCCTATAATGGTTCATGTTTTATGTAAAACAACACATGTGATAACTGGCATTTTTCTCCACAAACAAGTGGTTTAAAACCTAGTAAAATCAACTCTTGCTCTCTTAATCTGACCTCTCTACATTAATTGAGGATTTTTATTCCATTTATTAATGTCAGCTTATTTATATATTCTAAATAGATTCATGGTCCAAAATTTGGCATAGACACCTATTGGCTTGGGTTAAAACTTACTCTGAAAACATGAAATATAAACTGTATCAAGGGGTTAAATTAAGAAGGTGTTTACACCTCTGTCGCACGTATTCACATTATGTCATTGTTTTGTTCCACCATCTTCTTCTTTTTGTTTGCTCCCTCATCACCCTTACTAATTA
Source organism: Pundamilia nyererei (assembly GCF_000239375.1). Classification (NCBI taxonomy): domain Eukaryota; kingdom Metazoa; phylum Chordata; class Actinopteri; order Cichliformes; family Cichlidae; genus Pundamilia; species Pundamilia nyererei. The sequence continues at coordinate 5,198,036 of NW_005187410.1, forward strand.
GTTCATTAACTAATTCCGCAAATTTCTTAATAGTCGTGGTCTACAAGGCTGCACAGGTTAAGAGGGTGTAGAGCACGGGGATTAGCACAAGCATCCCTCAGGTTCACATGGTTCTTATTCTGCATGTGTGATTGCTAATCTTAGTGACAATAATGCATGCAAAGTGAAACACCCAGGAATAGAGGATGTTTGGCGGTCCATTTGCTAGTAGAATAGCAGAGGAGACACGCACAGTGCATATTAGTTTAGGTTTCATTTCCCCTTAGAAAACCTCTCAACTTAGCTCTGCACAGAAAAAGTGTGAAAAAAATCCCATGAGTGTACAAGCTTCTATGTGACTAAAACTGGCACCAAACGCTAATGAGCAATAAAACAAAACACACAAAGTTGCTTCTTTTTTTTCATTTGAAGCAGCAGGCTTATTCGGGATTAGTTTCACCAGCAAGATGAGTGGCAAAGTGTTGCACCGTGACATGTACAAATGATGCAGGCTAATTAGAACCAACATCCACTGGCTGTTGGAATCAAATAACCACAGAAGTTTAATCACTGAGATTTCTTTCACTGGTCTTTTAAAAAAATCCATGTGACCAGAAAAAATATTATCTATAGCCTAAGATTAATATATTGTCTAAAATTTGAGTTCCTCAGGAGATGAAGCAGATTTGTTAGCACGCTAAAGCTACCAACAGGCTTTCAAGGCACTCAACACTATCTGACAGATATATCATAGTTATTTCCAGTTTTATCTGCAGCTAACTGGAACATCCATAGGACAGAGCTACGTGGACTCTGCTAAAGTCATCATTCTGTTTACATAATGAATGAAAGTCCATCCACCTTTGACCCTGCTATCAAGAAAACCATCTGGGAGATCGCAGCATATGCTTGTCTTGGCCTTTTGCTTTACTAGCCTCTCTCAGGGATTTATTTATTTATTTGGCTAGAAAAGGGAATCTTTTTCTCTCTAGAAATGCAATTTGTATGTCTTATTTCATAAATTCTCAATCTTGTGACTGTGCACCTGCTTTTAGTTTCACCCTCAATGTACTGTGCATTATTCAGTCAAGTGTGGCCAAAGATTAATAAACATAAAGGTGCAAACGTGACAATTTTAAAATGAAAAGCCAGCTGGTAATTTATTTGGGCCATGATAGATTGGATGATGTTACTGTATGTGTGGTAATAACAGGTTATTTAAAAACCCTTTGTCCACCAGGGAGCACTGTTTTGTTTGAGTACAATACCTTGAAAATAGTTCTTGCAATAAATAAATTGGAAACATTTTCCAAAATATGTCTTTGTGTTGTGCTTTTAAAAATATTAATTTAGGCCAGATATTCAGGGCCACAAAAATCCAGATTACAAATGAAATGCCTGTTTTCAGAATTTTAATTATTGATTAGTATTTTTTTTATTTTAAACACTAGTTGTCATGAATAGCTTCCAAACAGACATGTGTGTAAGTGTATCCACGTTTTAAGTGTTTATTAATACTTTTAATAAGGAATCTTTTTTAATTTTTCGCAATTTGTTTTTTTGTTTTTTTTTATGTGTGAAGCACTTTGAACCGCATAAACTGCATCAACTTACAAACACAGTTTGATTGGTTGATGGTTAGTCAGTGTATTTTTGTGTATATAAAAAGCAAAGTACATCATAGATGACAAACTCTATGCACATTATAGCCATGAGTCTTATCTTCTATCTTCTTTACATCTGTTATTTCACATACCCTGTTTAGTTATTGCACATAAGTCTAGCCTGTGATTGTAGCATTTTGTCTGCCATTTATCTACGTCATTGTTTTTGATGTTCGTCTGAATATCTATGAGTGAAAATGAAAAGTTCAGTATTTCCAGATCTAATGTACCACGACATGGACAGAAAATACTCTGATGCCTTAAACCAGGGGTGCTGAAACTGCAGCTCCAGAGTAGCGTTCAAACGTGAAAAAAACAAAACAGTAAAATATGAAGAAATCTGCAGAAAGAAAATTCCAAAACAAGAACCATATTGTTGTTGACAGGTTGAGGGCTGATTGCTGTTTGTAGCCAGGGTGACCAGATAAACTGCACTGCATTTTTATCCTTTGTCCCTCCTCATCCGACATATTGAGATCATGTCCCACGTTTTGATTCTTACAAGAAATATGGCTGAAAAACATCAGTGTGAAAACCCAAAGATGATCAGCAGACAGAAAAGCAGCTGAACTAACAGTCATTAAAATAGAAAACAGAAGTACACAGGTGGACAAAGACAATCACATAAGAACATAAAGATGTGTTTAAACTTTCAGTAAGAAGTTTGGAAAAGTGCATTTCAATACAATGCAGATAGTTTGCCCTTTTTATGTCATCGATGCCAAACATTTAACCTCTATCGTTTACATGTATCTATCAAGTCAGAGCCAAATGAATTCAAGTTTATTTATATGGCGCAAATTCACAGCAACAGTGACGTCAAGGTGCTTTATACTGTAAAAACCGCAACAATCCAGAGACCCACCTGTGAGCAAGCGTTTTGCAAAAGTGGGGATGAAAAACTCCCTTTTAACAGGAAGAAACCTCCAGCAGAACCGGTCTCAGCAAGGGGCAGCCATGCACTGCAACTGGTTAGGGGCGTGAGGTGGAAAGAGAAACGAAAAACGAGAGCATATGGAAACAGGACAAAGCACAGGCTAAAGGATAGAGGAGAACGGCTTTAATTTCATACTGCAGTGGTGTATGTGGAGAGTGAAAAGGTGTGAGTGGAGAAGTGCTTAGTGCATCACATGAAGTCCTGCAGGAGTTTCAAAAAGGAAAGTTTTAAACCAAATCTTTAAAGTAGAGAGGGTGCCTGTCTCCTGAATCCAAACTGGGAGCTGGTTCTGCAGGACGCAGTCCTGAAAGTCGAAGGCTCTGCCTCCCATTCTACTTTTTTAAACACTAGGAACCACAGGGAAGCCTGCAGTCTGAGACCAAAGTGCTTCATTACTGTGGTGTAATCTGAGGTCAAGACTTTGTATGTATTTCTGGATTCAACAGGGAGCCAATGAAAAGGAGACAATATTGGAGAATAATGATCACTTTCTCTCCCCTATTAGTACTCTCACTGCTACATTGGAGGCTTTTTAGGGAACTATTAGAATGACCTGATAAGAATGAATTACAATAGTCCAGCCTAAATGCAATAAATATTCAGTTATACTATGATACATGGTTTTTCTGCATCACTCCAGTAGAGGATATTTCAATTTATGGGGGGATATTGGGCAAATGAAAGAAAGCAGTACTACATGTTATACTTGTTTGATGTGCACACTGAAGGAGACATCCTGATCAAAAATGACTCACGGTGTTACTGGCAGTTAAGATAATGCCATATATAGCAAGTATCCAGTTAGTTACCATGTTTTAAGTAAATTTGAGACTACTTCTCAGACTACCTTAATCTACTTGGACAAACAAAGACTCATAATGAATTTCAAAGTAGGCTTAAATATGCTAATAGATATTTATTCCTCCATTTTTACAGTATATGTAACATATATAATTGTATAACTCCAACAAAAACATGGTCTTACAGTACTAAAGTGCAAAGTTGAAGTATCAAATAATCACAAATACCTACTGCAGAGAAGAATAAGGTTCAAATATTTTAATTATTTTTGATTATTTACACCTATCAGTAATTTTAATACCAGCAGACTGACTTTTGTGGCTCAAAAACACCTCTACTAATTTGCCAACGCCAAAGCTCATTCATTCCTGTTTGCTTCCCATTGGCTATAAAGCTGCAACCACACAGGGTCACGCTTGCATGCTTGCACCACCTCGTCTGTCTACACTCCGGCCCTGCTCCGAGTCCGAGCTTAGTGTGACTCCATGGCCACGTTTTGTGCGCAGCCACCATTCACCGGTATTTGATCCATTCCGGCGATTTCTTCCCGCTCAAAGCCAATCTTGCTGCAGGGAGGAGCGAGCGGAGTGCAGCTGAGCGGAGCAGAGCATCATCACAGCCCGCATTCAAGAAACAGGCAAACACAGCACTTTCCCCCCTTTTTTTAATGTCACTTTCCATCACGTTCTAGCCTACAAGTCTACAAGTCGTTAACACGAAGAAGCAGCTATATCCCGTGTGGACACATATGGAAGCCGCTTGTCTCTGAGGAACTGGGAATCTCTGCCCAGTCAAGGGGAGACCCGCTCAATTGTTTCCTGCGCCAAGAACTGTAAAGACATGGTCATCACACGACATCTGGGGTAAGGACACCAGCTTTTCTGTCCCTCTTTCACAGCAGCCTCAGTGGCCACATTAGAGCTCACATTAGAGGACACTATCGCGCTCCAGCAATGCCGTGTTGGATTAGGACGTAGAGCCTCTTCTTCCTCCATCCAGCCGCTCTCTCTCACACACACACACGCAGACCTCAGCTCTCATCCTTTTGTATTTGCATCCTGAGTGAATCACCAGTCAGACATGACCACCTAGCCGCTGCTGACTGAGCTAACTGCTGCTAGTCGTTACCACACGGGGATGATGATGATGATGGTGGTATTAGCCACGGCTCCAGCACATCATCATCACCACATCGTGATG
>NW_005187410.1:5202636-5249164 GCF_000239375.1 Pundamilia nyererei
TATACACACACACACACACACACACACACACACAAACACACACACACACACACACACACACACACACACACACACACACACACATAATGAAGCATTAAAGTAGCAAGGCTGATGATGTAGACGTAATGCGTCACTGACATTTTTACCTTTTTCACTGAGCTCCATGCTTACTGCTCCAGTCCCATTTAGACTAACTCCCTGACATGCTGGAGCATTACTTAACAACACGACCTCCCCCCTTCATAATCTCCTTTACCCCACTTATTGTGCTGCCAGTGATGAAACTAATTGAGAGTTAGCCAACTTCTGGTGCCAATGACAGGACGGCTCCACAATCTAGCCTCCTTTTTTACCCCCAACTGAAGGTCAGCCAGTGACTTTGCAGCTGTTTAAAATAGCCTCCAATCACATGAATTAAAGAGCAGCAGAGGAGACTGGGAGATCTCAGTGCATCTGTAGTTTTTGGCTGACATGCCTTCTTGAACAGGGGGTGATTACTGATTCTTTCATATACAGTACTGCTCGCCCCTTCCTGCTGAAGGTGCCCCCATACCATTTACATTATATCCTTGCAGAGCATATATGCCTTAATGACTGATAGAGGGATTGCGTTCTGGTTATTCCTTTCTTTGCCAAGCAATTAACGTAAAGTAAAACAGTAATTACACCCACTGACTCGTTAAATTAGTTGAGAAATGCAAGCAGAAAGTTGAGGGTGAGTTAAAGCAGTATTCAGACGGTCTGATGACTCATGCACGGCCATCCCTTGTGTTTGCTTTAATGAAGGGTTTTTGGTAATTACCAGCACGCCACTTGTTTATTCTCTCTTATTAACCTCATTTGCTTTGTTTTGTTTCCTAGAAATAGGGTGTTTGGTGTCAAATTGTAGGGATACTGTTGAACTGGGATTATGGAGGCGTTTAAGTCAAACATCTAAAGCTAAATGCTGCGTTATCTCAGAGGGACTTTATCTGAATCACAACATTATATACAGTCGTTCTTAAGACTATTGCACTGTGTGATACCCAGGTCTACCCAGGTGATGTAATATGCAGCGTTGAGAAACCGGCTCTGTCCAGTTGGGGCTGTTTTTTAAAAAACGTATTTGTAACAAATCAGACAAAACTACTTAGTTAGCTGCTCATTGCTTCCAGATGTCACACGAGATCTACGTCCATCTAAATGCGCAGGTAAATGTTCAATATCGACCGCCATGCATTATTAGTCAGCTGTAAACTCAGACACCACTTGTCCTCAAAGACCCTGTAATGTAATGTAATATAAGAACACGAGTCTCCCTTTGTTGGCTCGCTTTAAATATGCAGCAGTGAGGGGGTGGAGGGTATCAGTGGACTTGTTTTGCTATAGCGTGCTGATCAATAAAGCGATATTCTGTTCCTTGAATGTGGTGACAAAACAAACAAGCATGTCCTTCTACCCCTGTCAGGGCGCTGGTACCATCACACTTCATCGTATTACCTGTTTGTGACGAGCGGCGCCCTTAACGCCTGTGTGGCTTTGCGTTTAGTGTGTTGACAGCAGCCAACGTGAAGTTTAAAGTGACTTTGAAATGTGTTCCAGTTTTCACTGGTTTGTTTAGTTCTGGGTCTTCCTGTGGTTGACATATTGAGTGTCTTAGGCTCAAGTTTGCTTTCTTCATCCTTCTCAGATCTCACAGAGCAGGGCGCGAGATAGTGGGATTGCCTTCTCCCCCTCAAAAGCCCTGTAGTGCTCTTCTCGGCTTGACCTCTATCAGAATGGATGATAGCTGCTCCTTAATTTGTGGACCTCTTGTTGATCTCTGATGGAGACCTGTGGCTTTGTTCTCGCCACCCTGACTAGGAGAAAGACCCTGCAGGCTGTAGGAATGTGCATGTTACTCAAGGAAACTGTTGTTATTATTGCTGGTGCTGTAAGTTTGCGGTTTCCTGAAACGAGTCAGTTAGTCACTCTTTTTGTTGTGTTTCGTTCCCTTAAGGTAAGAGAGATTATAGAAGAAGAACAATTCAACATAACCTTTGTTATCCTGTGTGCTGTGACTGCATCAGCAGATTTCTTGCACCAGGCCTCAAACATTAAAAGAATGAAAAAACTGAACTCAGTGCTTAAATGTCACTTTGAACTGCCCGAACCTCAGAATTACACTTTTAATATTCCACCAGGGAAATTTTTGGTGTATGTAATATTCAGTTATACTATAAAAAAGACAAGATACTTGGTTTTTACATCTTTACTGAGCTGCCGTATCTGTCAACTGCCCGAGCAGTGACTACAAATCCTGCAGCCTATCTGCTGATAGTCATACCACCGTGAAATCCCCCGATCTTGCCTGATCCGTTTAGTACTTGGACATGGAGACTGTCTGTGAAAACCAAGTACCAGAAGTCTTGGGATTGGTGTGGCTCAGGCAGTAAAGCAGGTCCTCCAACAGTCAAAGATCGTTGATTTGATCCCCGGCTGTAAGAGTGTCCTGAACCCAAAACTGACACCTCAATATTTACAGCATTGTCAGCAAGGGTAATGACCACTCTGTAAGTTGTATATAAGTCATAAATACACTGGTATTGTAGCCTGTATTGGCAAATTAAACCCTTGCTTGCTTTATGCCAAATAATTAATTTAGCTTGTTTGTTCAGCTTGTCGTAAGTGTCCCCAGAGGGTAATGAGCACCTGTTGATGGCGCTGATCTTAGGTTAAATTATTTTTTCCGCATAGAATTTGTTTCAAAGTTTTCATCATTGCCTTTGACTGTGAAATCCCCTCTCCTGAAACTCAGTTTCCTTCCTGGAGCATGAAATGAGATGGAGAAAAGTTTTATGTGACTGAGCATAGAGTGCATTTTGGAGTAAACAAGAGAGATGGGAAAAGGCAAGTTTTGGGGGTTTCTTCTCTTTTTTTCTAGATAAGTGTGTAATAAGTGTGTAATACATCAGCACAGAGGAACAGACGAAAAGGTACAAAAATGCATCTTTAATTACTGTTGCCCAGCTACCATGCAGTGCAGGTTTACTTAAATAAAACAATATATATTGGCACTGGTGCATACATATATCTGTATTCATAACAAACAGTATCATGCAGTTGCTTTAAGGCACTACTCTACCCATTTTCCTAATCAACTGTTGGTTTAACCAAAGGCTAAACCTGCAATAAATAAACAACTGTTTAAGGTTTTTAATATGTATTCTCCATCATTAGTAACCATCTTACTTATCATATTAAGAGTTTTTGTGTCTTTATCTTTAATGTGTGTATTTATTATTGTAGATTGTAGCTGATAATGATTTTTCTTTAGGTTTTAAAGGCCAAACTATGGATGGACATTACACACCACCTTGGGTATAAATGCTGTGGTCTGTGGCATGGTTCATGTGCCATACATTTGTCTATAAACATAAACTAGAAGTAAATAAAAATTACGGATCTGTTCATAGCACATCTTCATGTCATCGGTAGAAGAACTATCGCTCTGATGTTTCACAGGATCATTCAGCGGCAAAATGTCCTTCCATTTTTTAAGGTTCGGTGACGTTTCTCAACTTGAGGCATTCAGAAAATGTCGCCAGAAAGACCCTGCCAGCTGCTTACAACTGCCTCTTTTGTTCCTTTACATGTCTGAAAGACGACTGAAGGATCCTCTTTGTCTCCTAGGATCGGAAATCTTAGAAACCACAGTCCATTATCTGACTTTCAGACTTTCAAACCATGCTATCACAAGGGGAGGTTAAGGAGGAAATTGAGTGCACATATTCTTTTGTAATTATAAAAAAAAAAAACAAGGAGCCTTTTCCCTTTGGCATATAGTGTGCAGTGTTTGAGTGAAGTACATAGAACAGTATAGTTTTTATTGCGGTCTCACTCAGCTCACTTCTATTCAGTTTTATTGCTTTAAATGGGAAACGCTGAAGCACAGCGGAAGCAGATGCTCATCCATCATCCATCATTACACAGAATATAAGCCATCAGGGCCGTAAAAACAATAAATGAAAACAAGGAAGATGAAACCAATAAATAGGAAGGAGTTTATATAAGATTACATTGGCTTCTTCTTGGAGCATCTTTGTAGTTTATCTACATAAATACACCAAACAGAACTGCACATTTATAAAGATGCTATAGTGTTTGGTTTGACTTTGCAGAGATCTTGACCAGGTGCTTCAGAGGTGTTCGTCCTGTCTGCTTAGAGCTGCACCATAATCACAGTGACTGGATTTAGAACAATAAGCTCATGACTCATCGGACGTTCCCCAGCACGATGACTGGCTTTGTGTGGCGCAACGCTGCCGTCCGTCTAAGTCAAACAGACATTTATGATGCTGGCACCTGCATTTTCTTGTGAACTGAAAGCTTCGGTTAAAGCCCCAAACCTGCTTGTTGTGTCTCTGAGCAACGGGCTTACCAAGAATGATCCGATTCAGTACGTAAATGCCGACTCTTCTTTTGTTTGTTTTTGTTTGGCTTTAATAAACAGAACATAGAATTCATGTAGTCAGTGTTGAAACTATATCTTCTGCTGAAGTGAAACAAATGAAATGAAAGCTCGGTTGCATGCTTTCACTTGACTTTTGCTTCAAGGTCAGCAATTGTTACTGCAAATGCTAACAAACTAGAGCCTGCATGCTCGCATACTAGCAACAATATAAAACTGTTAAACTTACACTCAATGTGCTCATCACTTTTGCTTTCTAATTAGGTCAAGGGGATTAGATCTGTTAAATAGATGTAAGTGGAATACGCTATCTGGATGGATTTAGTGCCGTGTACTGTAGCTTAGAGCCTTGGCTGGCTTAAGAGAGTGCAGGATGATGACGTTGTTAAAGGATCTGAATTATAGATTACAGTGTGTGAGTATGCTGCATGCTTGCTTGTGATCGTGCAGAGCTCCTCTGTAGAGTCTGCATTTCCTTGGCTCAAGGGAGAGCCTAACAGAAACATCCGGCAGTTAAAAACCACAGGTTGCTCCAGAGTTGAATACAGTATCTATGAGCACCATGCTGACTGTGCCGTGACACTGTGTCACTGGCTGTGGCAGGAATTGATAACCCTGCATTTACACACTGTTTTCAGAGGAGTCTTTGTTATTGGTAAAGGTTTTTTTATATAACCAGTTTTGTTTATTTGGTTTTCATTTCATTATTAATGAGAGATTTTTTAGTTTTGTAGATTTTAATAATCTATTTTTTAAGGTTTCACTTTAATGCTGTGTGTTTAAGATTATCCTACAATATAAATGTTTTAGTCTCGCCTGATTTACTAGATATGAGCATCATCTGTCTATTTTGATTATTTAATAAGGTCTTCAGCATTTAATAGGTTGATCTAGCTAAATTAGATAATAAATAAACAGGCCACATTACCGCTGTTTGCTTTGCGTAAATTTGGCAACCTCTCGAGGTCCAAAAGCCACATCGTCAACACTGAGGCGCTTGATAAAAAGAGATATTTGCCCTTGTAAAAGTCCAATAACATCGTCGGTGTCAAGTGTCTCAGTTTCTCAGCTGAACAGTGTTTGTTTTCTACTGTCTTGCGATCGATGTATGTTTTAACAGTGGGACCTCCAGAGAGCTCAGACAATTACAGAGCAGCACTGCAGGCAGTATTATGGGTGTCAGCGTGGCGCAACACAGTGCCATGACTAATGATGAAAATGAGTACACCCTGCTGCTACCTGAACATAAGGTTAACCAGACATTTTGAATCCAATATAAATCTTTCTCCGCCTTCACTGTCTGATGTTTTAAAGGTTACCTCACTGGACAGTGTTCTCTTGCTTGTTTGTGTGTTTATGAGGGTTTATACAGTTTTAACTGGTTTGTAACAATGCAGATAGAGCAGATGTTTTCCTGTATTGATTTGATGTCCTCTTCTAAATTCAATCATTATGATATTTGTAATTAGATGTTTAAGGATTTATGTCACAGTCTTATGGGATGATCTCAGTCTTGTGGAGGGGAGGCAGTGGTTGTAGTTGACAGTTAAAAGTGGTAGTTGCCACAATTCCTAATTTTAAACAGAGTTCAGTCTAAGGAAGTACAAATATATAGTTTGTCCCTATAGGTTAGAATAACGATCCACCAGTTGTGAAATTCTGACCAACATACCAATATTTTCTTTTTTTCATTCTGTTTTAGTTCCTGTTTGGTCTCCATAGTAACAAAAAAAAATACTCTTTATAAAAATACAAAAATAAATGACCTTTTTGAACATTTAGCCCATAGGTGTCAAACTCTGGCCCACGGGCCAAATTTGGCCCGCAGCCTACTTACATTTGGCCCGCGAAGCCATACAAGATTACTATCAGAGCTGGCCTACTGGTATTATACAGCTAATATATATATTGTTTAGTATTAAGCTTTGCTTGTTCCATATTCAGTTTTTCAGCAAGACGTGTTTGAGTCCATAAGAAAAGATTCATTCTTATATCTGGAGGAATAAATATATTTCAATAGATATTAACGTTAGCCCGCGACTTTGTTCCAGTTTTGAATTTTGGCCCACTGTGTATTTGACTTTGACACCCCTGATTTAGCCCATCCGATAGCAATGTGACAAAAAGATAAATAAACAGATAAATACATTTAGGTCCATAATTTATTGGGCAAATATACAATTGTTCTAGTTTTGGCTCTGTACACCAGCACAGCAGATTTTAAAACAACAGCTGTTGTTTGCTTAAGTCCAGACGTTCAGCTTTCATTTAGGGAGTTTTACAAAATTTTTGTCATTAACTGTTTAGGAATTCCAGCCATTTCTAAACACAATTCCCCATTTTTGGTGGTTAATAAATAATTGGACAGTTTGTTTCCAGATGAGGAGACAAAAATGCTCATCAGTCAGTTTTGTTATTTGATGACAAATAAAGCAGACATATCTGAAGTTGATTAAAAGTGTTGAATTTGTCACGGTTCTGCGTCAGTGACCCAGTGTTTTGTGTATTGTTATTGTAATTTGTGATTTCTTGTGTTTAATATAAGTTTTGTCCAGTGCCTCTGAGTTAAGTCTGTGGATTTCCTGTTTTACTTTGAAGGTCTGTCTCGTGTTGGTGTATTCTGTTTTGCTCACCTGGTCTTATTTTGCCCAATTGGTTCCAGCTGTTCCTCATTCTCCCGTCCTGCTTGTGTATTTATAGTGTGTGTCCTTCAGTCCTCGTTGTCCTGCCATTCCTGCCTGTGTGTTCTGTTCACATGTCTTTTCAGTTTTGTATTTTACCAACAATAAAGCTGAGGTTCTTTTTGCCTCCATGAGTCCAGCTCTTGGGTCCTTTTCCTGCCTGCCTGCGCACAGACCATGACAGAATTTTGGTCAATGTCTGTTGTGTTTAAATGTTAGAAGTTCTGTATAAAGAAACCGACTTGTAACTTTTCACTGTAGTTTCAAATATAAGGTCCGAAGGGGTATCAGTGGACATGAGGGATGTCATCATATCCAGAAGCAAACTAAATATACTAATCAGAGAGACAGCAAAAACTTTAGGAGTGGCCAAATCAACAATCAGGTGCATTTGCAAAAAGAATGAATGAACGGACGAGCTCAGCAACACCGACAGGTCTGAAAGAGCACAGAAACTAAAGTGCATGATAACAGAATTATTTCCATGGTTATTACAAATAACTTAACAACATCCAACTCAAGTTGCACTAGAATGATGGAAAGAGGAGAGAAAGCATTCCACATGATCTGTTATGGTGGAGGTAATATTATTGCACGGGCATGTATGGCTTCCAGTAGAACCGTGCCACCAGTGTTTATTCATGATGTGACTGCTGATTGAAAGGGCTGAATGAATCTCTTCTCAGATTCAGTATAATGAACCAAAAAATAATGACCAGTGGCTGAAGCAAAGGTCCTGACAAAGCATGTCAAGGGAGGAAACACAGCATTTGGTGATATCCGTGGGTTATGGATTTCAGGCAGTCACTGACTGCAGAGGATTTTAATCCCATATTTAAAAGAATTCTGAATTGCTTCATTTTGAGCCCCTGAAATCCACTGTGGAGGTGTACAGAGGGAAAACCAGAGTAATTGATGTCTTTGTCCAGCAAGTTATAAATGTAACTGTATTGGCGAGTGAGATCAGTAAATGACATCACATTTGCTGCTATGCCAACATCCGTCAGCGCTGACTATTTATATATTAGACCATTATTGTGGCCAGTCCCTAGTTAAAATTGAAACAGTCAGTTTATATATCTTTGGATTTGTGACAATTGATTATCTCATTAATTAACATGAAGTAGGAATGTCATTAGTTGCAGTCCTCATATATAAGTTGAGTTTGGCTTTCAGATGATACAGTGAATAATAAAGGAGTAATCCTGAGTGGCGCTGGTCTCATAGCCAACATAATGAAAGGCTTATTCAGTAATGCACTTGTAATGAGAAGAATCTCATGCTTCAAAGAAGAGCTCCGGGTGTCTCAACTGAATATCACTGAGTGAAATTTACATACTGAAAATGATGGAGGATATTTTTCGAAAGCCTCAGAGAAGCCAAGATGCTAATTTTAGTCACAGGCCGTGTGATTTACTGCCTGCTATAAGCAACCGAGGTGTGGTGCAATGAGGAAGCTGAAGTGCATGTGCTAGTGTAACTTCCTCACTCTTGTGTTTCAGATGAACAGCAAGCAGTGATCACGAGGAAGTGTCAGAGGATGCCCCAGATCTGCGGGGCCTAGTGCAGAGGGAGGTCCACAGAGCCGCACGGTGCCCACAATGTCTCACCACCAACACTATCAACAGCGAGGCCCCCACAGCCGCACCATGAGCTCTGAGGAGAGGAGCTCTACGCCGGTGAACAAGACCTCGACGCCAGTCCACAAGAGCACCTCCTCCTCTTCCTCCTCCCAGCGCGACAGCCGGCAGGTAATTTTCAGGCCACGGGCAGAAGAATCCATCTACAAATAGATTCCAGGGATGGCAGGACTTTGAATGAATGCAGCTTTAGCGGAGGTGGAAAAGGCAGGAGGCAACATTAGTTTGGAGTGCTGCAGTCTTCTATCAGTGTGACTGTTTATGCAAGAAAGAAGAGCTATGAGGGAATGATGAATCATGAAATATTCATTCAGCAGTTTTAGCTTTTGTAGCAAGAACAATCAAAGCTATTATAATGCACTGACATAATTAATATCAACTGCCATCATACAGAGAAGTTAGGCATGTCATGTTAAACTGTTCGTGACTTGAAGATGTGCAGAAACAGGATGTTTTTGCTTTGTTTTGTTTCCCTTTTTTTCATTTAAAATAAAGCTAAAGTGTATAAAAGTCGAAATGTGGAGATTACAGTTGTTTCAAGACAAACTGCCACGCTTCCTCTAACCTCTGAGTTACTGAAATCGTACTTCTGAATCAGTTTAAGTAACAAGATAGGAAATTATTTCTCTTATAGAACGTAAACATATTGTGGTGATAAGTATAAGGACGTTGAATAGATGGTGCAGAAAGTTGCATTTGGTCACACGAGGATGTTTGTTGTATCACAGGACGGCTGATCATTTGTTTCACTAACATCATCTTAACAATGCATTTTGTAGCGGGTGTAGCAAACGTCGCAGTCTGTCTTGAAGCAACAGCGATAAGCTCCACATTTTGACTTCTTTCTCAAAATACATTTTTGACTTTAATCTCAAAATTTAGACTTTCTCAAAAGGATCAATAATGTGGCCCTAATACTCTGTCGTAGAAACCCCTTCAGTGGTCTTACAGCCAAACGCTTCATATAATTAATCAGGTTTTGTAACCCACTTGAAGAAAATCAGCGATCTTGGCTTGAGTAGCTAAATGCTATAGGCTGAATCCCTGTCTGTGTACAGTTTAAAGATCAGCGCTTATGCTTAACTGATTAATTAACCAAAGATGACTTAAAGCTTGGGGAAAACTCTTCTTTGGTAGTGATTATAATTTATTAAGATCCAAAAGTTGGCTGATTTTCAGTGTTCGTTACGCGGACTGGTGAGCGGTCGATCAGCCACATGTATGTCTGATTATGATTATGTTTCATACATGTGGAACACGAGCACAGTAGCATAGGCAAATACACACAGTTGCAGCCATATGCTAACATGCCATTAGCATGGAAGCTCTTCGCTGTGAGTGAAGACTTAAAGTTCGGCAATGTGAACGGCAGGGGGAGCATTACAGAAACACTGCTAACAACAAACCTTCTCAGACACTTAAATCACCTTGAGTCTGTTGAACATTTTAAAGAAGCTAACAGGAAAGAGCTCAGAGCCAGCAGCAAACTGGGAGCCTCGGTATGAGCAAAGGATCAATGGAGCTACGAGGAAAATTATCGAGGGAAAACAAGAGGGGGGGGTGATGTTGTCGATTCGTTTTGTTTTATAAATCCATTGCACATGCTTTTGTTTGGCGCAGTAAAATATGACAGATAAAGGGTTGGGTGTACAGCAGCACATTTTCACTTAATTATTTGTACCTTTATTTTCAGTTGTTTCTATGAGAGACGATTCTGTAACTTACTGCAGTTTGGAGGAAATGTTGTTGTCAATGAAGTCAATTATTTCTGGTAAAAACAAACAAACAAAAAAATTGCAGTCAGCATCAGCGGGTCACACATAGAAAACAACTGGAAACTGGGATCAGCCAAGAAAATCTCTACCTTTGATCTGATGATTACGTTTAATTTCCTTGTTAGTAAATAGTAACCATGCAGAGACATACAGTAGGGTAAAGCATTAGAAAACAAATCATTAGGTGGCTTTGTTAGACTTCTTTTAAGGATGTAAGAGGACCCTAATCAAGCGAGCAAAGAGCCCCTCACAGCATTACGGACCCAATGAATCCCCTCTCTGTAGTTGTCAAGGGCTCAGGTTCATTTGTCACTCATATCAGTAAAAAAAAAAAAAGGACTCTAATTTCACAGCTCACATGAGAGCTGCTTAAAATGAACCCCTGTCGTAAGCCACCTGAAGCCCATAACCCACCTTACCTCGTTGAGCTGCTGTGTCACTGTGGCTGTGCAGAAACAGGACACCGAAACTGGAATCTCTGACTACACAGCTTTTCCGTCGGCACTGCGTGATGAATATTTCATGAGGGACAGGCGGAGGCTTGGTGCTCCAGTGAACATGTGGCACACTCTGGTGAGCTGTGTGGAGCTTTGTGTCTTCAGGAGATGGCTCTCGGAAGAGAAAACGGAGCTGGTTTGAGAAATGGGGCCTGTTAGAAAAGCACAGTCGAAGGCGTGCTGCTTGATGAAGCAGACACTCAACCCTTACAAACTCTCTGTTCACTGTTTCTTTAATGTTACCTACTCGCTTTTGAAAAAAGGTGAAAGGAGAAATATTTTATTAACAAATTTTTTGATTGTTGTAGCTGTCACGATTAAGCATTTTGCTTTTTGCTTGCGCCTGCCTGAAAATAATTTTTACTTAAAAAGATTCACGTTCAAATTTGACATCCATGAAACTGGCATATAAGCCATACCAAGTCCTGTAAAAAGCTAGGTACAACCTTAGTACTTCCACAGAGAGTCAGAGGTTAAGAAGCAGCCAGGTGCTGCTGATCACATGCACTTGATTAACTGATCATCAGCCAGTTTGGGCACCTGCAAAACACCTTAAAAAGTTTTTGTCAGTTTGTTGGTCAGGGGCATTCTTCCCAGGAGTAGACGTCCAAGCAAATTCAACCCAATTCAACCTTGCAAAGCTCAAATAAACTGCAAAAAACCCAAGCACTACATTTCAGACTCTACAGGTCTTAGTTAGCATGCTAAATGTTAACGTTCATGAAAGTACAATTAGAAAAAGAATAAACAAATATGGCTTGTTGTCAAGAGTTGTTAGAAGAAAGCACCTTCTTTCTGAA
The DNA here is from genome assembly GCF_000239375.1 of Pundamilia nyererei. Lineage (NCBI taxonomy): Eukaryota > Metazoa > Chordata > Actinopteri > Cichliformes > Cichlidae > Pundamilia > Pundamilia nyererei. Next base: position 5,214,459 of record NW_005187410.1, read on the forward strand.
AAGAACATGGCAGCAGAACATAGGTTTGCAAAGTTGCATCTGAACTACAAGACTTCTGAAACAATGTCATTTGCACAGATGAGACAAAAGTGGAGATATTTGGGCATAATGCACAGCAGTACACTTGGCTAAAACACACTATTTCAGCGGAAACACCTTATATATATATCAACTGTCAAGCACAATGGAGGAAAAGTAGTGGTTTGTGCTGGTTTTGCAGCCCCAGGATCTGTGCAGCTTGCACTCATTGATTCAACCTTAAACTCCTATATATGCCAAGGTTTTCTACAGTCAAATGTAAGCTAATTTATCTGACAGCTAAAGCATAGCTTTAATTGGGTGGTGCAACAGAACACTGATCCTAAGCACAGCAGCAATCTATAGCAGAGAGGTGACCTTAAGAGAGCTGTGCAAAAACAAATACCTACAAACCTAAATGAACTACAGTAATGTTGTAAAGAAGCGTGAAATGAAATTGTGATAAAGTCACTCAGAAAATAATTACTTAATAGCAGCATTGTGAAGACCCAGTGCAGACTTTCTATAGTTTAAATATGAGATTTATAAATGCCATAGGTTGTACATGACACAAGACTTTGTAAATCACAGTTAAACACAAAAGTGTCTTCACAGGCTCCACAGGGTAAGGCCCAGTTCCATCCTTCCACTCTTGGACAAGAGTAACTCTCTGTGACTGCCGAAGGCAATCCTAAGTGAGGATAAAAATATTGCAGCAGGCTTCGGGATGCTCTTATCATCTCTGATGAGAAATGGCAGATTTTATAATCATCATCTGTTCCTTTTTTACTACTGTCAGATGTATATTGAGATCATTTCACAAAAACGAGCCCACTTTGTTTCCCTTTAATTCATACGTTTACAAGCACGTCGTCATTCTTTTCTTCTATTACAACTGATAACTGCTAACTAGTGATGAACGTTATTCATTTAGCGCTTCTCAAAAAAAAAAAAAAGTGCCTACAGGAAAATTCACACAGACTAAATCAGCAAAATAAATGTAAAATTAGGCCACAAAGAAGAGGGAAATCTTTCCCACGGCATTTTTGTGGTTTGTGTTGCGCTGTGCCAGATATTAAAAAATCTGCCTATATTCTCCAAGCATCATGGAGGAAGGAAAAGGGGGCAGTTTTCTGGCTTGCACCGCTGCAGCGGCGCAGGAGTCGCTTCTGATTTTTCCCATGCTCTCTCTGCAGGTGGACTTCATCTAGTTTTCTGAGCACTGCAGGTACTTCTTTCATAAGGTCCTTTGAGTGGCTATTCTGGCTTTCACTCAAATCACCCAGCCCCCCTGATGTGTGGATGATTGTGTGATGATCACATCTTAAACAGATTATTAACTGATTTAACTGCGAGGTTGTTTCCCACATCAAAACACGTCTGTGCTGATGTTATGTAAAGTTATACCGGCGCTTTCATTGCATTCGTGATAGCAGTATTAGTGTTTTCTGTGCAGGCAGTTTGCTTTGAGAAGAGTCAGTACAGCACATCTTCGCTTGAACCGCAGATCTTAAAAGACCTTAGCTAGCTTGGCCGGGCCTCGGCGTTTGTGGATAAATGAGAGTGGGGGCACTTTGTTTGGGGAAAGCCTTAATGGGATCCTGCCCCCATTTTCAAATCAATACATGTCACTTCTCTCACTGCTGACGAATCCTGTTCACTCTGGAAGCCCTCATGAGAGCAATTAGAAGCAGCACCTGCAGAAAGCGCGAGCTGGCACCGACACACGCACACAAAAATACACACGATTCTGTGTAGATGAAGATAAATGAACAACTCAACGTGTTGCTGCAACTATCAGTTAATCCTCTTGTTGCCTGTCATTTCCTGTTCGATAAGACATTTTAACTTAGAGATAATCAGGGTGGAAATCACACTACTGTATGTGTTTGAAAAATATTTAGGAAAGGTCCCTTTGATGGAAGCTGGCTGAGATTTATGAGAGCGGGGAAATCAGTGATGAGATCAGTTGTGTTTTTATGGTAATGACCAGAAATCACAATCTGCTCCCTCGTCTGAAGATGTCTCTCTTTTCAAAGTGGTTTTCAGTCACCAGGTGTTTTTGTTGTGTGAGATCATTGTGACAAATCCACTTCAGAAAAGAGAACTGAAATTAAGACACTGAAGTGGTTTACCTTAGATTAACACTGAGTCATGACCGCTTCCACTCAATATGTCAAGTTTTTGCATATTTTTCTCCAGGATATTAACCCCACTGATTCCTTTTATTGTCTGTTATTTGGGCAGAAAACTAGCTGATGCCATTATATATTTAGTTTTTACCTGGTTATTATGTTTAGCTTTTATTTATGCACACAAAGACCTCTTTTTAAAAAAAGTGTTTCAGCTTGGCACACTACAATTTTTAATATTTATCTAAATTCATGTGACATAGCAGACATCCACTGACTACTGGATTATTTGCTTAAAGGCTGATGGGAGTTTCTCAACGCAAAGAATTGGGATATTTTGCTGTGGACAAGCCTGTCACCTGATCTCAGCCCATTAGAGCTTTTCATGCTTTTCTAGTTATTAAATACAAAACTTAAGGCAGAAAGATGCACAAACAAGCAGCAACAAGCAAGCAAGCAACTTGGCTGCAGTGAAAAACAAAGGAAACATAATTCGGTGGTCTCGAGAGAGCTGGGAGTCATTTTAAGATTGGGATTTTCATCCAAATGTTAAAGACAATCATTATTTTTAAAAGGATGGTAGGTTGTTACTTGCTTCTGAGACTCTGAACATGGCAGACATAACTTTATAGTCTTGTCACAAAGGATCCCATGGCTGTAGAAAGCTACAGTGGATAGTCCTTCATGTTTTGATTAGGCAAATATTGACGCCGGATGCCCTGCCGGATGCAACCCCTAAGAGATTTGTGTTTCCTCCCGGGACTGAACCACTTGTTAGGTAAATGTGTAAACCACAATACTATGAAGCCACAAAAAGGAGCCCTTTCATATAATGCACTGTATTAAATCCCTGTGAGAAATAGATCAAAGCAAAGGTACACTTTGATGGTTAAAAACAAAGCATCAAGTTGGCTAAATGACTGAGGCTTAAACATAAATGTAACGAAATAAGTACAAGAATGAAATAGAAATATTTCTTGTGTCAAACAAGAAAAGAAAATCTCTAGTCCAAATGGTTGGCGTTGGATTTACTTTGTCAAATACCTGTGAAGCGTCAGCTTTAAAATTTCAGTAAATAAACCGTATGGAGTTCCAGTACTCATCCTCGGTTATGTCCGTACGTGCATGTGTTTTACAGAAGCAGCTGCAGTATTTCACCTGCAGGCTAACAGGGAACACATGCAGACTTTAAGGCTGTAACTGAATCTGCGGTGGTGTTTACACAGTGCATGACACCGCGCTTCTCTCAGGGTGTTAACGTCCCATCCATGTAGCAGTCTGCTCGCCTACTCCACCGTTTACTGCTCAGACGAACGCTGCGGTGAAATCCATCCTCGCGACAGGTCTTCTGTGGTTTTTAGCTGCTAAAATATAATCTTTCAGCGCAGCTTTGGTAGCTGAGTTTATAACGTAAAGATTACAGTTTCAGTACCTTACTATACAGGAAAAGATGTATTTTAAATTAATTTTTGTGGATTCAGTATTCTTTAACACTTCTCTACCTTCACCTGCTATCTCTTACCTCACCTACCTACCTCCACTCATGTAGCTTAAGACGACCCCACCTTTAACCCCCTAAATTATTCCCCTTTAATTCTATTTTAATTTTATTATATCTTATTTCATAGTTGTTTTATTTTGGTGAGCCTGGTCTTCCAGTGCTGTAGCCCATCTGCCTCGGGGTATTTTGCTTTCAGAGATGCTCTTCTGCATATTTTGGTTGTGACGAGTTGTTATGTGAGGTGCTGTTGCCTTTCCTATCAGCTCTAAGCAGTCTGGCAATTCTCCTCTGACTTCTGACATTAACAAGGCATTTTCAGCCAGAGAAGTGCCGCTCAATGGGTATTTTCTGTTTTTCGGGCCATTCTCTATAAATCCTAGAGAAGGTTTTTTGGAAAAATCTCAAGAGCTCAGCAACTAAATCACCTTTTTTCTGATGCTCAGTTTGAACTTCAGCAGGTCATCTTGACTATGTCTACATGCCAAAATGCATGGACTTTCTGCCATGTGATTGGATAATTAGATATTTGTGTTGAGTAGTTGAACAGGTGTTTGTAGAAGTGGCCAGTGTAGACTGATTTTCTATTGAACTAACCAGTTAATCCACTTATTGTTGCAGCTGTACTATTACAAAGGTCTTGAAAATGTTTTTGTAAAATCACATGACTGCTTCTCCCTGAGCCTGGTTCTGCTGGATGTTTCTTCCTGTCAAAAGGGGGGTTTTCCTTCCCACTGTCGCCAAGTGCTTTGACATTGGCGGGTATCTAATTGTTGGGGTTTTCTCTGTATTGCTGTAAGGGGTTTACCTTACAATATAAAGCGCTAGGGCTGTGCAATATGACCAAAATCTCATATTCTCATCCGTAAACTCTCTGCATACTCTTTCACGTGATTCAGTTTATTTTGAAAAGTCTCAACAGGATCTTGAGCTTTATTGTGAAAGTGTTATGTGAAAAACAAACAAGCGGACAGCGGAGCCACGCGACGCTACGGTTTTACCGGCACTGTTGCTAACGACAACACCTATAAACAGGCGCTTGTCCGTCTGTAGTGTTGTTATATTAAATATAAGAGAAAGAGAGAACTTTAAGAAATTAATATAGCCACTACAGTGGCCATCAAAACGATGAAAAAATGTTGCTGTAAACTGTTTATTTTACTACACCACAAAACAAATGATAGCTTATATCGTCATCCGATCTGTATCGTTATATCGAACAGCCCTATAAAGCGCCTTGAGGAGACTGTTGTTGTGAACCTGAAATCTCATGAATCTCATAACCGACTTGTTAACGTAAAACTACTTAACAGCAATCTTGAGATACGATTTATTAATTAATGGACGAGACGAAAAGACCAAATGCCAGTTTTCTGGCCTTTATTTTTTTATTTTATGTTATTATCACTTCTTTTTTGTTAGAACTTTCTGTTTTATTGTCATCACATTTTAATACGACTTGAATACACTTGCGTTGCGTCTGGTCTGTGTAGTACAGCAACTTAAAAACGGTGACAGGCTCTAAATGTACAGCAGCGTCAAATCAAGAGGCAGAGAGAGGCAGACGTGCAAGAGAAAGTGGCCATCTGAGGTGGGCTGTTATTGTGGCCGCTGATATTTATAGTGCTGATTTAGTGTAAGACGTCCCCAAGGAGTGTTTGTCCTTTCTCCTGCTCAGAGAGACCTTAACTGTAATAGTTTGATTCATTGCAGTATTAAAAGGTCTGCTTTGCTACACTGCTGAGTGTCACTGCAGGTGGTGGATCCCAGAAAACTTGGCCTATGAAACTGACACAACTAGGCTGTTAGATTGACTTAGGTGATGATCAGGATTGTAGAAGTTTCTTTCGACTACTCAACATAGTTTTTTTTTTTTAATATATTGGTATCTCATGATTTTATTACACTGATATAGACTCGAGTATCAAGGGAGATATGAAAAGCTATTCAGATGTTTTGGATCAAGGAGCAAACTCTTCTAAATCCAGATATAGAAAAGCAGACAGCCTCTCGCTGATTCTACCACAAGATCATTCATTAAATGGGTACACTCACCAAGAGCTCATTCAGCTTTAAATTATTCTGCAGGAAGATCAATACATGTAAGCAGAGTACAGGAAATCACTTTGGGTTAATTCAGCTCTGTTCTCCGGGTGAAATTACAAAAGCAATTTCTCTCACTGTAGCAGTACTGTCCATATAAGCCTGGATGAGAATATATATATAAAAAAGTACATTTTGAGTTTTATTTATTTATTTATTTATTTATTTATTTATTTATTTATTTAGTCAGGGTTAGGGGTGATTCATAATTTTACTGCATTTCTTTTTGTCTACATGAAGTCCAAACTTTATTACCCCCCTAAATAACATTTATTTATATAAAAAAAATAATTCCCCACTCACCCTGCAGGTGCTCTTTGTTTGTCCTTCAAGCTTAGGTCCTCTACCAGAGGCCTGTGAGCTCCAGGCTGCTGCGCAGTATCTTTGCTGTTCCTGTCTCTGGGACACGCAGCTGGATGGTGTAATGGCAACACTGCTCTCTTTGGAACAATAGGTTGAGAGTTCAAATCCAGCGAGGGTCTCACAGACAAGGCTCCCTCATAATACCCCCAAGCCTGCCTTGCAATCAGGACACACTGATGAGAGGTGGGCTGCTAGGACAATGACGTCGAATAACTGACAAAAAAATGTGTATATAAATGTCACTAGTAGTGTAATAAAGATTGGATCGGCAAATGTTAATCGTCCCTACTGCTGATGACAGAAAAATAACTTTACTTCTATGTCTATCTGTTATAAAGCAGTATCTAAATTACCATTGATATATATTTTTAGAAGATTTTTTAGGTTTTGATTTACACAGCATGGTAGTCTGTTCTACTTTGGCAAAGTCAAATCATCTCTATGACACTGAGTTTAACAGGACTACATTTTGATCTTCTTCAGCAGCTGTGGCTACCAGTACTAAAGCTTTTTCTTAATTGCCAAAAGCAAACATACAGACCTGTCCAGTGGAAAGGCATACTATGGAATGGCACCTGGCTCAGAGTGATGTGTATTCCATCATCAGAGGGTGACTGCGAGGCTCTGTATGAACACCCATGACCTTAAAACTTTAATTAATTCAGTATGTCTCCCAGCCTTGGAGTCTGTGGCTTTTAACATATGGTTGTTAGGAATTTATTTATTTATATCCCTGATAGTTTGGGTTCTTTGTAAAGAAAACAGATGTATTGCAGCATTTGCAGCTCTATCCATCTATCTGTCCATCTATCCTGCTTATCCTTATCAGGGTCGCGGGGGGGGGGTCGCTGGAGCCTATCCCAGCTGTCATAGGACAAGAGGCGGGGTACAGCCCGGACAGGGCGCAGGCTTTATTTTGCATGCTACTGATTTGAAGCTGCCTCAGATAAAACCTAGTAAGTTTGTGTGTAGCATTTTTACTATCATCACGCAGCTCAGATGATCTGTTTTCTCGTAGTGTAATAGGTACAGTGCTACCTCTTAAGATATGACTCCTTTGCGCAGCGAGGTACATTTTGCTAACAAAGTTGAGCTTTTCCTCTACCCCAATTTCACAGGGCCACTCGGGCGAGCAGCTGCCCTCAGTGGAGCAACATGACCTCATTACCAGACAGATCTGTTCACCTGGTCATTAGATTAAACAAGCTGTTGCCTCCTTGTGTTAAATGTCCCGCAAACCAAGGTCAGGTGTTGTCATGCACAAGGTTGCAGCATCACATCATGCAGCGTGAAGCCACCGGCTATTAGTTAAGTTGCCAGAGATGCTTGTGAATTTTAAAGTGGGGTTTGCCTTAAAGGCTCTGCTGCTACTGATTTAAGTATGAAATGAAAACTCTGACCTACTTCACTGATCGTTACAATGAATGTGTTCCACATTATTATTTATTTATTTAGATGGATGTCAGATGGTTGCCTGGCAACCTTAGCAAGCAACCTCACATACATTACCTTCATTCAGCCAATGCCATGTTTACTTAAGGCAGAAGGCTTCTCAACCTAAGTATCAAACATGCTCCAACTTTTAGAGTTGTTTGATTTTTAGGCCATAATCAAGGTCTAACAGGACCATAAACTGAAAATGAGCACCAATATGTTGTCATTTCACTTTCATCTTTATCTAATAGTCAATTTCAATTACATTTTTTTATTCAATCTTATTCATATAGTGGCAGATTCCACCAACAGTTTCCTTTAAGGCACCTTAAATTGTAAGGTAAGCGCTTTGGCAACATTAGGAAGGAAAATCTCCCTTTTAACAGGAAGAAACTTCTGACAGAACCCATTTCAGGGAGGGCCGGCCAGCCGCCTTGACCGGTTGGGGGTGAGGGGAGGAAGAAAGGACAAAGACACAAACTTTAAACATTAGAGCATTACCGGAAAAACACCCTTTAACCAGGCGTTAACCATCACACGGCTCATTATCAAATCATTCCCCACACACATTGCCAAAATCATTTTCAGTGGCTATGTTGTATCATTTATTTAGCAATATGCTTTATTGTTAAATAAACACATGCTCTGTTCATTTCGTATCATTAAACAGGTCACCGGCAACCTGACTAAGGTTGGGTTAGAATTAACATTTGCTTTAGTAGAAAGAGAGAGACTATACCTGAAGATATTACCCTTCGAGTGAACTCTCATACAGTGTAGCATTCCAGTTTTACTCTTAAAAGCTTTTCCATTTGATTAAAAGGAGATGGATGCTGAGCAAAATCTGACTCCAACAACAAGCCCAGACTGCTCACTGGTGGCCTGATGGATGTTAAGAGGGTTAAACTGTGTATTTCACCCCAAAGTTTGACTGACAGATTACTACTTGGGGGTTAAAGAGCACAATAAAACACTACCAAGATGAACTGATTGTGGTTTGGCAGCTCTGCTAAGTGGAAACAAAAACAATTATAGGATAAAGTAGGGGAATGCCCGTTTAAATAACTTATAAGAATATCAAAAGTTTCTAAACAAAATAACTTCCAAAATGGGTTATGTGAGGTAGTAGACATGTTTGTCACTCTGTTGTGCATTTTTCTGCCTTTAAAACCTGTATGACAGGAGGATGTCTTACCTGTCCCTGCCTGACCCTGCTGTCCCTCTACTCCAGAGGCGTCACTTTGATTTACTGACCCACTAGGAGCAGGAAGAGCACAGTCAGGAGAAGGCTAATGGAGTGGAAATGCTGAGAGAGCAGGAGGAATTTCAATGGGGCAGTTTTTCTTTAAATGTGTGGCACGGGGAGGGGGAATAGAGAAATGTTGCATATATTCCTGCTGCTTTCACCATGAAAACAATCACACGACAGCTGCATCTTATCTTTGTATTATACAGAGAGCGCGTCCGGATTTTCCTTCTTATTCTGGAGGTATAAGTGGATTAATTCTGACACAGCTGCATATTTTCATTTCTTTTCTAGGAGGCAGACAGCTGGGAGATAATCGAGGGGCTGAAAATTGGTCAGAGCAACGTCCAGAGGCCTGATAAACACGAGGGGTTTATGTTGAAGAAGCGGAAATGGCCCTTGAAAGGCTGGCACAAGGTAAGATTCATGGGTAAAGTGAGACACAAAAGCTATTGATGTGGGACAAACATTTTCACATACAGCCTCTATCTGGTTGTTAACAGGTTTCCTGTTCAATAAAGTGTCATTATTTGAAAGAAATTCCCTTTTTCATAAACCCTCCTTTATCTTCTCTTCCTTCAGAATTATTCCACAAAATATTTGCATGAACTATTAGAGAGTTGATTAAACAAGGATAAAAAATAGACTTTGCATTTGCATAGGATCTGCAACGTTAACAGATCCAGCAGGATTTGTATTCAGTTTATGCCCCTCCTGTCATTTATTTTTGTGCTTGTTTCCTCTACAGCGTTTTTTTGTTCTGGACAATGGTATCCTGAAGTACTCCAAGTCCCCCATTGATGTAAGTAACCCTGACTGTAACCTACGGGCAGAAGCGGGGCAGACTGGGCTGACATCAGTTTTGCTTGGCAATGAATCAGCAGAAACATCAGCGACATGGGTCACAATGTTCACTGTGTTTCAGCAAGCTGGGTCACTCTGCAGAAAAGCAAAAACTTCTTTGGCAAACTTTCCATCACTGGAAGGAAACCAGTGAGTCCTGCACATTCTGGAGTTATTGGCATCAGTGGTACATGAGCCCTTCTAGTTAAAAGTGTTTAAATACTGCTAACTAGACAGTACAGACCCATTCGCTGACTTCTTAAATGATCATTACATTCTCAACAAAGGGTCAGTGTCTTTGCTAGTTTCCCACTTTTCTTGATTAAAGCAACTAAAAGGGTAGTGTGCATAGATCTCTGTTAGCTAAACAGTGATCAATGCTCATTTTAAACATGGCCAAAGTTACAAATAATGAAGTCATTGCACTAAATGTGCAGATAATCTCTGTGAGCCAAATGCTCAGCCAAATGATTCAGACAGTTTTATTTAAAACCAACATTATGGCTGGCTTTGAGCACAGAAGCCCCGCCCACCTGCTGTTCAAACCTTCTGTTTGCTTGAGGAGCCCAATTAGAAGAAATTGATTGGTTTGTCTCAGAAAGTAGATGAGTAGATGATCTGAGCAGCAGCACCAAGGCCATATGACATGGAGCTGGAAATGAGTATAGTAGGTCCACTGTAAGAAGAGCACTGGTAACCTGCTAATCTGAAAATAAAATGTTAAATATATTCAAAGCTTCCTGCAGTCGAAGACTTTTCTTCAAGTCACTCAGCCAAACAAGAATCAAATCAGTCTTCTCTGGCTGGTATCGCTAATTGATTATTGTTACATTGTGATATTTTTACAGTAAAAAAATAGTATGAATTACAAATATGTGGAGATATATATACATACATAACTCTGTCATTGTCTTTAGATCCAAAAAGGGAAACTTCATGGCAGCATCGACGTCGGCCTCTCAGTTATGTCTATCAAGAAGAGGGCCCGTCGCATCGACCTGGACACTGAAGAGCATATCTATCACTTGAAGGTAACACTGATGATAATAATCCATCACTGATACAAGCAGTCAGGTGGGGACAGAGGTCGAGGCTTATTCTTCTCCTCGTCTTTAGGTCAAATCTCAAGACATATTTGATGCCTGGGTGTCAAAGTTGCGTCATCACCGGCTTTATCGGCAGAACGAGATTGTGCGGTCTCCCCGGGATGCCACCATGAGAACATTTCCTCCTTCAGCGGCCATGGATTCCCCCCAGCCCACGCCAGCTGTGGTAAATGAAGTCAAGGTGAGCTCTCTTCTTCCTTATGGCACTATTTGTGCTCTTTCTTTGGTCTAAAATTGGCCAGAATTTCTGATTAAAATAACTTTTGAATTATCTGTGTATGTAGACTCATTTACGTTGTGATGCTTGACATAAGCAGACATTTTTAGTCTTGCTTAGTGCTTTCTTGTTTGGTCAAACACCAATAATGCTAAAGGCAAAATAGCTTAAAGCTCTTAAATCCTCTTAAAAGCTCAATTTCTTTGACTAATTCTTGTCTGGGACTGTCTGAGAGGTAGCCAGTGGAGTTAACAGTTTTCAAGAAAGGATCCATCGCACAAGCCCCTGTAAAGCAGTATATTGTGGTTTTTACACAGCAAACAGGATGTAAAGTGAATGAATGAACTTCAGGTGATCCTTAACTCTGAACAAGGCTCCTGGTCTCTCTTCTAGTTTATTTTCTAGTTCTCACATATAATATGAAAGTAGTATTGAAAGCAAATAAATAAGAAATGCCTGACTGATGCTCTATACAAAGAAATCAGAACATTTTTCTACCTCAGAAAAAAAGACATTTTGTTCTCCCTCTCAGAGTCTGCAATTACTTATTCAAGAAGAGCATCATGGTTAGTGAGAGATCTCCTAGTTTTGTCTTTGTTGGAAACTGGGATAACGCACCAAAAACATCATCTGTGAGAGAAAGGAAGTAAAGTTCGCGGAACATTCACAGTAATGACAGACATAATGCTCACACATGACTGTTGTCGTCAACCACACCTGACAAGTCAGCAGTTTTATTTATGGATGCCATTGTTGTACGAAGTGGGACCTGAAAACTTGCTTCGCCTCACCCAGAAGTTTCCCCTGAATAATAGCTAAATAATATTTGCCTAATGTAGTAAAGTTGATGAGACAGGTAACTAAATCTTGCCCATTAAGACAAGAAGGCTTGCTTTTCTCAGCTGTTTCCAGTTAGGCGTTAGCCTCGGTCCCTGCAGGTGTGCTTGAAGTGTGCGTAAATGCGAAGATTCATTCGCTGCAGCTTCTCCTGGGAGTGATGCTCCATGCCACACGGAGGCCATTAGAGGTGATCAGTAGGATTTGGATTTCGAGCATCTGGCTGCGGCCTGATGAGCTCTCCCAGAAGAACAGCTTAAATGAGAGACTCTGGTCCTAGAGTCAAAATTAACTACTGCTTCAAAGACTCGGAAGGAAGATAGGCAAGGTGCTGTACAAATAAGAAGCGTGCAGTTTCTGTTCATAACAGCATATTTTTTTCCATGTGAGCATTCATATTAGCTGTGAGCTGCTGACAGCGTGCAGTCCTTTACTTTTGGCTGCTGAACAGATTCACCGCAGCTGTCACACACAGGTTGCGTAACCCTAACCCAGCGTCACTGAAATTGCAAATCTAGACCAAAACTTTCAACTATGTACAAGCAAGACAGACTTTCTTGCCTTCACTGTCAAAAATCATTGTATATATTGTAACAATCGTCCGATTTGATTTGATTTCAGTGATGCACCAAAGGAAAAAAAAAATCTGATTGATGTAATTATATTGGTTCTCATTTCTTCCTCTTTTGTCTGTTGCAGACAAGATTACATTGATCAGAAGAACATTTCATACATTAGCTGGAACCCTAATCCACAGTATCCTTTCTTTAATGACATGAGTGCTTCTTGTATATCTATAGGTATCATCGGTGCCTGATTGACCACTACAGTAGTTTCCGAAATGATATTTTAGGCTCTGTTATTGTGTCACCACAGCAGACCAAACCGAGCAGCTTGCCATGGCAGCCAGCAGCCCCCAGTAACAGCAGCACCAGCAGCCTGCCTGCATCCTACAGTAACGGACAGAGTAAGGTGGTGGCATGGCTGCAGGAGTCAGAGGAAATGGACAAGTGTGCAGAGGGTAAGTGCACACTTTCCCTACGCTTCTAACAAATCTGATTTCACAAGAGGAGCGGATTAAATCAAGCCTTTGGCACGGCAATAAATCCGGGAGAGATGATTTGGTGACCATTTCGTGACACATAAGGCTGAATGAGATCGTGACCGCGCGTGTAAATTTTATTTTCAGAGCTCGCACGCTGCCAGTCCAACCTGACCGAGCTGAGCCGGTTATTGCAGAGTCTGGAGATTCTACAAAGGACACAGTCAGCGCCCAACTTCACAGATATGCAGGTAAAACAAACACACACATAAATACACACACATACAGCAGAGAGCAAGGGGAAACAATTTAGTGCAATCCTGCATTGTAAACTCAGGCTAGCTGAGGCAGTGACGACGGTGCGACCTCTGCAGTCACCTTCAGTACCTGCCCGTCTAGACAGACGAGATCCAGCGATACTCACAGGACACCTGCTGCTTTTCTGACTGATCAGTATCTGTTAATTTATTGTGTTTGTTTTATATCGTGGAGCTTTTTGTTTGGTGATTTTTGGCTGAAATGCATTTTTAATACCATACATTCCCTTTTTTTTTTTGCATGTAACCCATCAGTGTCATTTCACTGATCTATGTCTGTGGTAACTTTCTGGTTTTTTGGTTTGTTTTTTGTGATGTGTTTGTCTTATTAACCACATTTTTCATGCTCTGACCCACGTGTGCCCAAAAGACCAATTGCGTTGAGTTATCAAAGAAAGAAAAGCGCTTGAACAGAAGATGGAGAACAAAAAGTGTCGGCAAAGATGCAAAATTCCAGCTTCAGGTACCTGTCTTCAGACGTCTACACAAACACACACACACACAGATGCATATGTCACTGTGAGAAAATCTCTAAGTCTCTAAGCAAAGCATTATTCAAGTTTTTACTTATAACATAATAAGTGTAAATTGTGGGGTAACTGAGAGGTCTGGCTTTGATACGTGCATGTGTAATCAAATTGTTGTCGAGCAAATTGGAAGTGTGGACAAGCTTACGACACAGAAGCCAACAATTTTGTTTCTGCCTCTTCTATTGTTGCTCGTTTTTCTCTTTTTTGTTCTTTAGTCTGCAGCTCCACTTGTTATTGTCGTGCGGCTCGGCCTGATTTTGCTAATATATCTTAATTTTGCACGATATATCAGTTTGTGCAAAACTGAATGTGTGTCCATGCAACTTTATGCACTTTGTTAAACCAGTCATAAACTTTTATTAATCCCATTAGTAGTAAGATGTCATTACTGCTCATTGAATGCATTTTTTGTTTCACCATGGCTCCACGCTAACAAGCAATTTCAACAGACCCAGAATATTTTCACTCACGCTAACATCTGCAATCAGGCTATGAAGATGGTTATGAACTCGATAAATCATCTTAAGGTTTATGAAGCTAGCTGCGAGCATTTTCACATGGCCACAAACATGAACAGTGATACTGCTGATTTTACAAAGGAAGATAAAACTGTGATACTGAAAAATACGAAGACATTAAAGACATAATACAGAGTGAAATTACCACAGCCTGTGCAGGCAAACCCGTGGTATGTGTGTGGTATAAGTGCTTTGGTGAGTAAGAGTGGAAAAGATCTATTATATTAATAAAGTTTAGCCTGTTTGAAGCCAAGAAGGAAAGCGCTGACAGTGTAAATTAACAACACTATCAGTGCTGTGTCATTAAGACGGGGGAGAATCTGATGGATTACAATTGTTATTCCATGAAATGTATATTTATGTGAGGCAAAGTGTATGTGAGACAGTCTTAATTGAGAAAATGCATAAACAGAATTCAAATGTAGGCCTAACTCTGTGTGTAAATTTGAGATAAGGTCAGAAAATACAATCGGTGTTCTCTTTTAGGATCATAGGCTATATTAATGCTTATAGAAAAACGAAATTGCTGTAAGCAGCAAAGTGACATCTTCCGGTAAAGATAAAGATATGCAGTGGTCAGAAAGCACTTCCAGGAATGCTGGCCCATTTTCCAGAGATTTCACTGGTCTGTGGGAGGTGATTTCATACCTGTTGATCTGTTATCTAGAGCATTACATTCTCCAGCATGGCCTATCCTGGTAAGATGTTGTTCCCAGGGAAACCTGGGCTCTTAGACACCTATAGATTTCATGAATAAAAGATTGTTACTCTGAGAGAAGACTATGGAAGCATTTCCTTTCAGTGTCGTTTTTAGGAAAGTAATTTTAAAAAGAATCCTCATTGTGGCATGTTGGCATCTCGTGTCAAACCGGGGACCAAATTCTCAACACAAACGTCCACACGCTAACAGAGGCGTGGATGTGACACAAACTCTGTGCATGAACAGAATGCAGACAAACCAGGAAAGTAACACACTAACTAAGCGTCGTGGTGAAAAACACAGTTTACCTGTAGGTTTGTTTAGCCATTTAAAAGAACTCTGCGTCGGTGTTAACAGAGCAATAACTTCATTAACTTTTATTATCTGGTGATATGCTAATTAGCTACATGCTCTTATGCTGTTTAGCCATTTTTAGCTGCTAATGCCTGGTTAAAGCTCTTGTCAGAGGTCCAGGGCTTAAAGGCCCTTCAGATAAAGAGTGAACTGGAAATTTATCAGAATAATGTTTGGTCTTGTCAGGTTTAGTTCTGTGGTTCTTAGAGATTGTTTTGGCTGCAAGATACAAAAAGAAGAGCACTGTTATGCCACACGGGTGACTGACAGTCAGCCTCTGTGATTGTCTCTCTCTCCAGGTTCCTCTGTCTGCCAGTATGTCCCCTGTCCGCCTCCACTCATCCAACCCTAACCTGTGTGCCGAGCTGGTGGACTTTCAGCCCCCCGTCTCCCGCTTGACAGACAGTGTAGAGTGTGCCAGCGACTACATTAAACTTCAAGAGGAGTTCTGCATTATTGCCCAGAAAGGTACGAATGCGGCATGTAGGACAAGGTGGACTTTATTCTCATACTGTAGCTGCTGATCATCATTAAATGATCTTCGTGTTTGTGGCTGTAATGTGACAAAATGTGGAACAGTTCAAGGGGGCCGAATACTTTTGCAAGCCACTCTATATGAAGAGAGAGAGACAGACAGAGAGAACAGCACTGCACAAGCAAATAAAGACAATAAATGTGGTTTATAGCAAGTGAAGGGCTAAGGAAAAGAGACCGGTCTTTATACTGGTTTTAAATTCCTTGCAGGAGAAGGGAAATCTAATTGTTAATGACAAACTGTTCCACAGTTTAGGGCCAGCAACCGAAAAATGCACAATCATGGTTTTAAAGTCAGTGTGTGGGATGGACAGCAGCGATAGCTCAGCAGATCTGAAAGATATGAAGGGCGAAGTAAGGGGGCAGCACTTTAGTAAAATGATCTGGTTCCAGTCCATGAAGTGGCTTAGAAACCAGTAAACCAGCACATGCTGGATGTTATGTCTCATTCTTGGTACCACCATGTGACTGATTCTTACATAGAGAGAGCATTGGCGAATAGCGACAGAGGAGCTAGCGATGCCTTTGAACCGGTGCGCGGGTTTCTAAGTTACTGCTTTTCTTTGATCCTGTCTCTCTGCAGTCCACTCGCTGCTGAAGTCGGCCTTCAACACTGTGGCCATAGAGAAGGAAAAGATCAAACAGATTCTGTCTGATCAGGAGCAGCCAGACCAGTCGGCCCAGATCAACTCTCTCAGGAAGTCTCTGTCACAGGTAATGAGCTCCCTTCAGTGGGAATCAGAGTAACCCATGATACGATCCCAGAGACATGCAAGGAGGAGATATGGCACAGAAAGGACGCTGAATAGAAATCAATGAGAGAATTCTGTAACACGTAGAAGTCAGTGATCTGCTTTACAACAGCTGAGTAAAATATGAGCCAGTCATCTTTTTGAAAAAACATCTCAGTTACAAATTCAGTGTTACAGCTTTCTCACCAAAAGCCTAGAGACAATAATAAAATGGCTCCTGTGGCAAGATTTTCTTTAAGCCAGATGCTGATGTTAATCTAACAATATGATCGTGATGCTGTTATGGAAGAACAGTTCTGTTATTATTAATATGTTGCACAATGTCTGTGTAACCAGATATGAAAAAATACAGCTAAAAGGCAAAATGCAGGATTAATCTAGTGTTTGCTGCACTGCAGTGACAGTGTCTATAAGTACTATCATCATTATGTAGTTTTAATAATGTGTTATTAAAGCTCCCTCTAGTTTGGTCTCACCTGCTTTCGGCCATCGTGACAGAGTTTTTCTCTACGGCGACTTAGCTTTACTCGATTAGCGCCACTGTGAGAAGTCAGGAAGTCATAAATCTGGCAGCTGAAACTGGCTGGAGACCATTTAGAGCACCTGCATGTTTTAATGAAAGCCTCAGTATTTGCCACCAGTCTATCTACAGCGTATCACCAGAGGAGGCTGGAGGACATGTTGCCGATGTAATCTTTGGTGGTGATGTCTCTCTTCTCCTTCTATTTAGTCTTTGCCAATCTGTTTTCGTGCTACAAATGCAAACTGTGACGCTGTATCAACATCACGGTTAAAAAGAAAAATGATGTGTGGAGATGAGAGCCCAGGCAAGTGAGCCGTGAACGTCCAATCATCTTTTCCCACATTAATTGGTGAGCGGGAGAAATGTGCAGTGCAGTTCATTAACTCTTCTCCTCGGGGCTGTCTCTCTACCACCGCGATTTAATTGGACTGTTCCTCTGCTAACAGTTGACATCATTTCAGTGAAATGTTTCACTCGCTGCTTTATCTCTGTTTCGTTCCTAATTGGATTCTTGTGTGACACCCTTGTCGCAGGATGGAGGTCAGGTTTGGTGGCAGAGCTCTGTGGGAGGTTGATAATCAGGAGTTGTGGTTGCTATAGTTACAGCTGCTGATGTCAGCTACTGTAATCCCCGCAGGATATAAGTGAGTGTTATTGCCATCTTAGTTTTATGTATTTAATATTTCCTTTGGCATACAGTAGGTACGTTTATACCTAAACCTACATTTTCTATTTCTTTTTTTTAAAGTTTTGATCAAACATCTGCAGAAAGGAACAGCATTGCATTAACTTAATTACATTTTTGGCCACCTGATGAACGAGAATCTAATACTTCCTCTCTTTTTGTCCCCACAAGGCTTTGAGGCTATTGTGTGGCTCTTAATCAGCTAAATACTTCACTCTGTCCACCAGCTAGTCGCTGTGACTCCTCTCCTCTTCTGCTGCTTCACAGTGGATTTATAACAACTATAAACTGCCCTCTTCAGTTGTAAAAATCTCTAAATATAGTCATGAGAACAAGTAAGAGAACAAGACAAACTGACAACATTTGGACCTCAGGAGTTAATATTGGCCTGCCCTTCATGTATGAGTATGTGAATAATGAATTAAAGCTGTGGTGAGTGAACCATCACTGGACACTGGTCATGACCAGGTAAAGTAAACAAAACACACTACCTGGCCACTTTGGTGCAGCTTAACTTAACACAAATCTAACCAACCACCATGGCAGTAGACATCATTGGGATTACCTGCTGAAGTTCAAACTGAGCATTCGAATAGGGAAGAAAGATGATTTTGTGACTATGAACATGGCATGGTTGTTGGAATTTTCAGAAACTGATGATCTACTGGGATTTCCCCAAACAATCATCTTTAGGGTTTACAGAGTATGGTCCAAAAAACAGAAAATACCCATTGACTTCATTAGGTGAAAATTCCTTGTTCATGTAAAGAGTCAGACAGATACATCAAACTTGTAAGAAGATGGACTGGAGCAGCAGGAGACCACTTCTCTCAGCTAAAAACAGGAAACCGAGGCTTCATTTCACAGGTGGCTCATCAAAATCGGACAACAGAGTGCACTCAAATGGCCTCCGCAGTGACCGGATGTCAGTCCAATATAGCACCTTTGGGATGTAGTGAAAACGGGTGATTCTCATCATGGATGTACAAGCTCTTGATATGGACTGCAATCTCTGAGGCATACTTTTAGTACGTGGTTTTATGAAGAATTAAGGCACTTCTAAAGGCCCACTGGTTTCAAATCTAGCACTAGCAAAGTGTGTCTAACAAAGTGTCAAGTGATTGTAGAGCTGAATATTGCTGCAAAGTTGTTAAGCACAGAACATTCACCTGAGATACTGGGATGCAAATCCCAGTCAAAACCTATCATTGACATATTTTCGCCCCTTTGAAGCATGCATATGCTCTTGGTCACAGTAAATGCCTTTTATAGATATTCTAACTTTAAAGAAAACTTTTTAAAATCTTGTGACTTTTTAAAATCTGTGGCAAAACAAGAGAATAATCAGTCAAATTGTTCTTTTTTTTTTTACAGAAAAAGCAGGATGCAAATAATTGTTTTCTTTATGAAGGACTGAGCCAATTCTTTTTTATCTTTTTTTACTTCAAAGTTTCGTGTGAGATTTGAATGACAGAAAGCATTTTTTATTCTTCAGGCCCTGTCGCAAAATGCAGAACTTCGAACTCGACTCAACCGCATCCACTCTGAGTCTGTCCTGACTGAGCAAGTTGTGAGTGTGAACATCATCTCCACACCTGATGAGGTAGCTCACTGTCTATCACTGACAAATCTCATTGCTTACCCTGATATTGATAAAGCTACAGCTTCGGAGGCTCGCCAGGTAGTCGATGTATTTGCTTCCTGCATTTGTCAGTTGGATTATTGATTCTCGCTCCTATAGACTGATGGCCTTTCCAGTACAGCCTGGCAGGTGAGCTTCAGAAATCATTATTCTATGCAGAACCTGACATCAAGGTTAATGGAAAAACTGACTAATTAGAAACGGATGAGAGGTTGCCTTTTGGCAAGGAGACACATGCTGCAATATGAGCACTGTGTTGTCATCTGGTTCTGTTTGTCTTCGTTCAGGTCAGTTTTGGTTCTTCAACCTGTCATCATAGCAAGAAATAGTGAACGCCTCCTGCATTTGCTTGTGTTTGCCTGCAGGCCGGGGAACAGATGGGGATCCCTCTGACTCAGCAGGCCTCTAATGAGAGCCGACTCTCCATGTCAGAATCTGTCTCTGAGTTTTTTGATGCCCAGGAAGTGCTTCTGTCAGCCAGCTCGTCAGAGAACGAGGTACAGCGGGGCGGATGAAGAAGCGGAGTGGATGTGGTGATGGATGTGGATTTAGTAAGGTTAAACTATACTTCTGCTGTAAAGCCAGTGAAAAACATCAGCGTGATGCCTGTGTGTGTGTGGAGACAGATTTAGTCAGTAATTAATGCAAAAGTCACGAAGAGCAGAGATGGAGTGTAAAAGAAACGTAAACACAGGAGGGCTCCTTCGTATCTGCCCGAGGCCTAATCCCCGAGTCATGCCTAAGAATCAAAATGATCCTCTTCCACTTTATGCTTTGTTAAAAAGCATCAAGTGGAAGAGGATGTTCGGTCCATCACTCAAATCAACCATTTCTGCCTCCTTCCCTTTTTAACGGTTGTGAACATTCTGCTCCAAATATACTGCGTATGGTCCCTGAAGACCCATCAAGCATTGTAGCTCCCCAGGCATGCATTGAGCCATGCTGAAGGATTACTGAGCGTGGAAATTCATCATCCCCCTGGCCTGTAGCTCTAACGGCAAGCCTTTTCTCTCTTTTTTTTGTCACATAAACTGGAAAAGCAGCTTTCACCCAAAGTGGCTACAACATGGCCCTTTCAAATGTGACCTTATTTTGTTTGCTATATATAAAGTATGAATACTGCAGTGTCTTGACTCATGATTACTGCAGTGGGACAGATAGCCGGCATGCTGCTGCAGTTTGTTAGCCAATGGCAAACTGCAGTGCGTGCGTGTGTGTGTGTGTGTGTGCGCGTGAGTGTGAGGCTGTTCTGATCCGTTCGTGTTGTATTACTGCACTGCCTCACTCCCCTGTGTACCTGTTCCCCTCACAGGGTTCAGACGATGAGTCATATGTCAGTGATGTGAGCGATAACATTTCCGAGGACAACGCCAGCGTGACTGATAACGTCTCCAGACAAAGTAGGTCCAATTCTGCGCCGTCACGAGCAACCGTTGTTTGTACCAGAACAAAAGGACATGAGAAATTAATAAAGGAGGGGGAGATCCCACTCAGTCCGTCAGCCGTGCTGCTTCTACAATAACGTCACATTCCCACGCAAAGACACACACTTTGCAAATTCATTTATCAGTGCTGCAAAAGCAGTTGACTTTGCTATGTTGCCAAGGGCAACAGAAAGGGGGAAAAAAACTACTCAGGCTCCCGCTAGTCTGAAAGTTTTGGAAATGAGCTAGAATTGGTGTTATTTTCTCATGGTGAGTAGTATCTTCCAGCAAAGCGTCCACTGTCACCAGCACTTCAGGATTAGCAAAGGTAGATGTCACAGTCGGTGGAGATTTATTTATAATCTACGTTATCTAGGTCACAGAGGAGCGTGACATCATCTGCAGGGTTACAAATTGAGTGTAAGAGCTTATGACACTACCTGAACACACTGTATCAGCATATATATATATATGTAAATCTAGGAAGGAATCCAATTATGTGACCACTACTCTTTTAAACTTCTTTAAAATCAACAAACATACATACAGAGATTTCTTTATTCATTACAGGGAAAAAATATTGCTTAAAAGCTAAATTAAAGATGACCTATTGTGCTAATTTATGACCCCATATTTTTAATGTTGGACACAGCTACTTTGCATGATTCACAGCGAAGAGTAAACCTTGTTTACCTTACGCTGGGTCAAGTTCACAAGTATCTATATCAAACCGTTTTAGTCAACTTTCTTCTGATTGGCTGCCCCTCATAAATCGGTGGTTTTTAGCAGGCAGGTGGGTGCGTTTGTGTTCTCGCAGCCAGAGCTATGTGCCTGAGACGATCGCGTCTTTGACATTGCCCGGATCCAAAAGAGGAAAAAGCAGCTTGAAACCAAATGTTTATAAGAATCTTAACCCTGAGCTTTTGGCTCACAAGGATTACTTGTACATTCACTGACATCATTGTTTCAGACTTTGTGTAATATGACCGTCTATCACTGTAACAGCACAACTACTGGTGAAGTAGAAGAGTCGTTTCAGTGTATTTGATGTTGCAGCTAAACCTGAACTAATACCATGTCCTCACTACTTAAATTACAAAGGCGGCATATATTAAACAAACTAAGAAAAAATAAGAAAAGTTTTTTCCTAGAATATTAAAAAAAAACCCATCCTGCTGCATTTTACACAAAGACTTGCAACACGACCAAAAAATGCTTTTTTTAAAATTCTTTGTTATAATTATACTTACTTAGGCGTTTCTAGGACTAGCATAGCCTGTTGCAGATAATCACACCAGATGGATGTTGTAATAATGATTCCTTTTTTTCATTATTTATCTTTTTTTCAGTGGCCAACGGAGACTTTGCTGGCAGCGCCTTTCGTAATGGGCGGCGCAGCTGCTTGTCGGCACCCTGTCCTGACACCAGCAACATCAACCTCTGGAACATCTTGCGAAACAACATCGGCAAAGACCTGTCCAAAGTGTCCATGCCCGTGGAGCTCAACGAGCCCCTCAACACCCTGCAGCGCATGTGTGAAGAGCTGGAGTACAGCGAGCTGCTGGATAAGGCTGCTGAGACCGAGGATCCTTTTGAGCGCATGGTAAAGAAGTCGCCGGAGCTTATGAAATGAACTGTTAATCAGTTTCCAGTGTGGTGATTCATTAATTCATTAATGTGTGATGTCACACTGCAACAAGCTAACATATATGCCTGTGATGTGCTGCCTCCTGTCCTTTGGATAACATTTGAATGACAGATTCTGTTGTTTAGCTTATTCGTGACAAAGCCTGTTATGAGGAGCCTGTAAATCCACTCTGTGTTTATGACTCTCGTTCAGGTTCTCGTCGCTGCTTTTGCTGTCTCAGGCTACTCATCCACTTACTACAGAGCAGGTAGCAAGCCATTCAACCCGCTACTCGGAGAGACTTACGAATGTATTCGGGAAGACAAGGGCTTCTGTTTTTTCTCTGAGCAGGTAAGCACCTGCTCACATAGTTCAAAATGAGTCAATTTTAAGCAATAAGAAGGAATTTATAGAGTAGCTCATTTTTTTCCTGAGGAGGTCTCATTATGTTGGTGAGGTCTAAAAAGCTCGGTGGAGCTTTCCTTGGAGTGCTTCGGTTTAACCGCAAGGTCTGTGCCTTTGTTTTTGTGTGTGGCCGCCTCAAGGACTCGGTTTTATCTAATTTGCAAGAAAGCCCAGTGCTTCACTGTGCTCTTATCTGGAAGAAGACGAAACATAGAAGGAGATATTAAAAAAAAGAAATCAGGTTGGGTTTCTATACCTGCTGTCACATGTTTGCTCCATAGGTTAGATTAGCTGAAAACTGAAGCAGTGTTGCAAAGTGCTTCTAAGAAACACAGAGTAAAAGAAATGGAAGGAAATTATTTTAAAGAATGTTTATATATATGAATTAAAATAAGACTCAAGTGCAACATCAAAATAACATCAAAATGGCTTGTGACAAATATGAGGCCATCGCTGCTCTCCGAACGGCGACCGTCTTTTGACTTTAAGCGTGCGATGGGAACAGTAAACAGTTTCTGCCCAAGGATCTGA
The DNA here is from genome assembly GCF_000239375.1 of Pundamilia nyererei. Classification (NCBI taxonomy): domain Eukaryota; kingdom Metazoa; phylum Chordata; class Actinopteri; order Cichliformes; family Cichlidae; genus Pundamilia; species Pundamilia nyererei. Next base: position 5,237,840 of record NW_005187410.1, read on the forward strand.
GGCTGTGCACTGGTTTGCATACAGGAACAACAGTTTCAGTATATATTCTGGGGCCAGGACATGAAGGGCCTTAACAGTAATAAGTAAAATCTTAATATCAGTTCTAAAAGAAATGGGCATCCAGTGTAGTCATTAAGACTGGTGTAATATAACCAGTTTTCTTGCTTCTTATGAGAAGGCTTCTTATTGATACCGATTACAATCCATTACGCATGTGTGTCTGGGCTCTCAAACATTACACTGGAAGATCTTTCCTCAAAGTCTCAGAGTTAAATCTGTAAATACAAGGGTTCATCACCAACCTGACACAGAAAGATATAAGCTGTTGGGCTTCCTGCAAGATCAGGGAGTTTCATGCTTAGTCTTTTGATTTCCCTGGGGAAAATATTCCCAGACACCAGGCGTAAGTAATTCCAGTGTCTAGCAGGAGAGTGCAAGTTCAGCATCCAGAATAAATTTACAGTGAAAAAAAATCATCTGTGAACCAAAACTGTCAAACGAATATTATAGACAAAATTAAAATCGTCACAATAAATGTGTAATTAAGAGTAGAGGCTGTATATGATGTGCTATCTAGACTCTTTTTTTATTTGATCTTTTCTCGAAGGTGAGCCACCACCCTCCCGTCTCCGCCTGCCACTGTGAGTCTAAGAACTTCACCTTCTGGCAAGGTAGGTTACCTGTCTAATTAGTTAGGGATTTTCCTCACAGGAGATATGGCTTAGTGTAGACCAGCCAGCAGGACTCAATTAGCCTTTTTAATAACCAGCGGAAATTGTACAGAGTAAACATAAATGTTATTTGGTATGATTTTAGACAAAATGTTTAAAAAAAAAGTATTTTAATGGGATATTTTTGTTGTTTTTCTTTCCAGATGTGAGATGGAAAAACAAGTTCTGGGGAAAATCAATGGAAATTTTACCAATCGGGAGTGTAAATCTCATGATACCCAGGTAACCTTCACCCAGCTGGTGTGCATGGTAATTGAACATGAAGGCGCAGAGTTTGGTTGGTTTTAATGCTTCATGTCACTGGGATTATGTTAATCGCCAGGTTTCTGCTTTTAATTGCCTTCATGGAAATATCGAGATTTTAATGATGACTGAGAAATGCAGGCTTGTGTTAAATCAACAGAAATTAACAACAAAAACTTTATTAGTTCTGTCAAAGCTGTTAAAAACACCTAAGAGCCCCAGAAAAATCCAGCATCCTCAGAGTTAATCATTTAAGCTCCCCTTGCTTTAAAGCCAGATTTCTTTTGATTGGCTTGATTGGATTTGGTCACAAGAATCTACTGCATGGATCAACCCACAAATAATAACCTCTTTGGGGTATGATTAAAGTGACAACCTCACAGATGTCGAAAAGCACTGAGGTTACACAGAAAATGAACATAGCTGTATCACCTACTTTAATAATCTAGCCTTTTTACACCTGCAGTACCTGAAGCTGTTTTTATTCTGGCTTTCTAGGTTTGGTGATCAATACGAATGGAATAAAGTTACCACCTGTGTACACAACATCCTCAGTGGACGGCGGTGGATTGAACACTACGGGGAGATTACCATCAGAAACATAAAGAGCAGTGCTTGCCTCTGCAAACTTACCTTTGTCAAGGTGAAAAATAATTGAGATGATTTGGGTAGCGTCTTGCTTCTTTGTTGTCTTCTCCTCAACCAGATGTATGGCAATGGCTGCCTCTTCCTGAATGAGAAGTCTCTTCCTGTTAAAAGGGAGTTCTTCCTCCTCACAATTTTCCAGATGTTTATAATGAACCATTTGGGGTTTCCCTCTAATGCTCTAAGCTGGTTTAGTTTTATATATAACTTGAAAAAGCTAACAGTGAAGTTTATGTTTTTTAGGGAAACTACTGGAGTTCAAATGTGAATGAAGTTCAAGGATTTGTGATGGATCAGGAAGGAAAAGTGATCCACAGGCTTTTTGGAAAATGGCACGAGGGTGTTTATTGTGGTGTCCCACCTTCCGCTAAATGCATCTGGAGGCCAGGTAAGAATAAGTTCTCGCTTCACTCTCACAGCGGGACTTCACTCAGGACTAGCTGTACAAAGCTTTAAAGCTAAAAGGGGACTTTGTTGGCTTTCCTCCCCAGGCTCCATGCCCACAGACTATGAGCTTTACTACGGCTTCACCAGGTTTGCCATTGAACTAAATGAGCTTTGTCCTGAGTTAAAAGATGCCTTGCCGCGGACGGATGCCAGATTCAGACCTGATCAAAGGTACAACATCACATCTGCACCTGGCACTACGAGCTGCTAACGCTGCATATTTTTGCAGCAACTGAGTAAAAAAAGTGTGACTGATTTCTTCCGGTCTGGCTGCAATTTCATTGAAGTCAGTCTGCTGGTAGTAGTTTTTCTCATAATGTTTACAAATTCTCATCCTTTCATTTAGGTATCTGGAAGAAGGTAACTTGGAAATGGCGTCATCAGAGAAGCAGCGTATTGAGGACATGCAGAGGGTCAGGAGGAAGTGGAACGATGAGAACAACATCAAACACGAGCCACGCTTCTTTAAGTAAGGATGCACAAAGCAGCAGCCAGATGTGCATTATTCACCTTGTAGAATGCGTCGCTTTGTTTTTTTATTTCGTTTCATGTTCAGTTTTGTCTTTCATTGGCTTTGATTGGCTCCATTCAGACAGCCTACTACACACATCTCAGTGTTGAAATGAGGAAAATATCTGGACTGATTAAGTACATTAGAATGAAAAAGATCTCTTATTTTGGAAGAATACGGGTAAAAAGAGAAGAAGCTGCTATGAGGCTGATTTGATTGGGGAGCTCTTGCTCACTAGCAAGACCTTGTCTTATTCTCCTGAGGTAGCTGATCAAAACATTAAGCCAGACACATCACATTATTAGGCAGTAATTGCTGACATCAGAAGTGGAGAGAAGCCGTGTTACACAAGATGAGAAAGAACCGGAGTGTGTATAACCACGTAGTTATGGGCAGTCTACAAGTACTAGTCTTTGTCTGTGTTGTGTTGTAATCACATGGCATTGTGTTGCCATGCGATTACATGTGAGAACATTTTGTAACCAAGTGCAATAGAACAATCAAATGTTGTACAGAAGCATTCATTTGCTCCTCTATTGCAATAATTTGATCAATATTTGTAAGAGAGGATGTGACTGCGGCTGTGTCAGCATTTTTCCCATTTTTAGGATGTTTAGCAGCTCAACGTTTGCATGGAAAACTCAACATTAACATTATTCACATTCTTTGCAAATAATCAAATGAAGCACAATTTGGTGTCTGTACGGAGATTTATAGATGAACATGAAAATCTGGGTTAAAATGCATTGTTTTAAAAAATTATGTATGTTTATTATTACGTATTATCATTCTTATTTTAACTGGCATTGTGTTATAAAATGGGTTGTACAACTACAAAAATGTGAACACGACAACACTTCAATTCAAATTAGTCTATAAATCTCCCGGTGAACAGATACACTTCCTCAGAGATTTTCGTCCATATTGATATGATAGTTCCAAATTCACTGCATCCCAAAGGTGCTTTGTTGGAATGAGGTCTGGTGGCTGTGGAGCCCATTTACAGTGAACTCACTGTTGAGTTCAGAAAACCAGTTTGAGATGATTTGAGCTTTGTGACATGGTGTGTTATCCTGCTGCAAGCAACCATCAAAAGATGGGTACACTGTGGTCATAAAGGGATGGACATGATAAGCAACAATATTCAGGTAGGTTGTAGTTTTTACACGATGTTCAGCTCGTTCTAAGGGGACCCAAAGTTTATCGGGAAAATATCCCCCACAATATTACACCACCAGCCTGAACTACTGATGCAAGGCAGGATAGATCCATGCTTTCCATGTGGTTTATGGCAGATTTTGACCCTGCTATCTGAATGTCACAGCAGAAATCGAGACAAATTACATTTTCAGTGTTCTGATTGTACAGATGTATACGTTCGGTGAGCTCTTAGCTGACAGCTGTGGTACCTTCTGTGGTCTTCTTAACATGAACAATACAAAAACATGGATCCATCTTCCCTTGTATCAGCATTTCAGGCTGGTGGTGGTGTAATGGTGTGTTTGACCCTTTGATACCAACTCAGTATTGTTTAAAGACTACCTGATATTGTTGCTTAGCATGTGTATAACTTTATATCCACAGTGTACTCATCTTCTGACTGGTTTTCTGAACTTGACAATGAGTTCACTGAGCTCAAATAGCCACAGTCACCACATCTCAATCCAGAAGAGCACCTTTAGGATGTGGCGGAAATTGTTAGGTGGAGATTGTCAACATGGATGTTGCAACTGTGCAATGCTGTCGTGTCAATATGAACCAAAATCTTGAGGAATGTTTTCAGCACCGTGTTGAATCTGTGCTATGAAGACTTCAGACATTTCTGAACTCAAAGGAGGATCCAACCCAGTATTAGAGGGTAGTGTATCTAATAAAGTGTCTGCTGAGTGCATGTAGGGAATAGTGTATTTCTCCCCGTTGCCTTTAGGTTTACAACTTCCACTTTTGTCCTTGTCCTTCCAGGAAAGTGGTTGATGCCAATCACAGGGAGAGATGGGTCTCCAACAACATGTACTGGGAGCTCCGCAAAAACCCCGGCTTCATTAACATGGAATCTACAGTGACTCTATGGTAGCACATGGATCTGTGTTTCCATCATCACAGACGAGGAGGCTGTTACCTACGCACAATAAGGTGTTAAGAGAAACGCGACGATGATGAAACATCTTTGTGCATGGATACGAATGACTGCTGAGCTGAGGGAAGGCCCGACGCCCAGCGACCCTGTGGAGGGTCACCCATCCATGGAAACATACCCTAGGATCACCTTCATTGTGCTTGTCGAAGCTGGGTCTCACCGCGCCTATGTAGATGTTTCCTCAGCTCTGTTGACTTCCCAGTATGTCCTTGCCTTAAAAAGACACCTGTACAAGTCACACGATTAGGCGCCTTTAAGTTGAAGCCATTTAATTTCCAACAGCAGTTTGGGTAGACTAGTCTATGAAGTAGACATTTTGATTACCTACAGATTACCTATGATAACATTGCATGTGTAGAGAGCAGCTTTCACTGGTACAAAGCCGTATTTACTATATCATCAGTTATTGTAGAAAAAAAAACAGGTATTTTTATAAAAAATATCTCGGACTCAGAATTTAGTGAAAGAGAATTATGTGAATTGGCAGATTTTATTTATTTTTGCCTTTTAATACTGTCGACTCTGTCGGATGGCAGCACTCTCTCCCGGGAAACAACTCATTTGAAATTAATGTCGACCGCTGTGGAGGAAGTACGGGGCTCTACAAACGCCGTTTTAATGAGTAACTGAGCTGAACATGTGCTGGGAGGTGAGGTGTGATTTAAACGCGAGGCGTTTCGGCCCTGTGGACTGTCAACACTGATCTGTCGTGACACAGTGCAAACGGAAGGACGATCTTCACCTCAGCAGCCCCAGTGTCTAATAATAACCATTGTTACACAAAACCAACTCGTGTGAATCACACAGTTACATAAATGCATACATAACTCTCTCCACTCTGTTCCCGAATGTGAGGGTTTCATTCAAATAATGGGCGCGTACACGTCCGAGTCACGAGTATAAGAAAAGATTTGTACAGGTTGCAGCGTTCTCTCAGATCCTTGGGATTTTTGTAGTACTTCATTTAATAACGAAACGTGAATAGCAGAGTCACATATTTCCATAAAACAGCCGCAGCTTGAAGATGTAATTATTTTGAATTAATAAATGAGTAATTTTCCATCAGAGTCTTGTTACAGTTTACAAAAAACCCAAAGAGATTTTTTTAAAATCATCTTTATTCTGATTAACAACCAAAAAGAATCATTTACAAAGATATAGAGCAAAAAAAGTACTAACTGTATTCATTTATAAATCTGTTACCAGCAGATATTTGGTATTTTTCTTGATATATTACTCAAACCATCTATAATTTCTCTTATCATTAATTGATTAAGGAATGATTTAATCTCGCCGTGACTCAATCACCAAACCGCATGCAGTCGTAGTTCATTATGAAACACCAGAGACACCTACAGGTCGTCCTGTAAAAATGAAAGAAGCCAGATTTTCAGATGGATACTGTAAAAACATTAAAACGTCTCAATGTGTCTGATTCCCCAGAGAATTTACTGCTATGCTGTGGGCTTCTTCAAAGCACCAGGTTGAAGTTTAGCTTTAAAATCTTGCCTCGTCTCCTCTTTTTTTGTTTTACAGCTAAAGAAAAAAATAAAAGGGGGCGCCTTTAAAATCAACCCGAACACACGCGAATAGTTCTTAAAGCTGAATCTCTTTGTTCACAGCTGCAGGGCGAGGAGGGGAAAGGTGAATATAAATATGTAGAGCGAAAACTGTTTAAGGCAAATCCATCATGTGTGCACTGATCACACCGTAGATTAACAAACCAAAAAGTTAGAACTGCTTTGCATCCATGTAGTTTAAAAGATAAAAAAAACAACAAGATACGCGTGGATATAGTTTTATTTTTCCCTGATCACGAACTTAATGCTACAACTCAGCAGCGTCGGTTTCACTTGCTGTGCCTTAATGCATTTATCAATGCCTCACAAACACACAACAGATGAGAATACCCGAGCCAAGAAGAAGGTATGCCATTCACAAGTCAAACGCCGCACATTCTCCATAGTCCGCCTGCCTACAGATGATTAAGTACACTGAGCATTTAGCCGAGGACGGAATACATTAAGGGAAATTTCTTTGACATTAGAGGAGTAGAAAAGTTTTAACTGTATAACGCTTGCAGTGTCTAAAAATGTTCTGCACTGCTCTGCTACCCCAACATGTAACTGATTCATTTTTGGTGATCACAATAAATGCAGCACATTTAGGGGAGGGGGGAGAAAAAAAAGTGGGGGCACTACTGCAGCAGCTGATTTCTTTTCCCTCCTACATCAGTAGCTGTGGAGGTAGGGCCAGTGCTTTGTGTAGTGTTTGGTATCACAGAGTCAGAATGTAGTGGAGAAAAAAAAAGAGAAAATCCTCCAGCTTTCTTCATCCATTTTCTACCTGCATGTCTAGAGCTTGCCAATGAATGTTGCAGATGCCTTATAAAAAAAGGTTTATGGTTTCTGAATTGGACACTTTTTTTTTTTGTCGACTGACATGTATCATGAAGCACTATGTCAGCTCAGTTTGGATCAAATCAATTTCCTGATGGGTACCTTCTAAAGTGCAATTTTAACAAAGTACATATCTTTCCATGAACACTGTACACTGCTGCTACATAGTGCTTGTTCTAATAAAACTGCAAAACTCAAGGGATGAAGTTCTGTGGTTTGTGTTTTTTAAAAAGGTAAGTGTTCTTGTACTCTGATATTTATGTTTATTAGGGGGAAACTCTTCCTTCACATTTTCATAAGCTGTCCAATGGTCCGATTCTGGCTCCCGGGCCTTATGTTTGACACCCCTGGTTTTCTTTAATAACAGAAATTGGAGCTCCCACAGCACACCTTGGTAAGCATAGAAACACATATGACACAGTAGTGATATCCACTATTTTTTAAGGCTAGTACCTATGTTTTAAGTTGCTGGGGGAAAAAACACAAACACACAAGCAACAGAGAACCCAATGACAAGGACTTCTTTGCTAGGTGCTCCTGTTAATCTCCACAGCAACACAAATATCAAATCATCCAATCACACAGCAGTGACTTAGTACATTTAGACATATAGACATGATCAAGTTGACCTGCTGAGGTTCAACCAGAGCAACAGAATGGCGAGGAAGGGTGATTTAAGTGACTTTGAATATGTATGACAGGCTGGTCTGGCAACTTCAGAAAGTGCTGATCTATTGGGATTTACCCAAACGACAGAGAATGGTTTGAAAGGTGAAAATGTCCAGTGACTGCCTTGTTGCCAGACGAGAGAGTGACCAGATTACTTCAAGCTGACAGGAAAGCAACAGTAACTTAAATAACAACAGCCAATGTATGCAGGGGAGCATCTCTGAACACACAACACATCAAAGGCTGCATCAGCAGAAGACCACACCTTGTAGGACTCCTGACAGGATCTTGAGACTGCAATTCACATGTGTTACCAGAGTTCAATGATGGAAGATTAAAAAACTGCCACTTGGTCTGATGGGTTTCAATTTCTGGTGCAACAATCAGATAGTAGGGTCAGAATTTCACAGAAATAACACAGATACATGGCTTCATTTTATCTTGTATCACAGGTTCAGGGTAGTGGTGGTGTAATGATGTGCGAGATACTTTCTTGGCACACTTTGGACGCCTTAGTACCAGCTGAGCATTTTTAAAATGCCACAGCCTGCCTGCCTGAGTATTTTTGCCAACCACGTGCATCCCTGTATGACCCATAATGCACCCATCTTCTAATGGTTGCTTCCAGCAGGATGTGTCATGACAATTATTTTACTGTATTTACAGTAGACGACAATCTAATAGAGCATCTTTGGGAGGTGGTCCAACAGAAGATTCACATCCTGGACGTGTGTCCAACAAATCTGCAGGGCCTGTGAGATGCTGTCATGTAACTATAAAACAAAATCTGTGAGGCACCTTGTTGAATCTATGAAATGAAAAATTAGGATGTTCCAACCCAGTACCAGGAAGGTGTACCTAATAAAGTGTCTGTTGAATGCATATGGATAATAGTGTCGTTTTACTCATTGCTTTCAGGTTTAACTTTCACTGTTGTCATTTTTCTTCTATGAAAGCAGCTGATGCCAGTCACAGGGAGAGATGGGTCTCTGTACCTAATAGAGTGGCCAGTGAGTGCAAATATCACTCTTTAGAGTAAAAAAACCAAATTCAAATAAATAAATTACTGTATTTGACTTTTCTTTGGGCCACTTTTTTGTTATAAAACAACACAAATTAAGTAGAAAGCACCCATGAATTCACTCTGATGTAATTAGCTTTGTACCAATACTTAACAACGGGCTGGCTGATGAACAAATGGCTGTCCAGCGGTCATCTCCCACGGGACGCATTTCAATCAATAACACAACAGCCGGCTCCTGAAGGCGCCACAGCAATTTATTCTCTCAGTAGGCTCTATTGCACGGCCATTAACACACGCCAACACTCATTAACATTTATTTAATGTTATTTCATTTATTTACTGGATCTGAACACTTGTTGTTGCTGCCATTTTTCTCTACCAACGGTAAGTTCATACAGCAGAGAACACCAGTCAGTAAATCTATTAAATATAGAGCAGGTTTTACTTCTATAGCTATACAGAGGCACACTGCAACAGACCAGCAATCATCTTTTCTATTCCGAGTCAAACTGATAAAGAGCGATGGATGAGTGGAAGTAGGACAAATTAAATACTAATAAGAAATAAAAACATGGCCTGTCTTTCTGTCCATATGTCACACTAGACAAAATGTATGGAAAAACTAGACATTCAAACCACTGACTGCACTCACACTGTGTGTAAAAAGATACAAAGAAAATCGTTTGTAATATTCTTCCACTTTTCATCACATACTTTGGGACATTTAAAATAAAAACATAAAAACAACCACACTTCCGCTCGATTCTTTTACAGTTTGCTCGCGAGTATAAATAGAGGTGAAAAATAAAGCTGATGCTTTTTCGGGTTACTGCGCAGTTGAGTCTACTTTGCCATGTGCATGATTACAAAAATATACCCGGGCAATCGCAGACTGGGCATCAGCTGATGTATGTGACACTGTGGGTGCAGCGACTGCTGGCGGCGCCGTTGTTTATTTGATGGAGGCCTTGATGTACTGTAGTGCGCTGTGGGCTGCGTCGTTGTGGGCGTTGCTACAGGAAATGCCTGTGCCGTGGCACACGGTGACAGGGGTGGTGGACAGCTCTGCCAGGCACTGATACTGCCCGTTCACTGTGAGCTCATCTGCAAAACAGTTGAATAGTTAACATCTTGCAACACATATTTTACAGCCACAAGCTGTGGATAATGGTTTCCATTATACTACAGAATTGAATTTAACTCTTCCCCCTTTGGACTCCTACTGGGAGTAACCCTTGTTTCTCTTTTTCTGAACGTAGAAACTCAACTTGAGCACTAAAAGTATTACAACAGGCCTGGTTCACCCACTCACACACATTTATACAAGCACTTTTTCCACGTCTTAGTGCTTTCTAACATATACATGCCAACAAATGCATTGGAGAGCAACCTGGGCTTCAGTACCTTGCTAAAGCATACTTTGGCATGCAGGCTGGATCGAACTACCAACCTTCAGATTAGTAGATGACCTGTTTTACAACTCTACAGGCATTTTACCAGGTAGGTTCCGTCACAATTAGCAATCTTGGTAGACACAGAGGATGTGTGCACAATTTTTGGCCTTTTGTTTACTTTCTTTTTCTCTATGCTCCTATTTCCTCTTCTCTTTCCCCCTCACCCCCCACCCTGTCATGACAGATAGCAGCCACTCCCTGAGCATGCTTCTGCAGGACGTCTCTTCCTGTTAATAGGGAGTTCTTCCTCAGCACTGTCGCCAAATGTTTGCTCACAGGAGACTGATAATTCATTCATTACTGTTTGAAAATACAACCCAGTGTAAGGTTCATGTATTAAATTATATAATGAGAATAATAATTAATGATAATATTCATCATGATTATTGTTGTTATTATTTTAAAATTCATTGTTTTACTAAAAAAAACAAAAAACATAGTAAAACACTTAAAAAAAAAATAAGATGCCAAATTACAATTATTTAATCGCAGTTGTGAACAGGTAAATGTGTTTTAGCAAAAATTTAAAATTAAAACAAATCATTTTACGAGGACTTAAATGTCCTTTGTTCCCCTTTTGTTAAAACAGAGAAAAATGCACCACAGACAAATACTGAAGAAGGAAATGGTTGCCTTATATTTACATTGTCTACAAACTCAAAAACCAAATTTCTCTTAAAAATTTAGATTTGCAAATGTGAACAAATCAACTTGTCAAAGATATTCATCTCCACTTGAAAAAAAACAACCCCACAAAACAAGAAAACTGCACCAAACACCACAATAATAAACAGCATGTCCAAATTAATAAGTCTTCTAATCAGATATTGATGCTTCTTTCCTATGTGACGCAAAAATAGGAGACAGATGCTTTTTTTTAACTAGTTAAGCACCCAAATAAAAAAATCAAATGTTTCTATGTTTGAGTCACAGCAACTTTGACAGTAACATCTGCAGTAATATTCACGTCTCTAATGACATCTCACAAGCGTTGGCTTTATTTTGATACAAAGACTGTTTACACAGTTTCTAATTGCAGAGAAATACATTTATTTTGGTCATTTC
>NW_005187410.1:5261907-5264313 GCF_000239375.1 Pundamilia nyererei
ACTCGTTTTATTTCTCTACCTGATAAGAAAACTATTCGGTCAGATAGTTATTTGTAGTGAATGAAATACGGCTTCAAGCATGTTTCAAACCTTGAAAAGACAATACTAAAATTAAAGAACTTTCACGGATTTCAAGCACCCGTACGAACTCTGGGAAGAGCAGATAATTCAAGTCTTATTGACACCAGCCGCACTGTTCAGTCACCTATGCTCTTTCTGCTTCACTCTTTTCTTCTGTCTCACACTAACTGTGAATAGTTGGCATAAGAAAGTTTCTCTCTCTCTGCCGTCACCAAGTGTTTGCTTAAAAGGGATTGTTGTTTTTTCCATTTCAATATAAACTGCCTTGAGTTGACTATTGTTGTGATCTGCCACTGCATAAAGATAATAGGGCAGCACATGAAGCAGGACAAAGCTCCAACTATCTCAAACTGGTTTCTTGAGCATGACAACAAGGTCACTGTACTCAGATGAACTCCACAGGCACCAGGTCTGAATTAAATAGAGTGTCTTTGACTGTGGTGGAACAGGAAATTCACATCATGGGTGTGCAGCCAACAAATCTGCAGCAACTGTGTGACGCTGTCACGCCAGCATTGACCAAAATCTTAGATGAATGTTTGAAGCACCCTGTTGGATGTATGCCATGAAGAATTATGGCAATTGTGAAGGCAAAAGGCATCCGATCCGATCCCAGGTGTAACGTAATGTATGGAAAATGTCTTTCGTCAACCTCACATCTGGGGGGTTTTTTTGTTGTTTTTTCTAACACCCTCACAAATGCCCCACTACTCTGAAGATTTCTCAGTATTAACCACTGGAGCGATACATGGCCTCATTTGGGAAAGCACAACTGCATAGATGACCCAGTTTTATTATTTTAAAAAGGGATGAAAGTTGAGTATTTAATCAAGACGTTAAATGCGTTCTATGATTAGGGCGACGGGAGTTTTTCTTTGAATCTGATGTGAGTGAGGGAAGCTGGGAACCACATAATCTGAGTGGAAGGCACCAGTATTGCTAACAGAAAAATACAAATGCAGTTTGTTTTCTTACCAATATCAAAGTATGTGACCTCAAAGCCTTGTTCATTGGAAAGGTCCAACATCATCTGAATGTAGTCTGTGTTGGGAATGCTCAGCGGGTTTCTCCTCAGTAAAGATATCTTCTCTGCCATCGAGTTCCTTAAGTTTTCAAATCGCACACTTGGTTTAGGACCCTGAAAAGTAAAAACATCACAACACAAAAGAAATTGCCTGAAATGTTGAAGTTGCCTGTAGACGTCACACAAATGAGCCAAGAAAGATCCGACATACCCATGTGATTTCAGAACAGCCTGATAGACTCTGAAGCTTTGCCACAATTTTCTCTGCAGCCACTTTTTTTGCAGCCTTTTTTGAATTTCCTACACCTGTCGAGAAAAAAAGATAGAAAGTTAGGACAAACGAGCAAAATCTTAGAAATGTTTCTTTGAACGTGAAAAATAATCGCACCCTTCTCTGACAAGGACTCCAATCGACAAATAACCGTGAACTCTCTCTTATGTGGTGGACCAGCCTCTGTTAAAACTGTGTATTCGGGAAGATGCCATCCTCTTTGTAATGCTAACTCCTAATGTGAACGATAAGAAAAGATCATGAGGGAAACACAGTTCATTTCATACATATGGAAGAAATGTTCTTGCATAAACACAGCCATGGCTGGCACACCTGGAGTAACCCCACAGAGTTAGGATGATTGTTTGTCTCTGCTGCCACACCATTACTGTCAGACGTCCCAGGAACATTCCTGCTTGGAATTAAAGAGAAATCACAAGAGTGTCATAGTATTTAGTAGGCGCTACAAGTTACAAGCACAAGATTTAATCTAAGATTTCTCAGGCTGACTTCCCTCCTGCAGCATAAATACAGAGCTGTGCTAAAAGTCTTGAGTTAACCCTCATTTTTCTAGGAAAATAGTAAATTGGTACAACAAATGTACAACCAGGCATTGACATACAAAACGTACAAGGCAATAACAGAGTTCACATCATTCTAAGAAGCTTGACAGTCAATATTTGGTATGATCACCTTTAACGCATCTTTCTCCAGCACAGCCTAAACTCTTGTCAAGCTTTCTTGTCATTTCTATAAGTAGTCTTCAGGAATAGTAAAAGATTTCTGACAGATACTCAGAGCTCTTCTTTGAGTGTTGCTGCCAGATGTATTATTGTAATTGCTAAAATAATAAAGTGGTTGCCAAACCGATGCCCATTCAGATGGTACTGCTGGGTGGATCAAAATCTGATAGTTGACAAGATCCCCAACACCACTGGCTGAAATGCAGCCAATGTTTAAAAAAACAAGTAACTCTGAATGACCTTCAGAAAGACTGAGGAACTATTGCTTAAAACCATCTTTAAAAATT
>NW_005187410.1:5264436-5277534 GCF_000239375.1 Pundamilia nyererei
AGACAGATTGAGTTGTTAAAGTTCCACAACACTGGCATGGTTTTGACTGAAACTAATTTGGGATGCAATAAATTTTTTTCATTGCTCATTAATCTAATTATAGCCTTGACGATTTACCCAGAAAATGAACATAAATTATCAGAGCTTTGCTGTTGCCAACTTTATTTGGCAGCACAAAGTCCGCTTGCTATTCAAAGAGGCAAATATTCATTATTTGCGAACCTCTGAGGAGTACAACTTTTATTTCCAACCAGTAATTTAAACGATTACACTCTACTTACATGACTCCAGCATCTATGTTCATAGCTTTTAGAACAGCCTCTGCAGCCTGGTGTTTAGCAGCCTTTTTACTCGGCCCTTGACCTGAAAAAAAAAGACCAATCAGTTGCCTGTGTTATACAATATCAAAACAGCAATAATAATAAACCTAACTGAAAGCCACAGTATCCTAATCAAATGTAAAGTGTGAGAGGCTAGTGGGAAGAACAAAAAGACTTCAACTTTGAAGCCTTTTTCCCCTAAAGCATAGGCTTGGTGACAGATGTTAAATACAGACACTAAGTCATTTCTCATCACCTCAACATGAAGAGCATTCCAACTGCTTCTCACCCTTTTTCTCTGGACCTGCACTTTTCTATGCCTGAAGTGTAATATCTTTGTTAAAAAACAAGGGATACAGAGGGTAAATTTAAACACTTTGCTTCAGCAACAGAAGAGAAATTCAACAAAGTGACAAAGAACATGTTGCAGCCTGAGGCACTCTCTCTGAATTACCACGGTGCAATTTTCAATTCAAATAAAAGCCCTCATTCGGTGACAGCCAGCTATCAGCACAGCAGGGGTGACAGTGTAGCCTACCTATGCCGCTTACGTCACCGACTGTCACACTGAAGACAAAGCTGGGCTGGTGAGCCTCTCCTTCAGCCCTCTCCATCACGTACACAGGAAGATTTCCGCTTTTCGTGCCATATTCATGCAGGATCTGTATCGGCGTTTTCCCCGAGTTGCTTTTCTGTGATTCGTTTGTATCCAAGCTGCACGTAGTCAACACAAGGACAGACAAATTATGAGCTATGACTGTAATAACTGACTCATTAAATTTGAATGACAGAATAACAAATGACAACAGGATGACTGATTGTGCACTTAAACTGCTTATAAAATGTAAGAAAAAAGTGAAAACGCCCATGTTTTCCCAGTTTTATCAGCCCTAGTACCAAAAATGTAATTATATCTAATTTTTGTCTTAAAACAAACAACAAAAGGCTGTCAATACAAAATTGTTAATGAACAGAATTTTAGAGGCCAGAATAAGTCAACTTTCTACCAGTTTGCCTTGAAAATTTCTCTAAATAATGAACTAAATGATTAATCAATGAAATAACAGTTTAATCAAAGAACTTTTTGCAATTTCTTCACTGTTCCATAACCATGGCAGCGACACAGATCATCTGAGACATTATCGACTGACAAGAACAGGAACTCCTTTATACTGTCTTAGTTTGTAAATGACTGGTTCTTATGTAGCGCTTTATACAGCTAATTCATTCACCCAATCACCCATTCACACAAGAACTTCTAAGCTTAAGTGCTAAGTATCTAACATTCATACACATTCACACTCCGATGGATGCATCAGAGAGCAACATGAGGTTAGTATCTTGTCCAAGGATATTTGGCATGCAGCCTGGGATCAACCACCGACCTTCTGGTTAGTGGCCGATCCGCTCTGCCACCTGAGCTACAGCCACCCCAGAAAATGTACAGGAAAAGTATTTAACAGTGAGGATGGTAAATTAAATGGAGCAGTTCCTTTCTGAGTAATGCAGTCTAGTGAGTCTATTAAAGTTTTAATTGCATCTATTATGTCTCAGACTACACTATTGTAATTCCTGTGACATGCCACTTCATTTTCCATATTAGAGCCCGACTGATATATCAGCCGGTATTAGCTATTTGCATACAGTGTATCAGAAAATAGCCATTTATTGGCTTTTACAAACAGCTAATAAATGAAAATTTTAATTAATAAATAAAAGAGTAAAGAACAGACAGTAGAAACATCTTTCAACTATAGTATGAGTGTTGATGTTACAGAGTTTTGCAACTTTCACCTTCACTTTGTTGTGTTGGCAACACAAAAACCCCAAATACAACAAACAGTGGAACCAAGCAGTCTTGAAGAGCAAAAACAAGTCATCCATGACTTGATGCAGCAAAAAAACTTTCTATTAAAAGTGAATTGTCATATTATCCTAGTAAGAACAATAAATAACAAATAAATACCAACACTTAACAAATGTTAGAGAAATCTGTTCATGTCTTGAGTCTGAAAGAAAAAAAACCCAATTATGTTGTCCAGTATATTGTTGTTGACTTTTTTAAAATCACCAAATATTGGCATCCTATATCAGTCAAGCTCGATCGGAGAAGACTCATAGAGGTAGTGAAAGAGGACGTACAGATGGTTGCTGTGGCAGGTGGCAGGTGGCAGGAGATGAGCTGTGGAGACCCTTTAAGGGAGCAGCTAAAAGAAGATGATGATGATTCTGACACGCATTGCTAAAAATTACAATTAAAATCAAATTGAATTAAATTAAAAGCTCTCTTTTTCTCTGCTTGCACACACTATGTACAGCAGAGGTTTCCCCAATGTGCCACATAAATTACCAAAGCAGCTTTTCAGACTATATACATTTAAAACTGTGAGTGTCAGTCTCTTTGTTTGTAGACTGTAAGGAAGGTATTGGGCCTATGAAGATTCACATCATGGGCGTGCAGCCAACAAACCGGCAGCAACTGACTGTGCGATGCTGTCATGTCAGTATGGAGCAACAATCTCATTCACCACCTTGTTGAATGAGGGAGCACTGAAGGCAAAAGGTATCATTCATCATCTCTGCTATCAGCATCATCGCCCCACGTTTTTAACCCTGGAAGTTGTACCTCTACCACCATCTTTGTTATGACTGAATTCCCATTGATTACAGCTCTAGGATATTTGGCTACCACCTCTTTCTCTCTGATGATGATGTCTCCTTTTCATACAGAGCGGATAGCTGTGGTGAATCAGTGCAGACATTTTTTTTATTATTTAACGCCATTTATTTAAAAGATTAGTGAAAGAAGCAACACGTAAATACAACTTAAGACCAAATACTTGGCACGACTTCAGCTGTAGCTTCTAGCTAATATACCATAATAAGCACTTTAATTTAACTACATTATTATTTGACACAAACTAGATATGCAAGCGGTTTGGTTGATTGTGCACCGTTACCTCGAATCACATAAAACACTGACCTCGCATCCTCGCTTTTCACTGCTGGTGATTGAGACATGTTTGCAGCTCACGGTTCCTCACAGGTCTGATTACAGACTCTGTTCCGGCCAAAACAACTTTTAAACACGACGATGAGATATTTTTCTGGACATCTAGCAATGATTCTGTGATGGACATTAAGTGGCCTGTCAACGCTAGCAACTCCTCACTGTACTTTCGCCGGGGAAACAATCGCCAGTTTAACATTATATCAACATCCGGATCAACGCGGGTCAAACGCACGTCAGAATGTGTGAGCTAAAGCGTTTACTGCCACCTACCGGTGAGTCCTACCTATTCAACTGGACGGGACAGTGTCCCCGTAAAACATGTTTTAGATCATTTTTTTAAATAAAAAAAAAATCTAGATTAAATTGTAAAAAAACAAAAAGAACAAAACGTTGTATTGCGTTATCTTTAAATTTACAGTTACTATTTCTACTACTGCTACTACATAATAATAATAATAATAATAATAATAATAATAATAATAATAATAATATAATAGCTGGCATTGACAAAAAGAACACAAAGAACAGCAATGCTTGTTTAAACAGCAATAAATAAATAAATAGATTATCATAGATTGAGAATCTAAATGATAACATTTTCTGCTGGTTAAAGCCTGGCTATAGAGTAGAGGTGGTTATGGTCTGTCCCCACAGTAAGAGTATGATGCAATTAAATCTAATGAAGTTGCAATGGTAGCACTGTAATTTCCCAGTTGCTGTTTTTTTGTTTTAGTTTTTCATTTGATGTTTATTTTATTGTTCATTGATATTGTTCTGCATGAAAAAAGCCAGTTCAAAAGAACAATCCTGCTTTCCATGTGGGTACTCCAGAAGGCTGTTTGAGCAGTGTTTAATAGATGAATCCTTAAATTACATTTACTGGGGTAAATAACAAGTGGTTTGGGTGGATAAGGAAATGCATTCCAGACAACCTCATCCCATTCGTGAAACATGGTGGTGATGCTGTCATTGTTTGGGTCTGTTTTGCTGCATACGGGCCAGGACAGCTCACCATCACTGAAAGAGCAATGAATTACATGCTACGCCTCCGAATTCTAAAGGAAAATGTTGGGAAATTTGTCTGAAGTGAATCTCAACTGAATGCAGGTTGTGCAAAGCAATCAAGTGGTTCTACAAAAGGACGGTCATAGAGAAATTGAGTTATAATATTTAAACCAAGAGAAATCTCATGAAAGAGCCCAAAGTAAGGAAACATACCAAACACCCAAAGCTTTAAGACAACTGAGCTTAAAGCTTTAAGCTTAAGGTTGTGTAAGACTGATATGACTGTCTACTGTTTTCCTGATAATGTTAGGCTGATATTTGTTAGATCAGTTTAGCTGGGTTCACTTTATTACCTTTTACAACTTGCAAATTCTAAAATTAAATAAAGCACACAGCAAAATGCCACATTTGGAAAATCAGAACAAAGGCTAATTCCACAATTATTCATAATTTTGGAAATTATATTCATTGGTGTATATTTCTTAGACCATATTTTTCCTCATATATGTATTTAATGTAATTTTGTATGCATAGTGTATTGTGGTTTTATATAACTGAATGCTGTAAATCTTCATTGTGCGTTGTGGATGTGAAACACCAACGAGGGACAAGGGTTTGGAAATTAGGGCGCATTTTGATTCACCACTGAAACACATGAAATTTCCTGTAGAAGCCAAAGTTGGTCAGGCCACACTGTTAGCTATGTTTGAATTTCATTCGATCCTGACCTCAACTCACCAGCTTGCCTCTATAGATGTACTTCTTGCTGACTTACTAAAGCAGGCAGCTTTTTTAATGTCAGGGGGTTGGTAAGTAGTTAGGAACCAGATTAAACCCATTTGCTTTTGTATTTTAAGTCCTTTTATAACTTTTACCCTGCAGTACTTTAAACTGGCTGACCATTTCAATGAGCAGGGGACACACTATTTCAGTTATAGTCTACAACTTGCTTAAATTGCTGTCATTCAAACACTCTGTCCATCCAGAAAGAGCTCCAGTGTGGGCTGAAAAGTTATGCAAATTCATAGTTACATTTAATTTTACCATAAACTCATATAATACACACCTAACATCCTAAAGGCAGTGCAGGGCAGGGAGACTGATCTGGGTGTCTGTCAGTCGGACACAAGCAAATCAGAGAAGCAGTTCAAGGGACTTGTATGGAGTCGACCTGAAGGTGGAGACAGAGGTTCAAGTGCAGGGTTTCTGCAGCTCAGACATGGTCAATAACAACAGGAAAGTCAAATCAAACCTACAAAAAACCCCACAGCCATGACTAGTACGAAAGTCATTCTTCGGGTTGTGTCATAGTTTATGTTTTGCCTTGTTTGTCTTTGTGCTCCTCCTTTCTGCTGTTCCCTGAAAATTTATTTTTGGAGGGGCAGACTTTGTTATATTTTGTTGTAATTCAGCCACCAAAGTTTTGACTTATCCTTTTACTCCCCAAAAACAATTAAAAAAATATAAAAATCATGCACTCACATAGCTTTCTCAGTGTGTTCCATGGTCACGTCTCTGTAGAAGTTGCACTGGCAATCCCTGTCAGACCTAAACACCTACTATTACTTTCAGCACGTGAGCTGCTCAGCTCAACAAAGGAAATTACTGAATGCTAAGAATGTTCTCATGTTTTTGGCACTTTCAGTATATGGTTCAGGTTCTCCCGCTGCAGTCTGGTTCGATAAACAAGACTCAGAGTTAAAGTTGGTGTGCTGATCACTCCATTAGTGAGTGAAAATTGTTGCAATACACATAAATCTCTGTCATATGTTGAAGCCATTTGGAGACAAAACAAGCGAGTGAAGTCTGTCTAAACTGCGAAAGAGGAACTCTTATTTAGTAAATGTCTATGAGCTCTATGTTGCCATGGTAATGTTACCTGTAATATTTTTCATAGCAAAAAACTTCTGCAAGAAGTCGAGCATTTGGAGGGAGAAGCAACAAACAATGCAGTAAAAGGAGAAGGCGGTTGATTGACAAGTGTGACTGGTTGTTACATGGAAATATGGTTTCAACAGATTATCAGTATGTGGAAAATACTTGCGTGCTGAGGTGTTGCAGCGATAGGACGAACGTTTAGGCAGCCTGTCAGAGCAGGTACAGGAACAGAGTGAGGCCTTTCGCTCTGAGTCACACATTCTGTAGGCGTAGCTTTGTCACATTTTACTTTTAATTGTTGCAATTTTTGTTGTAGAGATTTGTACTCCCGATTATTAGACAAAGTCAAACGAGGCTAAATGTCAAAAGGTTCCTTTTAAATCTTAACACATTACTGACTACAAAATATACACAGTACACATCTAAAGCGTTAATGATTGCGGGAAAGGCAGCTGTGACTCACTGTCACGAGGTGGATGGATCACTAAGGAGGCTGACGTTACAAAGTTTCTTGTGTAAGGCAAGTCTTTAACCTTCACTGCGTTTTTGTCTTGTAAGGATGGGTGTGCATTAGAATTACAGTGCTTGTTGACAAAACATTTTTATAAAGAAACTGAGAAGTATTTTTTAGTAGATTCTGTATTTTGATGTAATGCAGTATTCCTTGATTTTCACTTTTCACTTACAACAGTTACTTAGGAATGTAACAAAACAGGGTAAAGTTTGTTTGCTTGTTTTTTAAAGAATGAACAATATTAATTACTCTGGTTACATTTCAATCAATTCTCCATATGGAGCTGTGCCAGCAGACTGGCTGCCAACAGACATGACATCCAATTGCAGACTCCACTGCAAGGCTTCATTCATTAGCATCAATGGATAAGCTCTATGGCACTTAGAGAATGTTGTTATAATCCAACACTAACAGCAGAATTAACATTTAACTCTTAAAAACATCCTGATCGAGAGCATGTTAGCATAAGTAGTATAAGTTACCACGGAGACCTGGTGAGGTTATCGAGAGCCACATTTATTAAGAACATTAATCCTGATCACAGAGGACTAAAATTCAAAATATTCTACACAAAACTGCATTAAAAATATTTTGATAGAAAACTTCTGCATTTCAACAAATTGTTGCATTTAATTCTTGATCTGCATCCACAGCTCTGAAGTAATCAAAAATCAAGAATTTGACGATGCTTTGTGAATAGATGGAGGAGGGACGTTGGGAACCGGAAACACCACCTTCTTCCTGAGTGAGAAGGCTGGCTGAGGCATCTGCTTTCTTTGACCATACCGATCACTCTTCTTGCTAACATCTGCATTCACTTTTGTCAGGATTGACATGAGATCAAACTCCCTAGGAAAAATAAGACACAGGGTGAGCTAATGTACAGCATTTTTGTAAAAAAGCATTCTTCTTCTTTTATTATATTTGATATTTTGGTTCACTAACCTGGGCACCATCTGAACAAGGTTTTGGCACAAAGACTGAATAAACCAGGTGCCATTGGTTCTCTCTCTGAAGGAAACATGAAAAGGAACTGTGGCCATTCCCAGCAGGAAATCTGCACTATTTGGGATACCCTGTTTAGCCTTTATAGCATCAGTCCAATGAAAGCTGTATGCAGAGCTATCAGATTCAATGAAGACAGCTTGCTGCTCGTTGTTTCCCTGGCAGGCCTGGATGAAAAACAGCTTGGGCTTGCCCACTAAAGACGGGCAATTTAATCCATTGAAAAGGTCCGTCAAATCACTGATCTTGACAGTGGATCCATCCACACCGTGCACGCTGCCTTCCACACCATGACTCAGAACACAGCACACTACGCAGTCAAACCGACTGTGGTCTCTTTTGCCAAGCTCCTTGAACACAGAGAGCATCTCGTTCGTGTCACAGTCATGGTGGCTCTCCACTTTAAAGCCGAGCCACTGAAACACACTCTGCAGACATTCTGGAAGAAACAGACGATCTAAGGATGATGCAGGACCACAAACATGAAGCGTATATTGACTGCCAAAATTTGCTTACTTTGATCCACTTCAGTTCCTTCCCGTTTCCTTAGTTGGCTGGACTTACTGAAGTTATCGTTGTTAACAATTAAACAGATGCCCCTCTTTTCAGATGTCATGGGATATGTTCCCAAGCCCTACAGAGATAAATGACACAGATTACAGGGAAGACATGATTCAGTGCATTACTTGTAAACTTCTATTTGATCCACAAGTTAAACTCTGAAATGAAAACTAAGTATACAAAGGGAAGAATGATCCGCCTGGAGGGCTCCAGCTCAAATTAAATGTAGTGCCAGGGCCGTAACCAGTGATTACGATTTAAGCATGTCACATATATAAGAAAAAAAATACACACACCTCATCTTGTGTGTTTGTAGATGGCGATATCGGCATGGTGACGGACTCCTTTTCTTGAGTTGATATAGCATCAGTTGTCATAACAGGACAGGTGACTGCAAAGAAGGGCAATAATTGCGGGGGGAACAATTATATTTCAAGGTTTTAAACGTCTGGTATTATTTCACAAAAAGCTAAACAAGAGTTTAGCTATTGTTTGAATCACGACTGCTCGTCTCAGTGCTTAACCCATTCGATTCAGTTTAATTTATACAGTGCTATGTCAAAACAACAGTTGCCTCAAGGCGCTTTATATTCTAAGGTAAAAGGTTTTGCGACAGTGGGAAGGAAAAACTCCCTTTTAACAGGAAAAAACCTCCAGCAGGTTTAGACTCAGGGAGGGGCGGCCATCTGCCGCAACCGGTTGTGGGTGAGGGGATGAAGATACCAAAGACATACTGTGGAAGAGAGACACTGTTTATGTGACTGACGCTCTTTTTTTTTTTTATCTCCCCATAAGAGGAATTCAGGAAAGTCAAATTCAAAGATCATTAAAAATGATTTCAAAACAAATCTTTGACTAATTCCTGACTGAAGCTAATGATTCTAACAAACTGATTTAGAGTATTAAATGACTTTGCTTGTATTCGTATGCAATACGAACTTGCAAAATATACAAAAATAACCTAAGTAAACTTTGATAGACTAAAAAAAAACAAAAAAACAACCCATAATAGTAGTGTTTCAAACTGTAAGCTTAAGACAAATTTGAAGCCCGCTTCGAACCAGATATGGCTATCCAAGCATCTAAATGGAATGCAAAAGGAAATATGACTTTTACAGTTAGCTGGTTTTCCAAATGGGCCCCTCCCCACTAAAGATCGACAATTGCCCTGATAAGGATCAGAGCAAACAGAGTCCTAGCTTCGCTCTAGTAAAAACATAAACAAAAAACAGAACCATTAATAAGATGGAATGTGACTGTAAAGTGAAGTGAAGATAAGACACAGCACCCTCTATTTAAAGCAAATGGTCAAAGTGCATGCCTGCCCTGCTTTAAGGCTATGGTTACATAAACTTTACTTATGTCTTTTCACGGGCATAAAGTCATAAAGCACTGTACAACAGTTAATAGAATGGAAAAAAACAAAGAAACAACCTGAAAAAGCAACCTGTCAGAACAGAATAAAAATAATAAAATAAGATAATAATATTAATAAAAAGAGAATGTCAACAGAAGGCCTGGCTAAACAGGAAAATTTCAACAGAAGGTTTTGACTCTTCAGAGTCGCAGAGAGAAACGTAGCTGAAGTGGTAAACTGCTCCAGAGTCTTGGTGTCACAAACTGAAAGCCTCTGTCTGCAAATGAACACTGTGAGAAATAAGATGTTACAGTGAAGAATAAAATATTACAGCTGCATTTAATCATTTATTCCAGGGTTAGTGTTTTGGTCCATCTTCCTCCCCTCACCCTGTTGGCATCAGACAGCCGCCCCCCTCTGAGCTTCTGCTGGAGGTTTCTTAATTCAGACGTTAAAAATAACTTTTTCTGCCATCACCATGTGCTGCTCATACGAGGTTGTGTGATTGTTTACGTTCATTTCCTTATTATGTAGGATGTTTACCTTACAATACAAAGCGCTGTGAGGCAACTCTTGTTGTGAGTTGTAGAATGAAAACAACAATGGACCTAGAATTGAACCTTGTGGAATCCCACAGATTAGAGGACCTGTGTTTTTGTCCCAACAGAAAAGTAATCTAATTACCTCAGCATAATTAAAATAGAAAAGAATAGAACTTTGTTTCTTTTCCGTCTTTACTTACAAAACAAAGTAAACAGAATGGCAAATAGACTCAAAAATAAAATCAAATGAAACTGAAATTACATTCAGCAAGAGACGTTTTGTGAATAGCTTACCTCGCCATTTTTTAAACTGGTTGATCTTAGCATTCAGCATGGGACACACCTCCCTCACTATGGTCTCCAGGGTGTTTAGATTACTTTCGCTAAGGTGGTCCATGCGCTCCATCTCCAGGAAGACTTCCAGTGTAGTCTGAAAATGACACAAGGTCTTTGCACTGATGGAAAAATGAAGTGTATGTGCGGAAGTTCTGCAGGTTTGCTCAAAGGAAAATGTGACAACGTATGGCAGGCGATGCTACAGGTAACAAGTACACATACATAACACATTGTTATAAAGAAGGACTAGAATGAAATATTATGGGCTACATTTACCACATTTCTGAAGGCGCACTTACAATATGTTCCCCCAGTTTTCTACGTGGGATCATCGTGTTTAACAAGAACTTCACTTCTCGCAGATCACCATCAGTAATTTCTTCAGAGAGGCTGTAAAGAAGCTTCCTGGAATTACAGAAAAAACATTTGATAGAAATAGCTTTACAGATTAAAATTTATTTTTCAATGTAAACCTAAATCAGAAAAACGAAACAGTACGAAGCGAAACATGAACGGCATACCTGTAGGGAGAAATAAAGCTCGTTGTTGTATGTGGAGCGAGACAGAGATCCCGGATCAGGGCATGATGTTCAGTAGTGACCAGAAGCTCGGTCAGGAGCTGTGGGTTCTCAGGTGAGAGATGGTCTTGTTTCATCAGGCAGGAGAAGAGCTCACTGGCCGTTTCCACCTTGTTTGGCTTTTGGTCCAGGAGGTCAGTGCAAAGAAAGACCAAGGCTTTCACTTCATCTTTAGACAGTGCCTTACCCACCTTTAGCAACAAATTTTGGAATTCCATTTCCTGTATTTAAAACAAAGTACAAGACTTTCAGAAACCAGAAATTTAAATATGTAGCCTAGGTCTGTTGTTTAACTATGCAAAGTGGTCACATCATGCAAATTGCTCCTTGGAGAAATGACTCAAAAATAGTCATTTCAATAATACTTTTTTGCATTCTAGATGATTTTACGTCTCTTACGAAAAGGCAAATAAATAGGGCTGTCTTGATGTTGTACGTTTTCTCCGTTATTATTATTATTATTATTATTATTATTATTATAGCATGTCTAGAATATCTTATTTGATGTCTAGAATACAAAATTTATGTATCTATAACTCAACGAGAGCTGCCCCTTACTACCAACTGCGCCTCATAATTCCGGCTGACCATGTCCATCCACCCCTTTATGACCCCAGTGTATCTATCCTCTGATGGTTGCGTCCAGCGGGATATTACACCATGTCACAAACATCAAATCATCTCAAGGTGGTTTCCTGAACATGACAATGAACTCGTTGCACTAAAAAGCCCTGCACAGACATTATGGTCTTAATCCAACAGAGCACCTTTGAGAGGTGGTGGAAGTGGAGATCCATATCATCGGTGTGAAGCTGCGAAACCTGCAGCAACTGTGTGATGCCATCATGTCAATATGCACCAAAATCTCAGAGGAATGTCACCAGCACCTTGTTGAATATATGCCATAAAGAATTAACACATTTAACATTTACCCAGATTTTTTCAACGTAATTTAATACTGAGGCTATAGACATACCCACAAAATACCCCACAGATTATCTAATATTGGTTCACGACTAGGGTTGCCAAACTCTACATGGGACTACACAGCATTTTTTTCTTAACCTCTGTCTCATTCCTTGAGGCCATGTATGTCCATTTAGTCTGGATCTGGAGCACACACATTTTTCTGAAGTCGAGCTTTCACCCAATGCATATAAAGGGAAGTCTTTTTATTGCAGACAGAATAAAGTTAGTCTGTCAAATGCAATAATAATCTTGGTAATTTCTAACGTTCCCTAAGTTTAAAAACAAACAACCCCGTCACACATGGCTTCAAAACGTAAACCAACCTATGATAGCATCCCTACTGAAACCTCAAAACAACTTAGTTTTTTTCGTTTTAACCTTATTGAATAACATGGTAACACGCAGAGTTTACTGTATTCTCATTTTTCAGTTAGTCTTCTGTCCCGGAAAATACATTGCAATACTTCAGCACACTTAAAGGTAACCCATGGTAGCCATCTGTGCTCAAACACCATCTCGTGCAGAGGTACCTGTATGGACACGCGTTGACAGCTTGTCTGAAGGACGACGACGACGATACTGGTTGTTTATGTCCACATACTTCCAGCGTACTTCATGTTGTCGGTGGCTGCTGAAAAATGGTTTAACTCGCCATCGAGAACGTCACAGACTTCGTAGAAGTCTTACTTTAACTACTTTTCAGTAGTTAAAGTAAGTCCAGGCGAGTAAGCAGGAATCGAAAGTGAAAGAGAGTCTGCCGCATCGACAAGCTAGTTACTGTGCGGATCACTTAAATGTAAAGGTGAAAATATAGCAACCTGTTTTCACTCAGTGGGATGTGTACTCCAACCTGCCATTATGTCAACAACTACCTGTGTGACGCACGTGGCCTCGATCGGGAATCACCTCTGCGTAAGCCTGGAGTCATGTCTGGGCAAGTCCCCGACGAGGCAGGTTAATAATAAATCTAGATTGAGTAACTACTGTATATAAAGTCTGTAGACTAATAAAAGAAAAGTG
>NW_005187410.1:5278100-5284222 GCF_000239375.1 Pundamilia nyererei
CCTCCATTTCACCTGGCAGAAAAACCTCAGATCAAATTAGTGAGCAGTTTGAGTTTGGAGGAAATTCTGCTTAAATGTAGATCAAATCGCATTTCTTGTGAAGTTAGAGTCTGACAGCCAGGTTTTATTTGCTGACTGATTTATTTTGACATTCAGGGAATTACAGCTCACAGCAGTGAAAAAACATTTCTGCCTAAAATGAATCGGGCACTACTATTCTGATGAAAAGACAGCCCAAACATTATAACAAAATCACAACTCTTGATATGAACAGTACATCAGACAAGATTCAAATCTTAATTCAAAATAATAATTTTAATAATAATTAAAAATTAAAACTGCATAATCATAGCGGCATGATTTGAGATTGATAAAAACAAGCTGTAGTCATTAAAAGGGTGTGGGGTAAAATTTTATGTTGCCAAATTTTTTTCGCTTTGAAGTGTTGGATAACAAAGCTCAGTGTCCTAAAAGTAACGAGGTCTCACCTCCATTCATGTTTACATAAACCAGATCCTATAAGTAAAACTCACTTTAAGAAAAATCGAGTTTTTCTTCTGGGAAAGAATGTTTATAAAAAGCTATCTACTTTGAATTATCCTTAATCTTTTCTAGTAGTTGTGCATTTTATTTTGGGTCTGTCTTCAGGGTCTTGATTTGCCCTCTACGTCTCACTCTCACATGGAGCCACGCGTGGGACTTTGCTCCTGAGCGGTTGAATCTGAAGGATTCTGAAGGAAGGGGGAAAAAAAGACAGAAAAAATGCTAAGCATGTTACAAAATTCATGGGGCAGTAGATGCTTGTATCAAAAGTCAATTGCATTAAAAAAAATAGACATTTAAGTCAAAAAGCATTGGTTTAAAGCTTTCAGTGCAAGAGATGCAGTAACTATGGCACTTTGGCTCCACATTTGACGCTTCACTAAACAGCTAAAATGAAACAACAGAGAAAAGCCTGCAGTGAGAAGAGTGATAATGGGGTCCTGTGACTGACCAGAAAGCTAAAAAGAGAGGAAAGCAGAGACCAGGCAGCCACAGGGAGCCGTTGTAGTGAACCGAGTAGGGAATGGGTGTGTAAAGCTTTGCAAAGGTTGAATCCCAGCAACAGTCAGATGCAGGAGCTGCAACAAGGTATAAAGATGCCCAGATGGTTAGGAAAGGATAAATCCAGTTGATTTTTATAAAGGAGAAATTAATCGGGATTAGCAACGATTGTTATGTCCCAAGACTAGGGTTGCTAACCGTCCCTTGAAAAACTGGATTTTTCCATATTTAGAAACAAAAGTATTGAGCTGAAAAAGGGACGCACTTTGTCAAATGGTTAAAATAATAATTTCACACACAAAAACAAGAGCTACAAAATTCCCCACACTGGGAAGGGTGAAGACAATCCGGTTGCCCAGCCCTGGCCATGAGGTGTCCCTTATTTATTTTTCAGGGAGTTGGCAACCCTACCCAAGCCACTTCCCCCCAGGATGATTCCCAGGTTTCTTGCCATCCCAGCTGGCACCACCACCACCTCATTGTTAGTGACCTGTTCTCTGTGAGAGGACACTTACTCAGCTCTTTCCAGGGTAAAAATCTAATGTTCATTTCTCCCTTTAAGTTTCACCCTGTGCTGTCGGTGTATGACAACTTTAAGTAGAAAAAGACACCTCGTGTGAAGGAAGAGTCACAGTGAAACAGACTTCAACACAGCAGAGCTGCTATCCAACAGGTTCCAGACGCTGTGGATGTTATTACAGTCAGCATCCCCACTGTGAAGCTTCCGATTACCTGTGTGGTTTTCTCCTGCTCAACAACAAAGCTCTGGTTGTCTGTACCACAGTTGTCTCCCCCATCATCTATTAAGAGAACATGTAAGCAAGTCTCACTGATGCAGGGGAGAAGAGGTTTGACAGAATTCATACGTCGACATTTACTGAATGAAGGAAAGGTGCACAGCCACACCTAATCAATTATAAATGCACGAGGAGCATTTTAAGGAATGAAAAACTACATTTGATAACTGCAGGTGAGTCGTGGACTTTAATCTTAAATTCTCCAGTATAAATACAATTTAATATTAATTTTTCTTTTATTGTAAAGAAACTAAATGATCCTACTTATTTGTCTTTGCAAGGAGAAGTGTGTGGTTGAGTACTCACTGTCAGTAATGAGGGACTGGACAGCAGTTATGTGTCGACGGCCCAGCCCATGACTCCTGGACACAATGCAATTTAGATAGATGTCCCAGAAGACTTGGGCCAGGTCCCAGAACAGTGCAGTGTGTTTGCTGTTGTTTGAAGCCCTGAGTGACTCCATGAGGTCCCAGAAGGCAGGCACTGTGTCAGCAATCCTCGGAGAGCGCATCTCCAGCAGCAGAGCAGAGGACGCCTCCCAGCATTGCGGATTGCCCCGATGGGCCTTCAGGGGGTCCACCTGACCTGGCTTCTGACCTTGCAGTGGCACGACGCACATACAGGTCAGTATGAACACTGTGGCTATGCCCATGTTATTTAGCACCAGGACCATCTGCAAAAGAGCACAGAGCAGCTTTTGTATTAGATTGGAGGTTTTGCATATTTAAAATATTAAGAGCCGTCATAAACACTTTCGCACAGCATATTTGAATATGCTACATTTGCAAGTGTTCAAGCTTTACTTTGACCATTTGTTTTTCTGGCAAATAAAAACGTACTTTTTGGGTTTATTATTCATTTTACACTCCTCGGATCTTCAAATAAATTAAAAACAAAAGAAAAAACTGGAAACCATTACAATATTGTACTTAAAGCCTTGGTATTCAGCCCAGCTTTATCAATAAGTGTTGATGGGGGTTTAATAAATATGTTTGGTCTTAACTGACGCCAACGCTTCCCTCCTTTTTATGCAGTGTTAGACGAACGCTTGTCATGTTTATTGACATTTCTTAATATTAAACTTGGTTCATTTCCAGTCTTTGTTAAAGTTTTCACTATGGCTTGCATTCTTTGTCGCTTTCAAATCTTTGCCATCAGAAGAAAAACTGCAGCTGGCTCTTTTAAAATAAAAGGAATGAATAATTAAGCAAATTGTGATGACAGTCTGCTTTTAGCTCAGCTGCAGGGGAAGAGGAAGTTTAGAGAGCAGTGCAGTTGACACACTAGTGAAGTCTCACCTTTATTCAGTAGCATGCTGGAACCTGTGAGGACGAACACCTGCAGCTGTTGCACGTCATACTGAAATTTTGTTTAGAGAAAGCACGGCCTGAAAACCTGCTCTGCACAGTTTGTGATGTCCAGTGTGTTTCCTAGAAAATAAAGTCAGTAGTGCTGAAGCTTTAGATTTAGGTAGACTCATGGGCAGAGGAGTCGTTTGCTGCCAAACTATTGGAGAATGAATTTTAATTTTTGTAAAACAGCACTGACAGGACCTAACTAAGAAGTGCTTTTAATACTCAAGAAGCAGAAATCTGGTTGAGATTTTCTTTCAAAATGTATCATTGGTGCAACTAACTTTGTGTACCCCAGTACTTTTCCTCAATCGACTCATACTTTGATATGACACAAAATACTGAAAATGTTAATAACTCCTCGTTTGAGTGATCCCATACATTTTTACACAATATTCTAACTACAGTAAGCAATAAAATATAAATGTGTAGAAACAAGACTTTTAAAAAAAAGATTTACATACATTTTTTAGAAGGAATTAAATAAAGCTTTATGTTTATTAATCAATTAGCTTTAGAATAATTGTCTGTTGAGTGATATGCATGTACACGGAGTGGAAAAAAGGTTACTAAAGAAAATCCAATCTAGTTTGTGGCTTCAGTAAAGAAAAAAAAAGTTTTTTAAAAGCATTACACAAAGACAGATTAGCCGTTTTAGATATTTTTAACAATAATCATTTATCCAGAAAAACAAGTACAGAATAGCTTTAGTGAAGTATAACTTAGGGTGATACATATGATTAAAAAAAAAAAATCCACACTTTAAATGCCACGTTCATGCCGCTTGTGATGGAGGCATTACGAGAACCTTTTTCTGTAATATTTAAGATGCGATAACTGAAACTAAAGCCTTATTAGCTCCCATTATATTTTTCCCTATTCAGTTTTAAAGATCAGCTCTCCAAATCCAAACACTAGGCCTAGAAAGGTCTTGCTCTGCCTAAAAATCCAAACCTAAAAAAATTATTGTTAAATAAAATATTGTACTTACCACTTAAAGCCTTGGTAGTCAGCCCAGCTTAAGCGTTGATGTGGGTTTGGTAAATATCAGGTTGGTCTTAAGTGACGTTAGTGCCTCCCTCCTTTGCGTGCAGCGTTAGTCTAACGCTTGTCACAATTATCAATCACCTTTTTTCTAAGCATCATTTCTGCAGATGAACAGTGGCAGTTTAATATTAAACAATTCTGAAATTATCAATTCTCTTGATCACATTCAGGGAAGCATGGGAGCTTAATTTAGAAATATTTGCTATCGTTTATTGCATAGTTACATAGTAATGTGGTTATTTGGCTGTTGCTGTATATACAAAATGTGTAAGAACTACAAAAGGAAACTGCTGAAATGCAATTTAAAAAGGCAAGACATTATAATTCACTGGGAGGTTATTGATGTTTAATGCGCATGTACTGTAACGGAAAGGACATTTATAATGATTCTGCACCCTGATGCTGGTTATGTGGAGACAGAAGCTACTAACTCATCATAATACTTGAGTTAACTGTCTAATGTTAGTTTTTTAAAAACCAAGCAATTTTAGTACAAGAATGTTCAAGGGAAGTTGCAGTTTACTTCCTGTCCACCTGCTGCAGACTGACCACACTTCAAAGATTTAATATATTTTGCTTACTGCACAAGTTTAGTTCAAACTAAGAAGAAAACATGAGCAACCAGATCTCAGAAACTTTGCAGCTTCTGCCAACTGTGAAAAACTTGAAGACCAGTCATCAAGAGTGGTGAACGAGTTACGTTTCTATGCTTTTACTGAAATGTCACAAGCATACCTGATCTCAAATGCAATTACTTTCACAGTGAGAAGCCAACACTAAATGTCCTGGGTGGGTTTCTTACTCATTCATCCTTTTCATGATGTAAAGAAGTAGACTTTACAACAGTTTTACTGCAAAGGCTAAATTATAACTTTTAAACAAATACCATTTTCATATTCATACAAGAAATGTATTGTTAGGATACTTCTACACAGGAAGAGATGCAGCGGAGTGAAAATCATCATTATTATGAGAAATTACGTGAATCATGAATACTTCTACAAACCGGCAGGGAACATTTGAGTGACTGCATGTTCGACATTATGGTATACACACCGGGGTCCCTCAAGGGGACGGTGTGGTCTCCCAGCAATATGGATCCAGGCACAAAAATCCCAAGATTCAGACTCTAGTTCACTCACTTTCAAATATTTCATTTCTCTAATGGAACCACAAGGGACTGCACTCAGTAAAGGATTTATTCATCAACAAGGTTTTTCCCACATTCCGGCAACTGCAAGAAAAATTTGACTTGCACAGTAATGACTTTTTCAAATACTTACAGATCAGAAGCTTTGTAGGGAGGCTTTTTCCATCTTTTCCAGATCGGCCACCAGACTCTGCCTTAGATAACTTATTTCAGTTTGATCCACTCAAGAAAGGACTAATAACAAAAATTCACAACGCATTGTCACAACTGGATGGAATTATCACACTTGACTATCTGAGAGAGGCCTGGCAGTGTGACCTTGGTACGAGAATTCCAGACAATCAATGGACAAAAGCCCAGGAAAATGTACACTCTTCCTCTGTTTGCATTCGTCATGGACTCTTACAGTTTAAAGTGCTTTTTTTGGAGTGAAGCCGGTTGTTGTAGACCTATCAGCCACCCAAAATAACGTTTTGTGACCCTGCTGGCACGCCGTTTGATTCTACTAAATGGGAAACAAAAGGTGCCTCCTACCACATCAGCGTTAACACAAGATGTATTGAGACACTTGCAGCTGGAAAGAATTAAACTCCTACTAAAGGGGAGGTTGGAGGAATTCCATTCAACCTGGCAACCTTTTATAGATCTCTTCAATACTGTACAGATATAAATGTTCACTGAGCCTCATTGGTAGTTCGATAAATAGCATCCTCTGTCCAATGTTCTTTCGTT
>NW_005187410.1:5285205-5303388 GCF_000239375.1 Pundamilia nyererei
TTGGATAAAATTTGTCCGTAGTTTATTAATCAGTCCAACTGTACATAATGCAGTGAGAGAGGGACACCAGACAATGATTAACATGGAGGATTACAACGATGCCAGTGCTATGGCAGCACCTGGAATACACCGACAATCAGCTGGACTGGAAATAATAGCCCTGCACAAGGAAACTGTTCAGGCCTCGATATGTACAGGCACCATACAGAGTGTGTGTGTGTGTGTGTATAAGTGTGTATGTGTGTGTGTGTGTGATTAAAAATATCTGTCTGGATGAAAAACACACAAAAATGATTTTCAGTTCCACAAATGTAAAAGGGTGCTCTCTCTCTTATCCTCTGAAATACTAATTCAGTTATTTTGATGATTTCTTTACTTGTCCATCCACAGGTTGAGTACACTGAAGCGAAATGAAAGGAGACATAGGAGTGGCCAAATACAAAAGATTAGCTGATTAGCAGAGGTTGTTTTTTTTTTTTTCCTTTTGTAAAACCATGTCTACACCGATATCACTATTACCCATACTTTTGTGCAATATCTTTCTTTGCATAGTAAATAAAAGTTAAATGTTTTTTATTGTCGACATGCACCTATCTTTTGTAGCATATTTTCCTTGCAGATTTTGGGGACTCCCATATAGAATTATAAGCCCACTATAGTGATTTGCATGCAGCATTACCTGTAGAGCTGAACTTGATTTCCACTAAGAGTTTATGAGAGCAAAAAGGCTTAAGCCAGTATAGTGGGTGTTGATGAGGACTGTTAAGTGAGACCTGGCCGGACACGTGAGCGCCTGCATGGACAGACTTCATGCCCTCAGCATGAGAGGCACCACTGGCTGCAGACAGAGGGGAAAGTGCTCCGTGTGCAACAACATCCACATGTTCGGGTGATTGGTTCTTTGGCTTTTGAGTCAGTGTTGAAGATACTTCAAAAACAGGGGGCTAAATCGGATCACAGTCTGAATCTCTCCGGAAATGACGCGCTTCTCCTCGACACCACAGCTTTCTCTCTCTGTCCTCAAATCTGACTTTAGATTTTCTTCTCTAACCATTTTGGCCCAAATCCTAGTCTCAGTTTGTTTGTTTTTTATTTTAATAACATTACCAAAAACACCCGCTATACAAGATGTTAAGATAAAAAACAAAAGCATTTGATGTCCTTGGAAAATATGCTGTCATTTCCAACCCTGAACTCCTTAAATATGTACAGTGGTGTGTGCATGTGTGTATGTGTGTGTGTGTGCGCATTCACTACATGGCCTGCATTGCCCTTATAGGTCCTCACATGAAGTTCTGCTTCAACAGGAGCTTCAACAGGCTTGTCACTGGGTTTGGTTTCTAATGAGGCTCTCTCCTGCGCATTTTTACTCCTCTTTCTGTGTTTTCTTTTTTCTTCTTTTTTATTTTTGCGGTATATTCATAGCTTTGGTAGCCATGCAGAGCCCCGCAGAGAGGGCTCTTCATGCCGGGCGCGGGCGGGTTGGGTGGGGGTCGGGCGGGCCAGCAAGCAGCAGGTTTTGTTTCGATTTTATTCATGCCAGGTGAGAAAGTGGTGTGGATTCCGCCTGAACGCCTGTGCACTGGCACTAAAGGATGGAACGAGGAGCTCTGTCACTCTGGAGATCAGGGTGGAGGGGCGTGGGTGAGGTGTAGTTGAAAAAGGCTGCATTTATAATGTCACTACGATGGAAATTTGTTAAAATGTCCACTATGTCTTTTTCAAGTAAATCTAATGCCAAAGAATCAGCAGCAGTAAGTGCAGTCCAGCTGTCAGGTAGCCAACTAAGGAAGCCTTGGAGCAGTCCCTGTGTGATTGCCATCTTCTCCTTGGGTTAAATGGCTGTGGCATTGGGGTCATACCGCCGTTTCTTCACATTTCTTGATGAGGAGATAAGAAAAAGAAGTCAGCATCTGCTATAATTATATATGCAACGGAGCTAGTGCAACCTGGACAAGCAACCACGCTCTCTTAAGGAAATGCTGTTAGTTGCAGTTTATTATGTAAGGCTGTGAGCAAAATCCCATACTTACGTACTTTTTAGTAGTAGTAGTAGTAGTACGTGAGGATTGTTTGGTATAACACATTCTCAGTATGTATCCAATAGCATGCGAGGTACATACTATTTTGGGTAAGCGGGACAGTGAGCTGAAATCTAACATTGATAACTCTTGAACTTGAGTGTTTAAATACATGCTTTCACTCTGCTGTTAATAAAATTTCAGCAAAGGCACTGGAATGTATCCTAAGGTTTAAATCCTACTGTTTAAGTGATACATAGTATGGGATTTTAGACACAGTGTAAGTGTGCCTGATGAAAATGTTCCAAATGTGCACTTTTTGAGGGCTTCAGGATCAAACGCCGAGGACACTGAAGTGAGGACAGGCTGGTCCATGTTGGCCCGCTCAGCCTTGACTGCAAAGAGACAGTCAGAGGTATTTACAGTCACAAACCTGAGGTCTACAGTGTCAGCGATGAGAAAACATCACATCTGCTTTACAGTTTTTGTAGTACTGGCCAGATCTGAAATAAATAAATATGTTTAATTTTTGAAATCAAAGAACAATCAAGTCTAAGCCATATTACATCATTTTTAAGGTGTTACGAATATAAATATACTCTGTTGCCTTCTTGCAGATGTGCTGATCGGCTCCTTCGTGCAACATCAGTTTACAAGGTGAAGTGTAGGAGACACGTGTCATTACCGGTATTGATGGGAAACACATTAGTTCCACTCAAAACAACCATCTGGGAGGAAAGAGCTAACATAACGTGTACTCTACAGCGGAGAGGAGGAAAGAGGAGACGAGCACAGAAATAACGATCACAGCGGCGGCAGCAGCAACAGTAACTACTACCACAACAGTGGGACAACAATGAGTACAACAACAGGAGTGATGCATAACCTCCCCGTACTGTGGCTTGCTGTGGGGCTTCTATCACTCTGTCATGCACCTGTTCCAATAGTCGGCCAGTTGAAGGTGGCACTATTGCTGTGCGTGGTTCATGCAGTGCAATGCGCCGTGTCTGTACCGGGTCTGCGAAGCAGGCAGCAATGGCAGCTGGTGTGGGCGGGTCCGAGAGTCCTGCTCTGCTCTATGGCGGAGCTCAGCCATCCAGGTGGGTGTGGCCAGCCATGGCACAAAGGCTGCAGACAACAAAAAGGTCCTGGCTTCTCTCTCTCTGTGTGTCTGTGTGTGTTGTTCTCATAACTCCATTTAAAGCCTCGGCCTCAAAGAGCGACGGAGTGAGAAAAAAACATCATGGAAGTGATGAGAGCACGACAACCCTCGGACCAAATTGCTCAGGGTTTGTCTCAGCCTTTGTGCAATGAACTGACCTCCTCCAAATCAACAAGTCAACATGCAGAAATGTTTGGTTTCTTATTCTATTTTCTTTCTCTTTTTTTGTTTTTTTTTTGCTGTTTTAGTGACAACCATGATGCTATCTGGCATGCTTTAGTGGCTGTAGGACCATATTTATTATTTAGTCCTTAGGTCTGTTTAGATTAGGATGCGTAACACCCCTGTTGCTCAAGACAGCAGGCTAATCAGCGGTGGGTAGATTTCCTAGCCATAGAGTGACACTGAATGGCCTAGTTTAAGATTTTAAAGGGGAGTAATTTCTGTAATACAAGTACAAACAAACTTTTTTAACCACTTAGCTGTTATAAAGTATTCTGTCCCCTCTGTACTTTACTATGAAATGCATGTCAAACATTGAACTCTGCCCGTCTAATCAGTTTGAGGTTCTGCTACAGATGCACAGACACCCCCAGCGTTTCCCAAAGTCAAATTTACTCATACAGTATCAAACACCTGAACGCCTTCCACACCCATATGTGTTCTGCATGTCTCCTCGTCAGTGTGAGCCTAAGTGTAGTAAGTGTAACATGTCCACCCTGGGATGCTGTATTCTGTAGCAGGAGCTCAAACCCTGGTGTCTAGAAGCAGCAGGGATGCTAGAGTTAGAGCAGGAGAGGCATGCGGCGTGTTGCTTACTTAAAGCCCCATCCAGTCCCCCCCAGCACTATGGCAGCCACAAGGATGGCTCCGGCGATGGAGCCTATTATTAGATTGGTGGCACTAGGACCTGTAAAGGGTTATGGGGAAAAAGACATGAGTTCCTATACTCATTTACTGTATTAATAACATTTAGCTATACAATGATGATTTCACATGGAACAGAAAACATACCATAAGTATACTATTACAATAAAATGACTGAGTTTGAGAATGCATTTTTTTGCATGCTTTTCAACCCCCTTTTAGTGTTATAAAGAGAATGTAATCAAGCAAACGCCCTGGAAATATTTAAGTTTATCTGGTGTCAGTTGAGGTAGCGATTATCAGTGGTTTGTCTGTTAAGGTTGTGTAGACCCTGGGTATCCATCACTGTAAAGGTTTACAGGTGACATGTACGTGTGATCTGCAGTGTGAGCAGTACAAAATGTTTTTAGGGGTCCCAGTCACCACACAGCCTACCACTGACTGACAAGCCAGGTCACTAACTGGACACTTCTCAGGACTGTTTTCATCTAAATGCCCCACATGCCCCAGAAAGGAGAGGATCACAGGAGCAACCACATAACGACTAAGAATAAGAGAAAGGAGAGGAAGTAGGGAGGGAAGAGGGAGGATGAAGAAAGAGGCTTGTAGTAATGGGGAACGACAGGAAGTGACAGGAGAAGGAGAGGAAGGAGGGAGGGAGGGAGGGGAGAACCATCAATCAATCACACGACACTGAAAACATCCAATCACATGACAATTATATGGTCATCACCAACACACAAGAAAACACAAAGCCACCGGGACGCACACACGGGCTCAGGCCGGCTCACGAGACCGCCCGCACACTGAGGCACCACTATGAGAGGAAGAGCTGTGAAAGGGTTAAAGATGCTTACTCTATTCCCCACCCTGTGCCTCCAAAAATCACCCCCAGGGCCAGAATGGTCCCTGCTACTGCCCCTATCAGCCTGTTAGTGGCCACGCTCACTGTGCAGAGGGGAAAAGGAGCATTATTACCACCCTGTCAAAAACAAATAGCAGGCTTCTGCTTCAGAGTCATGGATGAAGTGACCACTGCCCCGTAAGCCCCTCCCCCTGTGGTCAAAGCATCATCTTCAGAATCAGAGCAAACAAATCTTACACTGCTTTTACATTCTCCTACAATCAAAGCCTTTATGTTCCCCAGTAGACCTGTGAAACTCAGGAATGTGCGACTGACTCAGATCTAGCAGTGCGACTGAGAGCGACACTGTAATAACATTTACATTAAACATACGATCAATGTGAATCTGGGCTAAATTAAAAAGGGTGGATATATTCATTTTTGGATGGCGGATGGCGGGAGTAGAAAGGTTGGAAACCGACCCTTGGGTTCTTCTTCTGGAGTGACATCGGGCTCTTTAGGCGGGTCAGGCATGCTACAGTCTGTCCCGGCCCAGGTGGTGTCACAGGTGCATGTGGCTTCATTGTTGCATACCTGTGCACAGCAGACATACAGAGGTAAACAGAATGAAAGATGGAGTTTTTTTAAATTCCCCTCAAGGAACTTTTTCTCTTCCATTTTTCCCCAACATTATACAAAAAAATCTGGCATAGGTTTTGATGTATGATAGAAAAAACACAATAGCTCTGTTTTATTCAGCTCCAGTAATCCAAGCTGGTGTGAGCATCACAGAAAAGCATCACAGCGAGAAAAGTGCAGGATGGTGTAAAAAATGTATTTAATTTAGGCAAGCTGGTTTTCGGCTGACTGGCTTACTGGGACTCTTGAAGAAAATCAATCAACCGACGTGTAATTTCCCAGGCAGCTATAGCCCCCTGAGGAGAACTCGCTTGGGAAAAAAACTTCTTTAAGAAACATCTTAAGCTTCATTTATAGTGCTGAACTAAATCCCTGAAGAACCTAACGCTGCAGTTAGTTAACGCTTTGCATTTATACTTGTGCACTGGTGTGTCTGCATTACTTCGTCTCAAGTGAAACTCATCCAATCATGTTGGACTCTAAGATAATAAATACTGAACAATGGCTACATGGAACATTTTGAATTTGGAAAAATAGTAGCTACTGCATTAGTAATTAATAGCAAAATGCTATTATTGGAATCATAATCACATATTGTAACCATAGGAAGTTACATTTCTGGGAAGATGCACGTCTCAATGCAGTATAGAGCAAATCAAGCTATTATTATTGTTTTGTGTCTGTGTGTTTATTTTATCGTCAAAATAATATTTTCAAAAACAATTTGAGTTGCATTTAATTCAGGAAATATAAAGCATTGTATTTCCTGCAGAAAAGATTACGATTTTTGATTATTATGTATTTACATATTTTTAATTGTGGCAATTTCTACCACATCAGCTGAGAAATGATGCTGCACGTGCCGGGCCACTCAGAAAGGAAGCACATTTAGAGTTTGAAAAGACAGCTGGGATAGACTCGACTACAACCCTGAATGACCCTGAATTGCATAAGCTGTTAAGAAAATGGATAGATGGATGAAGAGAAGTATTTTATTTATTTTTATTTAAATACAGAATTAAAAGAGCTTTATTCTGCAACCTCTTCTTAAAAAAATCTAAATAAAGCCAGTTTGGCTTACTGGTATAAGAGGTATTTGACATTTCCGTAGAAGGGTAGAGGTTTTCCCCAGTTTCCAGTTTGTGTTGACACCTGAATAAAGGATTGCCAGTTGCATATTTCCCTTAAGCTTGAGGCTTTTGTTTGACTTTTTCTACTGAGAAAAAGAAAATCAACAACCCTGGGCATTTGAAATGCAATGAGCCTCCTTATTTCTCCTCATCCCTCCAGAGTGAGATTTAATAAACAAAGAGCAAATACTGGTGTTTGCTCAACAGAAACTCTAAGTTAGAGCATAAACAGCCTTTATCCATGACTCAGTAAGCACCCTTTTCATCAAAGGTGTTGGAAACGTTCTGCAGCCCTTACAAACAAATACTACACGCAGTCCA
Organism: Pundamilia nyererei; assembly: GCF_000239375.1. Lineage (NCBI taxonomy): Eukaryota > Metazoa > Chordata > Actinopteri > Cichliformes > Cichlidae > Pundamilia > Pundamilia nyererei. The sequence continues at coordinate 5,292,190 of NW_005187410.1, forward strand.
TGCTTGCTAATCTTCTAAAAATGAGCGAACACCCTCTCAATTTGCCAGTGAGCAAAGAGTAGGTGTAGGTAAGTGTGTACAAATACTCACCCCATGGCCCGAGCACACATGTCCGTTAGGTCCAATGGGGCAGGTGCTCATGTTAAGTGACTGGATGGGCAGACACTTGCGGTCAAGGCACATCATTGACGGCCCACAGGGAGTCCCATCCTCCACGTAGCCTAAATCAGTTTCATCATCCAAAAGGACGTGGGCACCCCTGAGGAGAAGGATGGAGTAGAGGTGAGGAGTGTTGAAGTCTCCCAAAAAATAAAGCTACAGAAGAAACACTGCCTGTAGGCACCCATTTTTAGAAAGAAATAGAAAAACTTCTAGTAACAGCTTGCGTTTTATGAGAAAATGGCCCATTGCGACACAAAAAATCCCCCAAATTTACTACAGAGTTTTTCTATTTATTTCCCACATGGGTAAAGAGCCCCCAGGCCCCAGGCATTATATTAAAGTAAATGTGTTTACGTGCACTGTATGACGTTCCCTTGGTGGTTGAAGGAGGTGGGGGTACTGTCTCCTTTCATGCTTCCAATGCGAGGGACACGCCCGACATTGGTACACAAAAGGAAACCACAGAACACGTCACTGTAAAAGAGAGAGATAAGCAACCAAAAATGTGTACAGATAACACTCTTCCACCTGTCTAACAATGTAATGTTCACCTCTGCACCACCAATTACCAAAATGCACCAAAAAGATCTATTAGTTTGGTTCAAAGCGACATCTGTAAAGATCTGAAACCTCGTACTGATAACTTTCATTTGATCTGTTGCAGTCGATGTTTGGTCTTTAATATTAAGTGCAATTTTAAAGTCACACTGCTTACCTTTAAACATGTTTTACAAATACACTGCCTGGCCAAAAAGAAGTCGCCACCTGGATTTAACTAAGCTATTAAGTATAAGCCTTTCATTGGATAATTACTGCAGTGATTACTTAATGCAGCTGGCAACATGTCATTTAATTAACCCTAACTGATGCAGTGAACAAACAACCACATCACAAAACATTTCCCGTGATTGTGGAAAAGATTTTAGTTTGTTTCAGAAGGTTATTGGTCTGTTCTACTGTCACCTTTATATTGTTAGAGACCCCACAGAACTACAGAGAAACCCCAACAATGAGACAACACCCTATGAGCAAGCACTTGGTGACAGTTGGAAGGAAAAAATCCCTTTTAACGGGAAGAAACCTCCAGTAGAAACCACAAGTAGGCCCACAAGAATGCGTGGGCGACTTGGATCCATGCCATGGGTGTGAGGGGAAAGTGAGAGCAGAGGGAGTTAGGACAAAAGGCACACTATGGGAGAGCTAGAATTTAAAATGAATTACTAATAATTAAATGCAATATCCTTCTATAAACACATGGAAACTGAAAAAGAAAGTGAGTGAAGGACATGGGACTCTCCCAGCAGTCTAAGATTACTGCAGCATACCCAAGGAGTGGTTCAGAATCACCTGATCCAGCCTTAACTATACGCAAAAAGGAAAGTTTTAAGCCTTCTGTTATCTCCAGCAAAGAAAAACGAAAACAAAAAAAGAAATGTCATTGTGTAAAACCTGGAAGGAGGAACGAAGTCAAAAAAGGGGTGGATGAAACGATGGACCCATCATGCCGAGCGCCTAGTGTACAAGCCTGCAGAGGCAATTTTACAATCTCCGGCTGCTTCCGTTGGTTCTACAGTGTCATGTGGCCTAAAATAAGGTCAGCTGACTACCTGAATATACTAGTGGATGTTTTTCTTCCCTGATAGCACATTCATGTTCCAAGATAGCAATGCTACGATTTATCAGGTTCGGACTATGAATAAATGGTTCAAGGAGCATGAGGCATCATTTTCACATGTGGGTTGGCCAACCCATACTTAACTGACTTTAACTGTTATTGGGAATATTGCCTTATTAGGAATGTGCCGGAGAAGACGTTCTGATTCCGCCGACATCAGTCTTGTTAAAAAATAAATGCCACTCTGGACGAGAATACATATTGTGAAACTGCATGAGCTTTTTGAAACGACGCCACTGCAAATGCGTGCTGTCATCGAAGCTAAAGGCAGTCCAGTTAAATATTTCAGGCTTCAGCTTTTTTTGGCTGGGCAGTGTAAACTGACTTGACTTTTACCACCACATCCCAGTTAAAGAGAAAAGCCAGGAAGACTGAAGACATGTGTGCTGAGGTGGTTTCCCTGGAATCTGTTTTTAGTAATTGATCTGATTGGTAAAAATACATTCCTGGCATTTGATGGCAATTATCCATTTTAAACAGGGTCCTTTGGCGCCCTCTGTTGGATGGCTGTAAAACAACAACAACTGAGAAACCTGATGCTGAAATTCCACATAACAGGATTAACTTGTACAACATATCTTTGGAATACCACAACAAAAATTTGGGGATCCTAAAGGATCTTAACAGTAAAACTTTCTCACCTATGCACAGCTGGCTGCTTGGTGCACAAAATGGGTGTAAATGTTGGCCGATCAGTTTAGAAAAGTTCAAAATATGCTTTCAGGCACTTTATTATTCAATGAATGTGCGACAGTGTTATTATTTTGTGCTCACTGTTTGCTACACTGGATCCATTTTTCTCCATCTTTTCCACAGTTGCCCTTCTCTGTCCCCTCCGTGTTCAGCTTCTCATAGCAGAACTTCTCCGAGCCTCCAGCCTCTAAAACAAAAAGAGGGGCGATGAGCTGCACGCTGCCTCTCCTTGTGCAGAACCCGTGCTCAAATTAACCTGAGAAGCATTAAACCTTACTTGATCCCCAGATGTATTTACACTGGTTCTCTCTGGTCTTACACTCTCCACTGTAACAGCGACCCTTTAGATAGAGATTAATAAAAAAATCAGAAAACTTTGAGCACACGTTGGCATTTATATTTTTGTAAATACCCATTTCTTACCTGGTTTACCTGGCAGGTGTAACCATCTTGTTTATGAAGGTTTGGCGGGCACTGTAAAAATCACAAAGAGAACAACCTTTCTTTTTTAACAGCCAAATTTGTGTTCAACGTGCAAAAAAATGAACTAATTAAAGCTATTTAAAGCTAAATAAACCATAAGCTCAACCTGTCCCGAGTCCCCAGAGCAGGTCTCTGAGATGTCACAGTCGTTCACAGCATAGCGGCAGCTGTAACCTCGTGGGTAGAACTGGCAAGAAAAGGAGAATAAAACAGCGTTAGATTTCAGAAATCAACTACTAGTTTTTCAGAGCTTTAAAAAGAAAGAACCAAGCTTGTACCAAGCATGTTTTATTGCAGCATGGTCCGTCGCTGCAGTGTGCCCCATTGGCGAGGGAGCACTTCTTGCAGCATTCCTTTTGGCAGTCCTGAAAACAAAGGGAAACGAGCTTCAAGCATCTGAACAAAGAGAAGATGGCAAATGGGCGTGCGTGACGTGATGAAGTAAAAAGACCCTCACTGTTCTCAGTCCGCAGTCGCACTCCTCTCCCAGTTCTACAAATCCATTCCCACAATTTGCTGCCTCGAACAGCTGTCAGGAGAGGACAAGACGGTGTAAAAGGAGCACGTGTGCGTAAAAGTTTGACATGTTGAGAGAAGGGGCGACTAACCTTGGTTGGCCTGTTGAACAAACAAGAACCTCCACCTTTCAGGAGGAACTCCTTGTAGTCTGAGATGCTGCATTTGGAGAATTTTTGTGGGTGTTGGACTCTGCAGAGAGAAGACAATGATATTTATAAGTTTGTCCAACCAAACAGGATACAGTCAAAAGAATATGCCAAAAATGTTGACTTCAAGTAATCTGAATGCATGCAAATTTGCCAAAAGTGAATTTTCATTAGATATCTCAAAATTTCAGCTTACTGACTAAAACGTATCATTACGTTTAAAATCTTGAAATAATAACCTGAAATTTTGACCAATGGAAGTGTGTTTATGTTCTCAGTTGCAAGTTTCAAGTTAAATTGAATACAACATGATTTAAATTGTGGTGTCAAATAGAGGCGTGTAGAATGATAAAGCTGGGTATGCTTCTGGTCACTGACCAGTCACTATCGTAACAGCATGCTTTGTCCCTCAGTTTTTGAGTCAGAGCCACTTTTGCTCATCCTGTCCAGTTTCAAAACAACAAGATGGTGACGGCACAATCCTCTCTAGGAACATAACTAACCAATGGGGGACACCCTGGTGACTACAGCTACCTTTTATATACCCAATCCTACTTTAGCTAAAAGAGTTGCTTATTATTCACAAAACAGCATGCCAAAATTACAGTAGGTGCAACTTATTCATTTTCTTACTTGTGTACTGACTGACTAGGTGGTTAAAAACTGTGTAACTGTATTAAACAGTCGCTCAGAGTTAGTTAATAACAAGCAACAAGGAAAAAAGCTGAACGAGTACTGATTACTACATTACTGAGTGCACACAAACGAGCATTTGTAATTGCTCCGCCATGTGAATGAATGACTGTGTATGCGTGTTTCTCGGGGGTATGTTGGATCTTACCCAGTATCCTCCATTATGCAGCCAGCCCACTGGCTAGTACAGCCGCATTCCTCTGCAAAACAGGGCAGAAAGTGTAGAAACACCAGAGAAAGAGGAACGGACAGAGTAAGAAAAGATAGCATCCACAACTTTCATTTTAAATAAAGACTTAGAGTAGACAAAGTAAGCATGTTAGCATAATTTTTTATTTTTTTTTGTAATTTCAAAGAAAAGCAGTCTTAATCCGTGGATTTAACTCCTGATATCCAGCTTTCTGCTGAATAATGAAGAATCCTTTCACTTTATTTTACACTGACATTCTCCTTGGCAGCTTTGGGGCCACAAATAGACTTTTGCTGATGGCTAGCATTTTTTCCAGCTTGTAGTTTCTAACCTGGCAGCTGCCTCATTAAGCATGGCGATCTCAAATCTGATGGCATAAATTCTTTCTCGGACATTTTCTGGTCTACTTTTCTCAAATACAGTCAGTCCACCGACGGTGACTTCTGGCAACAGGGTTGCAAAGAGACTTTTTGTTTTAGAGGAGGCCTGTGAATGACATCTAAAATATCAGTCAAGACTTTCAAAAAAATGCATTGTATCCTGTATTTAAACAGTTAAATGCCAATAGTAACAGAATAGTGAAATGTGAAAGTTCACTTAACACAAAACACTTCCTTCTTAGACCTAAAGAGTTGAGAGCAGAAGTATTTGTGGTGCTCAAAGTACTAAAAATACAATTTCGAGAAAGAAAAACACCTACATTTCTGCTACTTCTCCAATTTCCAGATGTGAGGTTACATCCAGTTAGCAGTCTTAAATAAAGTGCATTTAAACACCTGACTTCAAAACATTTTCTCTACTTTACAAACAACTTTAGCCGTGCAGCAAAAGCATTTCAGTTTTGTGTGTATGTCTGTTTTAAGAGTGAAAAATGTTCCCATCCTGACCTTAATTCAAGCAAAGCTGGATAATGTTAGAGAGGCATCTGAAACCAGTGTAGGGATCACAGGGTCTTCAATAAAACACCAAATGTATCATAACTGACAGGTGCATTTTTGAGACCGCTACATAAAAACTATTATTTACTATGTGCCATGAACTTTGTGACTTTAGCCTGCCATGCCTATCGTGCTTATAGCAGCTGTGTGTTAAGAAAAAGTGTTTCATGTTTACTTCTCTTGGATGCCGGATCCCACTGGATGCCCAGGTTCTGTGCCAGGCTCTGGGAAAGAGACACTACCATGGACGAGGTGGTGCCGTACTGTTGGCACAACAGTGACAACATATTATTCACCGCATAATCACACTGCGATACGTCCACAGAGCAATGCTGGATGTGTCACAGTAAATCTGACCTCATTGACGCCTACTCCACGGCTCACAGAACACATGCCTCCAAAGTACGCAGTGCTGCTTCTGCGGTAGTGGAAGGTGGCGTTTCTGCAAGAATGATGGAGATGAAGAATAAGACGGAAGATATAAATAGCACAAAGCAGGTAAGAACACAGCAGTGCTGCTTTAGTTACAGGCAGGCAAACAAAGCGTACTTCCATCAGAGCAAAACCAGAACAACAGAGACCATCCCAAACGATCTGTTCAGCCCCCGAAGGGTGAACTTACGAGAGTAGCTGCACAGAATCGGCATGGTGCTTGATGCTTTGCTGCCGGTACTTGGAGAAATCACGCAGCAGTTCCAGCGGCTTCACACTTATGGGGATGTGATCCCTGTCTGTCCAAATCTCCACCGCAACAAGCACCACACGTGTATGGAGTTGCTCTTTGAAGATCTGCCGTCGGAAGCAATGAATGGAAGCAGTAAAGGAAAAAAAACACAACAAAACGTGTGAGATAGAGGCAGAGAGCGACAGCAAAGGAAGCGGAGGACGGATGTAGAATAATGGGAGCGGGGAGGAATACAGGGGAGTGTTTACACACATACAAAGAACACAGACAGACAAGGATAACACTGATGTTTAGCTATGATGTTTGCCAGTTATTTTTGGAGTTTTGAATTCTTAGTTATCTATCTGAGTTTGGGTGTCTGTTTTGCTTTCTCTGTTATTCTAGTGTTTGAAGTTTTGATTCTTATCTGTGGCATGATGAGTTTTGGATTCCTGATTTGATCCTTTGCAGTATTACTGAAGATATGTTTTTTACGCTTAGATAAAATGAAAACAGAAGCCTGTTCTAGTCAAATGTGTACGTTTTTTATGCTTCCTTGTATTCCAGTTGCTGTCTTGAGGTATTGTAGCTCAAGACTAACCAGAGTGAGTTTCTTGTCTGTGTTTAGTATTTATCTTTTGAGTTATTTCCTGTTTTACTCTGTCAGTTGTCTCTTGTGTCTTGCTTTGACTTTTACTTCCTCCCCTGTGATTATCTTGTACCTTCACCCATGTTTCATTTCTCTCCTGCTCCCAGTTTGCCCTCAGGTTGTTTATATACACTCACTACAAACTGCATTTAAATGTTTAATTCTCCGGGCATAGATTCAACTAGATGCTGGAAACATTCCTCAGCAAATCAGGTCCATATTGATGTGACAGCCTCCCTCAGTTGTTGCAGATTTGTCAGCTGCACAATAATGATGTGACTCTTCCATTGCATCCCAAACGTGCCAAAGTTTTAGCAGCACTGTCACTTAAATAACCCGTTTCCCCATTCTGACAGTCAATGTAAGTTTCCGCAGGTCATCTTGACACCTCTACATGCCTCCATACACTGAGTTGCTGCCATGTGATTGGCCGATTCAATGGTTGGGCTAATGAGCAGCTATTGAACGGCTGTACCTAACAAAGTGTCTAGTGACTGTATACTGCCTTTCTTCCAATTAGTCTTTGTCTTCCCTGGATGTGTGCTTGCTGTTTACCCCGGTTCTCTGTGGTTTCCTTGTTTTAGTTATTGATCTACGACGTCAACAAAATAAAAGGTTTGCTTTGCATTATTTTGTCTGCCTGGAGTTGTGCATTTTAGTCCTGTGACAAGGTTTACCATTGTAGTTTAAGCATCAAATGCAAATTAGACACGAGGGTGAATGAAATGTTAAACATTTTGCAGATAGTGAGCACTGAACAAAATCAAATCTTATCCAGCTTGTGATGCCAGAGAAGTCATGTGCTAGACCGCAGGTGTCGAACTCCAGACCTCGAGGGCCGGTGCCCTGCAGGTTTCAGATGTGCCGTTGATCCAACACAGCTGATTTAAATGTCTAAATTACCTCCTCAACATGTCTGGAAGTTCTCCAGAGGCCTGGTAATGAACTAGTCATGTGATTCAGTTGTGTTGACCCAGGGTGAGATCTAAAACCTGCAGAACTCCAGGCCTCAAGGGCCGGCCCTCGAGGCCTGGAATTCGACACCCCTGGGCTAGACTGTCAGTATGTTGGTGCTGATTTGGTGATAATAGTAGCTGAGTGAAGTTAGACCTGCTGATGGCAAAACATTAAAAGTCAACTGTTATTAAGTACAGTAGGAGACGTTGCCGAACTTCTAGTAGGTCTTCTACAGATGATATTCTAAAAGAGGTTTCCAAAAAAAGCACACACTCCAGTTTGCTCAAAGGATAAGTAAAAAGCTTACTCACACTATCCACAAGATTAACTACTGACTTGGCAAAGTTCCTCGTGTGCTGCTTGTTCCTGTGTCGTTTAAACTGCAAACAGAAAGGGGGAGGGAAAAATAGCACACAGTGATGTACAGTGTGTAACGTTCGGTGGCGCTTGCTGCTCCCTCTTCTGGGAGGGAGTCGGCCCAGGTCTGGAATATTAAAGAGTATCCTTTTGTCCATGATAAAATACCAGCCACATAGCATCAAATGAGGAAAAAAGGAGAGATTTTTACGCACCATACTGTGGTCACTGACAATCATGACTTCTAAATACTTCATCTCCTCAAATACGCTGCGAGGCATCTGCAAAACAAAACAACAATGACCAGGCAGCTTCAAGTGTATAATTTGGAGTATCACCACAGGTCTAACCTTGTAAACGTCTGTGGGTGTTTTTATTGTAAACTGTGAAACGCAGCCGGGGTGAGTGCACTAAAGTCATTGCATTACTTCAGAGAGAGGTGAGATCAGAGACTTACTGCTCGCTTTTTCCTGCGCCTCAGCCAGGACAGTTCATCCAGCTCGGAGAAGAGCTGCTCCTCCTCTTCCTCTGCAAATAAGCACAAGGAAAGAGTGACACCTCTACAGACTCAAGTGTTTACATCCCTGTAGCCTTGTTTTGAAAGAAATCAGTTATGCATGTGACATTTTCCCAGAAATTTCCACAGCGTGTCTCAAAATTTCCTATGAAATGCAAAAAGACGAGTGAAGACAGGGAACTTGGCAAAACGGCAGCGAGGCAAGTGCTTGTGATCCAAGGAAAGTGATATACATTTGGTCCATTTGGCAACTATAACACTAAAATCCAATCCAGTTTGTTCTAAAGGTCTCTTCTGGGGTGACAGCCTATCTGGACATTCCTGTTCTTGCTTTGTGTCTGAAGACAGGGATGATAATGTCAGGTTTAGGAAGTCAAAAGAGGTGTGGTGCTGGTCAGAGGGGAAGGACTGATAAAGACAGTTATGTGAAAAGGCTAATGACAAGCATCGAAACCTTACCCTGCTCCACTGAATCATCATCCCACAAAGAAGAGGCTGCTCTTCTTAGTTTGTGAGGCCTAGCAGCTGTATCCTGTAGGAGTCAGGCAAACAAATCGGTGAAAAAAAAAGGGAGGGTGACTTGTACAAGCAGGCAGAGCAGATGAAAAAAATAAGTTTAAACACATAATTTATCAAGGATTTACAAAAGTAAATGCAGGACTAAATAATTACACAAATAAAAATGTTTGGCGCTGAATGCCTGCTGCACATCTTTTCTGACGTTTAGCTGCTGTTATGTATCAGAGTGAGTACTCTTGAGTTGCTGATTTCAAGAGCACGAGGTGTTCCAGTTTTATAAAGAACAAGAGCACTTATGTTTGCATGTAAAGGGGGGAAACTATTTTTCCCACCAACAATGCAGTCAAATCCACTTGTAGTAGCAGGAAAAGGAACATTTCTAGCAGTGCACAAACATGTAGACCGTCAATGCTAGAAAACAGATACTGCGCAATCAAAAGCGATTGCCAGCATCAAGTGCTGGCAATCGCTAAACATCCCAGCACTCGTGATTTTTTTGGCCACAGATTCCCATTAGCACCTAAAGTTCCTCTTTCTCTATAACTATGATATAATTATGACTATTGGTCAGAGGGCCCGGTGGCGCCAGTGTCCAGCAGCCTCGCCTCTGTCAGTGCGCCCCAGGGCAGCTGTGGCTACAATGTAGCTTGCCATCACTAATGTGTGAATGTGTGTGTGAATGGGTGGATGACTGAATGTAGTGTGAAGCGCTTTGGGGTCCTTAGGGACTAAGTAAAGCGCTATATACAAATACAGGCCATTTACCATAACAGGAAGAACTGGTGTGGGCCAGAGCCATCACTGAATAGTCATCCAGGACTAGAAAACCACCCTAACCTTAACCAGCTTTCTACTATGGCTTGACAAATAGGAATTATGATGATTAACATGCAATAAAAATGCAGATTATTTGTCTTTTGCTATAGCCATATGTAAAAAAAAAAACATAAGGTCATGTTAATCCCATGTAGGAAATGGCCGTTTCCTTTGAAAACAGGATGATCCTGGTAGGATATCCTTGCCTGAGAACAAAAAGGAGTAACAGCATAAAACATGTGTTTCCATCCAAGGTGAGGATGTTTGTTTGATCGCAGTGTGCGTGTCTGCTAAAGGAATAACTTACACTTGAATGATTCTGTTGTAAGGGCTCAATTAGATACACATGGACTCCATCGTCAAACATCCCACTGCCAGGCAGAGGGAGAATAAAAGGGAGAGACACACCAGTCAATACCGAGTCAATAGGAGCTAAGCAGCAGAGATGAGTACATCCAGAGATATTCTGAGCGCGGCGAGGATTTCACAAAAAAAAAATAAAAATCTGATGTTCACTTACTGCAAACCGTTACAGGTAGATAAGGCTGCGTGGGAGTTATCGTTCCCTCTCACCTGGCCATGGTAGTAACAGTGCTCACCGCCCTGAGAGAAGAAGACACAGTACTAAGGCAGCATCAGCGCTAGCATAACGCACAGAGTTGTGTGTACACCGTCGTGGCGCTGTGTAAAGCTGTCAGTGTGTTTGAATTTTCCAGCAGTCCCAAAAGGGTAACAGCTTGTGTCACAGATGTCAGTTTTGGCTTATTTGCAGCTCACTCCTGCAGGGGGCTCAATCTATGCTGGTTAAAAGGGGAAGTTAATACACTGCAAGGTGGGTGCCGACACTGTTTGTGACTCAGCCCTCAGACCCCGGGTGAGCGCAGGACCCTGTTTCCCTCTGTCTCTCTCTTTTCCTCTCCCTCACACACACTTCACCCATCCCGTCCTGCACTGATACTGCAGAGTGCTTTCTCTCCCTCATCATGTGACCAGAGCTCCAGCAGGAGGCTGCAGGGGAGCAAAACCCTGCTGATTCAGCTACAGCATGCCCAACCCAGCTCTCTGCCTGAATCAGCAGCAGGAGAAAACAGCTCTCATTTCCATCTCACTAGCTTATATCCTCATCTATCTATCTATCTATCTATCTATCTATCTATCTATCTATCTATCTATCTATCTATCTATCTATCTATCTATCTATCTATCTATCTATCTATCTAT
>NW_005187410.1:5303439-5308531 GCF_000239375.1 Pundamilia nyererei
CACATGGCCCACCACAGCAAAATAACTGAGAAATGTGTCTACTTAAACATTACCTTTGATATAACAGGTTTCTCTCCTTCATAGTGGATCTCAACATAATCTGAAGACAGCAAGTCACTGAAGAAAACAGAGACTGCAGTTAGTAACAGGAGGAGTTGCCAGGAGGAGTAAAAGGAGGTGATGCAGTGAAAAAAACATGCAGGAGTCTGTCTGTCTCGTTTTGCTTTCTCTGACTCACATATTGTGGTTTTAAACTAGTGGTGAGAGAGCAGTGCTTTGGTTGGCGTTTAAACACGAACAGTCATCACCGCCGGGCCCGCATTTGGCTGCACAAACACTCCCCTGGCATCTCAAAAGTGCAGTGGAGATGTTAAATGTTGTCTGCCCTCAGGAAAAATTACTATGCAGGTAACCTGGGGATGACTAACTAGCCCGGCAGAAGATGCACAAAATAAAACTGGATTTGATAAAAAATCTCTCAAAAGCACCCTGAGAACAGAACAGAACAGAAGCAAATTATATCATATGAAGCTACCTGCTTCTGCATCAGATTTGCCCAAATCAAACTGAACGGAAAAGCCTAATGCGATAAATTATCCTAAGGCCTCAACCTCACCTTGAACACAACAGTTCTCTCAGCAGCTCCCTGAGTCAGCGTCCCTCACGCGCTCGGTCTGCTAGCTGACTTCAAGAGATAATTTCTGCCACAATGGCGCTTTTTTTTTTCTGAGTAACCTTGCAAAACGGAAACATCCCTCCTCTCTGAACATATAGCTGTGCCGCAGCAAGAAAAAAAAGGATGGAAATAGTGGCTCTGTATTGTGACACCAGCAGTGTGACCATTTTTTTGAGTGATGCGTTGGAGCATGTGAACAGGAAGTGCACCATTACGAGAGGAGAGCCAAGGCGCGAGCAGTCTCTGAGAGATTCCTGAGTGAAGGGCTATTTATAGCTTGACAGATGAGAAGAGTGGGCCACACCAGAGTGTATCGGTGTTTGAACGGCTGTGTGTGCATAAGTGTGTGGTTGGCTCTCTGGCTGGCTGGTAACAAAACTGAGTGTGGAAAGGTAAAGCGCCGGAGCGTGAGCATCTTGACGTGTGTCTGTTTAAATGTCTATGCGCCACGGTTGCGCGTGGAGACCATGAGGAGGGAGTTCTGCCCCAAGGTCTCTTGGTTCACAGGAGACGGAGCGCCACAATGCAGCAGGAGAGGCAGCAGCACATGAAAGGCACAAAGAGGTAAAGGAGAGAGAAGGGACCAAAGAGCTGCAGGAGGTTCTCACGTCTGGCGCCAGATCAAATGTAACTCTAAAATCCTGTAGCAGCACATGACACACTCATGCTGTTCATGCAAGGCAATAATCTGCTCTGAGGCTTAATATATGGAGATGCTATTAAGTATTCAGAAAGACGGCAAAGGAAGAAAATCTCCCAGACAAAGTCGCCATTGTGGCCACTGACGATTTAACTAACGCATTTCAAAAACATCCAGATTCTTTAAAAGTAAGACTTGTATTAGTTTCTGTAAATCATCTTTTTAGTTGCTTACAATTCCAGGTACGGTAAGAGGTGAGCAGATAAAGCAGCACCCACTAGCAGGGTGCAGACCTATCTATATTTAGATCAGTGCTGCTGCAGCTACAACACTAAGCAGAATTCAAACCCCTATTCTTGCACAAAAAAAGCATCTAGTCGAGAGCCTACAAGCAAACAGCTGGGAATCAAGGTCACACGTGCAGGCCTCTTCACTGCTGCTGAGATTTTCCTGTTGTACTATGTGGTGATTCCTGAACGGAGTGACAGGCTTTTCTGTCATTTGACATGATGCATGCGATACAAGAAGCGATGTATTTTTCATTTCAGCTAAACCTCACGGGAAATGTTCAACTTAAAACGAAGATAGCAGTGACAGACGCTCTGAAGATATCCCAGCGCCGATATGTGATCTCCAAAACCGCAGACTGCAGAAGATTTCTGAACTTGTACATTTGGGCAATAAAACAAATACTAATTGCTCCATACTGCTGCACTGCCTACAAGTCTTTATCAGCCTTGACGTGGGCACTCACATGATACGCAAACCACTATGAAGCCAAAGCTCCAACATTTCCTTCATTATAGCTGAAGTAACAACTGTGTAAAGTAATTTCAAAGCGTGTTTACAGGATCTTAAGTTTATGGCACATCCTCTGTGATCTCAGCAAGCCACAGGCACAAGCTGAATATCCAACCACATGATAAGAAAACATAAAAGTAACTACGTCCTACAGGAATTTTTCACATGTACGCCAGGCTTCTTTATACAGGGAGTGAATCAATAGATGCAGAACACAGAGCAGCCGTCTCCATCCTCATTTTGATGCAAGCTTATTAAATCCTCATTAAATATAGAGATGTTGGTTATCCAAAATCCTTCATATAAAACTAGTCTGGCTGCTGAGCTGACGTCGCTCTTAGCACTTAGCAACCAACGTGCTGACCCACAGTTTCCCTGATTACATTATCTTCAATTGATGCTGCATTAAGCTCTGTTCTGACACATTATACATATCATTTACAAACAAGAGTCAGCTACTCGACGTGGTTCATCGCTTCGTATCATAGTCCGAGTCGACTTTCAGTTCACTGAACGTCTGCTCTGTGCTGTCATGAAATACAAGTGTAGTGCACTTATGCATGTTCTCTTTGAGTCCTACACTGGTCTTTATATTTTGTATCTTTCTGATGACAACAATTTCATTATATTTATTATTATTATGGTACACCAAAATCTGCAACAAGCAGATTTATATTTAAATTAGTAAAGGATTTAAAACAGGAAATAAGAGTTATCTTAATTGTACACCACGTATTATAGAGTGAAGAGTGTCTATGATAGGCTATATGGATGCTGGTCACAAGGCCAGCATGATACAAGATACTGAAATTCTATTGTTTTCATCTATTTAGTCATTTTTGTTAAGATGACCTTGAGAACAAATACTCTTTTACATGTTCTTATCATCTGGTGTCATTTCCCATAAAGGGCTGTGATGCGTCTTTGTCTCATGCTTGATTAGTACTCAGTCAGTCTGGTGGTGAGATTTTGGGGGAAAAACAAGGACAGGGAGATAAACAAAATCCTTACACATCTCTGAGTTTCACAGAAAAAAAAGCCCACAATCAATAACACTAACCAATTTAAGTGAAATAAATCGCTGTGGTTAAATTAGATTAGGAGAACTTACTTGTTAAGAGACAGATCTAGAACAAATCTGGAGCCAAATGCCTCTAACTGGAAACTAACTTGGGCTAGGTGGACTGCCTGTAGAAGAGAAAAAGAGTAGTCACTGCAGATAATGGTAGCTTGCAAAACAAATAAGATTATAGCAGCGTCTCACTGAGCCAAAATCCTCCAGGGTCTGCCTTCAACTTCGTTTACAGCACAATGCACAAAGAACAGATGTGCTGTATCAATGACGGATGTTAATGTACAGTGGGTTGACGGGAAGAAGTGCTTCTTTCAGCACACTTGCTTTGGCATCACTCCAGTTGCTAAAGAAACACGTAAACTATGCTAAGTGGGTCTATTTTGACTATTATCTTAGCTTTGACTGATTCTCTACAGCAAACTGACATGAAATACTGGGATCAGACCAAACAACGCATTATTATGTACTACAACCTTTGACCACACATCTTGCAAACTTTTTGCACAATCAAGGCTATGCAAGCACTAATCATCTTCATCCACCCCTCTTCCACATACCTGGCCCTCTGAAGCTTGGTTCTTAGCATGGGTGTTCAGGTCATGGTAGGTACTCTCAGAGTCCTCGTTTAGGTAGTAGATCAACCGAGAGGGGTAGGTGATCACATGCTCTACTGCATGGTGTGTTGTGTTGTCTGTGGTGGGTGCTGCAGTTGCCTGTTGCTTCAGCAGAGCCGACACTGCGTCCCTCTCAACCTTGTCCTCTACTCCTTGAACCTCTGCAAGGGATTTTTTACAGCACAGATACATATATATGTTTTTTAAAACTACAGATATGCACAAAGGTATCATCTTTAATTCATTAAACACAATTGTTACACTGAGGCAAGTGGCTTTAGCTTTATGCCAATTTTATGACACAGTTCATCTGCAGTGATTACACGCAGCAGTATACTCAAAAACTAATAGCCACCACCAATTACACTGATTTGGAACACAGACTATAAACTGCCTCATTTAAATAAAAAACACTTTTGATACGGTTATTGCCAAAGTAAAAACTGCACCAGATAAATACTGTTCTCATTTAATCCGGCGTGCCTGGATAATATCACGCACTTGAACAAACACAGAGCCTGTGTGTTAGACTTAATTCAAGCGTAGTAAATATCCATAACAGTGATCATTGTGTTTTTACTAGCTGAACAAAAGATGCTGAGATGCTGTAGTCTGCCCTCATGCAGCATCACGCTAAAGACGCAGCGTATTAAATACAATAATTCCCGGTGGCTCCCGAGGAACGCTGTTATAGATCCAAAGCACATCACCAAACAATATTTCAGCACAAAGCACAGAGTGGTAAGCGTACGCGATCACATTAAAGTGACAAAAAAGCCAGCAGGCTGTGGCAGTACCTACCGAGTGAAGCTAGTGATGGATGAAGCCAAGGCAAAAGGATGCTGACGAGCAAAGTGGCCAGAAATATCAAATGCATGATTCATATTTGATAACTGAAATATCTCAATATCAACACATCAACGCAGTTAATTGCTCGCGGCCCATCGTGGCGGGGGAGGTGCCGTGGAGGGGGGATCTCTTCATGGATGCAGGAGACACCGGGTTTTACTGCTGCAGTAGCGGAAGAGGAGGAGGAGGAAGAAGCGGAGAGAGGAGGGGTGGGGGTGGGGGGCTGAAAGAAGGCGGTGGCCAGGAGGCAGCTACTGGAAGTCTACCAGCAGGTTGCTGCTCCTCCTTGATGAGCTCAAATGCCCTTTCTCACCACAGACACAACCAAGTGAGAAAGGACACTGCCACTGATATAATATAATATAATATAATATAATATAATATAATATAATATAATATAATATAATATAATAGTAGTTACATTATGTAGGCACTTG
>NW_005187410.1:5309112-5347377 GCF_000239375.1 Pundamilia nyererei
ACAAATGAATCTCAGTAAATGTTTAATGTGGACAATATAGGTGTAATTTAGTTGTTTGTATGTTATACTTTAACACTCTATAAACCCATGCGTAACACTTTATTAATCCTAATTAGTGTATAACTAGGGTAACAATTAACTAACCAGGGACTGTAATATAAGATGTTATAAAACAGTAAATGGTTTGTAAATGCATTTGAGGCAATAATTAATGTAATATTTCCACCTGAAATCTACTCAAGCACTATAAAACAACATGAAACTTACATGCTTATGCAGGGGTGGATCTACAGCCGGGTAAGGGAGGGCAACTGCCTTTGAACACCCACCCCCCTTCACCCAGAACTTTTCTAGTTCTGCCCCAGTGCAAAGTATTCCCATTTTTAATAAACTACTAGAAAAAATTTGCATATTCACTTCACTGCTACAGCCTCATTCACTGCAGGTGCTTTCTGTAGCTTTTTGAAAACATCATGTGAAAAAGAACGTTTTCACATGACTCTTTTCAGAAAATATGAAGTACACCCTTACTGACCCCATTGAAATTCAGACGTAACGCAGCAGCCAGGTGCTGGTGATCAAATAAACCACATTAAAAGATCATCAGAAAGTGTGAGCACTTCTACTAAAACTGTAACAGTTTGCTGGTTCGGAGCATCCAGTTGTGTGCAAAGGTGTCACGTGTCAAGGTCAGACCATGCAGTGCTCACATCTCAGATCCTACAGTCCTCAGTTCGCATGACAGGTAGAAAGCATCTTCTCTCTAAAAACAACATGTCAGCTTAGGTTACCAACGTTGCATCTAAACAAACCACAAGACTTCTGGAAGACCTGTGATTACCTTTGGACTGACAAGTGGAGGCCATCAGTCTGACAGCTAAAGTTTGGCTGAAACTGGGTCAATCAGCAGGACATTGATCCCATGTACACCAGCAAATCTACAACAGAATGGCTGAAAAAGACAAGATTCAAAGTGCCAAAGTGGCCCAGTCAAGGTGCAGACATCAACCCCACTGAAACGCTGTGGTGGTATCTTAAGATAATTTTGCATAAACAAAATTCCACAAACCTCAAGGAGCTTAAGTGCTGCAAAGAAGAGTGAGGCAAAATTCCTCCACAACAATATGCCAGACCGATAAACGCAGAAAACAATTATATCAAGTCATTGCTGCTAAAAGTGGTTCTACAAGATACTGAGGTGTACTTAGTTTTTCACGGGACTGCAGAGAGTCCTGTGAAAACTTTCTTTTTCACGTGGCTGTATATGCCCTGTTCATGTCCTAATAGACAGAGGACATGTGCATGTGTCTCAGTTCACTATGATAGTGAGCCATTGTAAAAAAAAAAGAAAGAAAAGAAAAACAAGGTCTTGCTCTTGAAGAGCACTAATGGATCAGAGCATCACTAATTTTATTATGTACACCATACAAAAAAGGACCATACAGTATATCAGGCAAGCTTCTATTTTAGGATTTTATGGATCCCAGCTATAAAAGCAGGACAAATCTACATACTTATTTTTCATACTGACATTTTATTGATGTGAAGTATGTAACGTATACCTCTGAAAACATTCTAAATGTAAACAAAAAACAGGAGTTTTGTTCAGGTGAGCTGCTGCTAAATGTTTTTCATCCATCCTATGTTTAAAAAAATTTGTACAGTAATTTTTGGTAAGCCTATTTTGGCCACCGATCTGACAAAAACAAGCATGAGTGCTTGTAAATTTCAGCATGAGTGATGTAAATGATCAGCATTTTCAAGAATTTCTTGGAAAATAAGGAATTGAAACATGAAACTGAACAGAAGTGTGCGTCAGTAATGACGACAGCTCTTATAAGTTTCCATAAAAGTCTGTGTGAAACGACATGAGTGTGTGACAGTGCCCATGTATGAATATCACTGGATGATGTAACGGTAAGGTTTGATTGTTAGCCTCCATAATTTGGTGGAAACAGAGCTGTTGTAGGATGTGACAGCTCCCCCCTCAGGACTGCATGGTCCACAGTGAAGCGACATGTTCACTTTGAGCTTAAGATTAATATGAAACTGTGTGATTATCTGATGAAACAAACGGTGATGAGCAAGCAGTAGTGGTAGTATGAACTCCCTGCCAGTTAAATCTTATTAATGATAGGATAGAAAGAGTTATTTGACGATTTGACTCGTAAAGAGGTTTCAGATTGTGATGTGACAGCATGTTTTGTGCTGGACGGCTGATAGAGAAATGTGATGACCTTACTAATTGGAGCGTAGCCATAAGTGCAATGTGTTTCAACATCTCAACCCACAGAGAATATTGTGGCACCACTGATTACAGACTGTAACACAGAAATGTGTCTATTTTTCTCTATAATTTTCGATTTAGACACACATGCCGGCTGTATTTATGTATGTAAACAGCCTGTTTCCCCCTCTGTAATTACATCAGACATTGTTGCAGCACATATTTACTTCCACTTCCATTCCCCAGAGCAAGTAAAGCAAGTTTGAAGCATAAAGTAAAGTTGTGATGATTGAACAGAGAATGTGTGTAGTTAGCCATCCATCACACATAAATGCATTTCATCTTAGTGTGGAAAATATGATGGGTTAAGGTCCTTTAATGTATTACACAGAAAAATAAAACATTATATGTTACATTTAACTGGTCTAACTACGTAATAACTCCATTAAAACCCTATGAGGACAAATTACGCCACTATTAATCATTTTTATTGTTTATTGTTTGCTGTTAACTGAATGTATACCAATCAAGTACGTTTAATTTGACCAGATTCCATTAAAAGTAACATTTTACATTGTACTTCTGAAACAAATTTACATGGAAACTGTACATGTAATTCAATTAGTTCAAGTTTTTTTTTAATTGCTGAAGTTTTCTGAGTGTACCTTAACTTTTAAACTTGTGCTTTGCCTGAATTTCAACTCGGCTATGAGAATGCTCACTTTACAGAGCATGTGTTGCATACTTTGAACAACTGAATGTTGAACTGAATGTTTGTTGTGTTGCCGGAGAAGCTTTCATCAGGAAAAACAAACTAAAACGAGGAGCAGCTGAGTTATGTCAGCTTGTGCTGTCCACACTGTGTATATGTACATGTGGGTGTGTACCGGGAAGCAGCTAATGAAAGGCATTACAGCTGCACAGATTTATGATTGCATGTAGGTGTAGGCATAAGATTTTCATGGATCTACAGTGACACACTTCATAGTGTAGGGCTCAAAATCTGGCTTTTGCAAATCAAGCTTGATTTTATAAAAAGAAAATTCTGGCCTTGCACATTTTTTCTAGCTTTCTGTCTCTCTGTTTTTCCCCTTAACTGGAATTAAAAAAAACCCCGACAAGTCTGCAAATTAAAAGCAGAAGGAAGAAGCTGCCGACAGCCCGGAACCCTTTTCTATGCAAGCTTCCACGGTGTGTTTGCGAGAGAGAAAAAAATCAATCAATGATAAAATTTGCAACATTCGTAACTTTTCCGTCTATCCCCTGATGGGGGGAAGCTTGCGTTCCTGGTTCGCTCTGCAGTTAGGAAGAACAGCCCCAGTTTTGCTGAATGGCCGCATTCAACTTTCAGAGCACTGACCAATAACTTTTCTTCCCTCTTTCACGCGTCAAACAGGCGCACCCACTGTGTAACCCCCTAACACTCTGCTCCGCGTTTAGTCTGGATGGAAAGAGTTGATGCAGACTAGTGGGAAGTTCAGAACAAGGCCCAGCATAACGGAGCTAAAAGGCTAAGACAGCGGGAGCTGTGACATTATCACCCGGGAGGAGCTGGTGTTTAGACCCAAACGCGGAGGGCTGCGCTCTTTGGTAAGCGATCCACCTTTAAATTCTAAAGGAAAAAACAAAACAAAAACCAAGTCTATGTTTCTTTTCTTTCCAGTGTGCCAATAGTGTGTATGTGGCACTAATTTTGTTAGAAACTGAGGCTTCGTATTTGCAGGCTGGTTATTTTGTCCAGCTCATAAGTCGTAACGGTTTACTGGGATCGGTATTGAGATGAAGCAGGTTGGAGCTGTTTTGCAATCTGCTTTCAGTACTTTACTTAATCTTAATTCATACTGACCGCTCATTATTCTACTGTATTCTTAACTGAAATTAGTTTAGCATTGTTTTGGTCTTCTAATTATGAAGGGTTGTACTTTTCTTCTTCTTAATGCAACTGATTTTACGCACAGCACTTTGCCCATATAATCACGGTCTTTTTTTTTAAATATATTTCTTTTTAAATCAGTTACTCTAATACTTTCAATAAATTTACTAAAGGGCTACATCGAATACTCATATTTTTTCTTGTCCCAAAAAAGAAAAAATATGAGTATTTGCCTGTGCTTACTGATTCAGGGTTAATTTTCTGCCTTATTCTGACCTTGGTGATAATGCTAAGTAGCTTATATGTGCATGTCCCTGATAAAGTTGAAACATGGAATCATGAATTGTTCCCGAAACAGTGTATGTCAAACAGTATTGTTACATTTTGTTTACAGTGAGTTACAAAGGATTCTTTCTGCCTGACGGGTGAAGCGTCTCACTGTCCAGTTGTTGATTTAAATGATGTTGACATAATGTTCCATGCTTTCTCATGACACACCCAGATCTAACTTCAACATAGGAACTAATTGACCGGAAAGGAGAGACAAGGCAGATATCTGGTTCTTCTATGATAACTTCCTGGCAAAGTCACAAAGAATTTGAGGTGAGAACATGTGTTGAAAGCTGAATGCTTTGCTTGCAGGTCAACTTACAGGAATTCATCCCATTATGATTTTTTTTCCCTCACAGATATATTCAGCAGACAAGTTCCAGCCGTGCCATCCCTGCAGCCATGAATGATTCCACTGATGACTATAACTACACGTACAGTTACGACCTAGATTATGGTGACATTGACGATATTAGGGTTGAGCACAGTCAGACAGAACCTATGCACATTTTCTCTGTAGTTATCTACATAATCTCTTTCATGCTTGGTGTGATCGGCAATGGAGCTGTTATTTGGGTGATGGCATTTAAATGCAAAAAGAGAGTCAACAGCGTGTGGTTGCTCAATCTTGCCATAGCCGATTT
This sequence comes from Pundamilia nyererei, assembly GCF_000239375.1. Taxonomy (NCBI): domain Eukaryota; kingdom Metazoa; phylum Chordata; class Actinopteri; order Cichliformes; family Cichlidae; genus Pundamilia; species Pundamilia nyererei. The sequence goes on from NW_005187410.1 coordinate 5,314,187, forward strand.
TGTATTTGTGCTCTTCCTGCCGTTCTTCATTGATTACATTATGCGGGACTTCCACTGGGAGTTCGGTGTGGCTATGTGTAAGATTAACTCCTTTGTGTCTGTGATGAACATGTATGCCAGTGTGCTGTTTCTCACAGTGCTCAGTATAGATAGATACATTTCTGTCGTCCATCTTAACTGGTGTCAGAAGTATCGCACCGTAAACCGAGCTTGGTTCGCATGTGGTTGTATTTGGGGGCTAGCCGCCATCTTGAGCAGTCCCGCTCTAATCTTTCGTGACACGATGAATTTGGGCGACAAGGTGGTGTGCTTCAACAACTTCCACACACACGACCCTCATATAGCAGCCATGAGACACATCACGATAGTGATTATCCGCACCACTGTGGGCTTTCTTTTACCGCTGACTGCTATAAGCGTGACGGGTATACTTCTGATAGTGAAAATGAAACAATCTGGGAGTTCGGTTCAGTTGTCTAGCTTCTCCAAAACAGTCACTGCAGTAATCCTCGCCTTCTTTTTGTGCTGGACACCTTTTCATACTTTCAGCCTGATGGAGTTAACCATACATTCCTCACCTTACTTACACAATTTACTGAAAACTGGCTTTCCTCTCGCCACTAGCTTGGGCTTTTTTAACAGTTGTGTAAATCCCCTGCTGTACATGTTCCTGACTAAAAAAGTGCGCAATATCATCAAGCAAGCCTGTCTGGACATAACCAAGAATTCACTTAGAGAGTTCAGCCAGTCGATCTCTGTCACTGAGATCGAATCTGTGGCAGGAGTTTATGAGAACGGTGTTCACGGTGAGCACGTGGCATCATCAACAATCTGATTGTTACTATCCCCAGACTTGTGAAGCTCTCCATTTAAAAAAAGAAGAAGTGGTTAAGTATTACTTTAGCATAAATGTAGAGGGTTATTAGAGTTGTTAAGATTTTTCCTATGTTTTATTTGGGCAGAGTCACGCCAACTTCAACTGACAATTACTCTTCATGGATAATGGAAAATGGAACATAAACACAGATTCAATATCTTTCCATCTACTTTGCATAAACCTAGTTATCTGCAGAGAAACTGGCTAGATGAAATCAAAACCATTAAGCTGATCAACAGAAAATCTATCTGCAATTATTTTAGTTTCTAATCATTCAAATAAATTGCAAAACAAACACACCAGGAAGTCCCTGCTTGAAGATTTTAATGGTCATGCACGAGTTACCGACTGGTAAAACGTCTGCTTGATGGTTGGACTGCTCCTTACAATAATCAAGTAATTTCAACATGCCTCCTTGGCCAGTGGAAAACGGTGATGGATGACGGCTATTAATATTTTACAACATAAATCATGAAATATTAGACCTTGCAACTATGACTACACATATTTATGTGACATTTAGCCACTTTGTCTGTATTTCAAACTTTTCAATCAAGCCATCTTGTAAGTACTGCTTTGGTTCTTATGGATGACAAAAATAGTCCTTTTTGACTGTAGTCTCCTTTGCAACATAGCATTATTTTGGTTTTATATTGCCATATGAGCTGCTAGAATAATGTATTAATGTATCTTACGGATGTTTATGCTGGTTAAAAACTGTATGAACATGTTTATTCTAATATATTTTAAAGATATATATCTTAATAAATCTGTTCTTCTGAACCTGAATGTGCTTTAGTGTCTTATTTTATGTGATTTGATAAGAACTAAGAGAAGAATTTGATGTTTTATGTAGACTCAGACAAGATTTCCTGCAGTCCTACATAGTTTGCACGCCATCAACAAAGGTCCAGACATGCATTCACTATTCATTTCCCCGAGGGTCTGCTTACAAATTCAGCCATTCCTGTTTTTTCTTCTTTCTTTTTTTTTCCATTTAGGGTGAACCCTGATTTGTAAGTATTACATCACTGTCACCACCCTGACTGGAAGGATGCTGTTTTATATCTGTGGGAATATATGGACAGGAAGCTAACAATTCTTTCAATCTTTTCCAATCGATTTCACTTCAATTGCAGACGACCTTTGACCCCACAGATACTTTCTTTTCTCTACATAAATGTGCTTATCCAGGTGTATGTATAATACTGAGACTAGACTTTAGGGGTTGGTTAGGGAGGGAAAAAAGACTGTTATTGTCACTGAGCCACATCAGAGACAAACAGCTGTAGATAAGATGGATATCTGCTAAGGAGAGGTTTACATCACTTCGTACTGTTGTTGAATTTTTATACTATTATCTCAGACACCGTTTAGTGGCCCTGCTGTTTGGATTACAGGATTACTTAATCCGTGACGCAGCAGAATGGACGGTGCGCAATCTGCGGCGCAGGCGGTCTCCTGAGGACAGACATAGACAAGGTAAGTAACCGGTCACAACAAACAATTTTTAAAAAATGATTCATTAGCATTGAATACAGTGACATTATTAGCTTGCAGGGCTTTAGTTTGCGGTTGTTACGTTTACGTGTTTGTAGCGGACCGCGTGACGTCTGATTGAATGCAACAATCAGCTGCACATTAATTTAATTTAACGTCACAAAAATGTTAAAATAACGCCTCGCGCGGCATCACTGTCTAATAATACGAGGCTAAGTTTCACGAGCTAACACCGTTATTATTGTTAGCCTGGGAGACATTTAGCCAGCGCAACGTTAACTGTAATTAGTGCCGCATTTCGAAACATTTCCAACATTTTCTGGGCTTCCAGAATATTAAGCGTTGTAATTTAGTCTCTATTCGTGTTGTTTTCAAATGTGACGCACCAGCTAGCTAGCTTACTTCTGTTTTTGTTTTGGAAGCTGCATGAGTGCTAATTTAGCAGCGGTTTATAGGTCAGACATCCGCATTACACATCTAAAAGCGTTGCGGTAACCTGTGAAGCCTTTCAGTGGAGCTAACAGTACACCTTACACCTGATGTCGTGATTCTGCCTCTCCTCCAGCATGTTGCGTTTGCCTGTTGCGACCCGCAGTCTCTTTCCAGCAGCTATTAGCAAAGGAGGCACGGCTGTGACTCACAATGGTAACATTTTTTTTTTTTATTCTTTTATTTTTTATGAGGTTTAAGGACATCATTGTAGTTGTATCGCTTCATAGTTAAACTATTTGTCAGTCATCTCAAAGAACTAAATGTTTTAATGCTTGCCACCCTTGTTACTTTCGCCATTAATGGATTATAGGCTGGATTATAGAGCTCCCAGGTACCACATTTGGTGCCGGGCTGTTGTTGGCACAGTTTAACCAAAGACTGTCATAATGAATTTGTTGTAGCACGAAATGATACATATATTAAATGATGCAATGTGTATATTATGGGAATTGGGAATAATGTATTATATGGGAATATTGTGCAGTAAAATGTTCTGTGTGTGCCCGAAGTTCGCCCTGCATCCACTGCAACAGCAGCAGCAGCCAGTAACCTCCTGGAGGTGTTTGTGGATGGGAAGCCTGTTATGGTGGAGCCAGGAACAACTGTGTTGCAGGTAATGGCTAAACTTTAAGATATGCAATGCCGTGAAAACGTATTGCATATTTTTCACACTTACATGTTTCATATTGTCCAACAATTTTTAATAGACAAAGGTAACCTGAGTAAATAGAAAATGCAGTGTTTAATTGTCACTCACATTTATCAAGGGATTAAAGCTGTTAATTCATAAATTAACTGTAATTAACCACATGTTTTGGAAAACTGAGCTCAGTTTCTTTAGCCACACCCAGGCCTGATGACTGTAAGACTTGTTTAGTCAAAGAATCACTTAAATAGACAAAGTACAGCAGGCTTAAGGATCTCAAAATGCAACACATCATACTACATCTCAATAAACAGCTGAGAAACAAAATTACTGACATCAATCAGTCTGGAAAGTGTTACAAAGCCTTTCCCTCATATTACGTTTGCCAAAAAATATCTTGATGATCCCCAAGATCATGCATCCTATTACATCTGCTGTAAAAATAATAGCACTTTTTAAAAAAAAGAACATCACACTGGCATTTAGACATGGTAGTGGTAGTGTCCTGGTTTGGGGCTGCTTTGCTGTTTCACAATCTGGACGACTTGCTGTCATTGATGGAAGCATGAATTCTGCTCTCTACCAGAACATCTTGAGGAGAATGTCCAGTCATCACATTGTACCCTGAGGTTCATGCACACTTGGGTTATACAACAGGACAAACCTTCAATCCACTGTTGTGTGGCTGAAAAACAGAACAAAATGAAGTTTTTGAAGTGGCCAAGTCAAAAGTCTTGCTTTAAATCTGACAGAAATGCTTTGGCATGGCTTCCCTCCAACGTGGCTGAATAAAAACAATTCCGCTAAGAAGAGTGGGCCAAAATTCCTCCACAGTGATGTGAGAGACTCATTGCTAGTTATTACAAATGCTTGCTGCGAAAGGTGACGTAACCGATAGAGAGCTTTTGCCCCTTGATAAATGAAATGATCAACTGGAGAATACATTTTCTTTTTACTCGGGTCATCTTTGTCTAATATTAAAGTTTGAAACATACAAGTGTGACAAATATGCAAAAAAATCAGGAAAGTGGCAGATACTTTTTCACAGCACTGTACGAGTATTCAGTATAACCCTGCAGTTGTTTTCTGTCACAGGCATGTGAGAAGGCAGGCATGCAGATTCCCCGCTTCTGCTACCACGAGCGCTTGTCAGTTGCTGGAAACTGCCGCATGTGTCTTGTGGAGATAGAAAAAGTTCCTAAGGTACTTTTTTTTTATGATTCCTGTGTGCTACGTTTCAACCCTGGAAAGCCACAAATGTCTCTTTGTGTTTTGTTTCTCTGCCCAGTCTTGCAGAGATAAAAGTATGCCTACTTTAATTATCATGTCATCTTTTTTCATTTATTATCTAGCCGGTGGCAGCTTGTGCTATGCCTGTCATGAAAGGCTGGAACATTTTAACCAATTCTGACAAGACACGGAGGGCCAGGTACCTTCAACCTGTTAATTAAACGTCACTTATCTGTTTTGTAAAGTTTACGGTGAAATTTGGTCACTTTTATTTGTTGTTCTTTAACTTGGTTGGTTGGGATTCTCCCACATGAAAGTAATCTTTTATTAAAAATTTCACAGAGAGGGGGTGATGGAGTTCCTACTGGCTAACCACCCATTAGATTGTCCTATTTGTGATCAAGGAGGTGAATGTGACCTACAGGTAAATTATAGATGATCACCACCACTCTAGATCTGCTCATTATAGTCTTTATTGTGTGTAAAACAGATATTATGGGGTTTTGAATTTAGAAATTATTGATTAATTACTAAAACTGAGTGAAATCTCGTGTAAAGGATCAGTCCATGCAGTTTGGCAGCGACAGAAGCCGCTTCACAGAGGGCAAAAGAGCCGTGGAAGATAAAAACATTGGCCCCCTCATCAAAACTATTATGACTCGCTGCATTCAGTGCACTCGTTGTGTGCGGTGAGTCATGCTTTAATATTTAAACAAGTCGAGTTGCCGTGTTCATGTGAAATATTAAAATGCATATATTCTTTTCCTCTTTTAGCTTTGCCAGTGAGATTGCAGGCGTGGAAGAGCTGGGCACCACTGGCAGAGGCAACGATCTGCAGATTGGGACTTACGTGGAAAAGATGTTCATGTCGGAATTATCTGGGAATATTATTGATATATGCCCAGTGGGAGCCCTGACCTCTAAACCGTATGCTTTCACTGCCCGCCCATGGGAGACCAGGTTTTTAGATTATGCTCTACATCTTGTGTAGCTATTTAGGGTTTCAACTAATTATTTTGAGACTTATGTATTCTCTCTTTTTTTGTTGTTGTTGGTTGTTTTTGGTTTTTTTGCAGGAAGACTGAATCGATTGACGTACTTGATGCTGTGGGTAGTAACATCGTGGTGAGCACTCGCGGCGGCGAGGTGATGAGGATTCTGCCTCGCCTTCATGAAGATATTAACGAGGAATGGATCTCAGACAAAACCAGGTTCATTTCACATCACCCAAACTTTGCATCATAGACATAGACTTGTGCTTGGTGTTTACATTATTGCTGAACTGCTTTTTGCTCGAACTTGGCAGGTTTGCTTATGATGGGCTTAAGAGACAGAGGCTTACTCAGCCAATGGTGAAAAATGAGTCTGGGCAGTTGGTTCCCACATCCTGGGAAGACGCGCTGACTCGAGTTGCTGGAGCAGTACGAAATTCTTAATTGAATTACAGTAACTAAGCTCATCAAAACATTGGATAGCAATTTAAAACACTGATTCAGAATACCTGAATACCAACTGTTTTTGTTTGACAGTTGCAAGGAGTTGAAGGAAAGGACATTGCTGCCATTGCTGGAGGTTTGGTCGATGCGGAGGCTCTCATTTCCCTGAAAGACTTGCTGAACCATTTGAATAGTGACAACCTGTGCACTGAGGAGACGTTCCCCATGGCTGGAGCAGGGTAAAAAGAATACCAGAAATGAAAATTGAAGCCATTGATGCACACACGTCCAACTCTTTTACTAACTGACTTTTCTAGATCTGACCTGCGTTCAAACTATCTTCTGAACACTGGAATTGCCGGGATTGAAGAAGCTGACCTGCTACTTTTAGTTGGCACTAACCCACGGTATGAGGCTCCATTGTTTAATGCACGAGTCAGAAAGGGGTAAGTAAATCATGGCTGTTTAACAATGGAAACTGTAAATCTGACAACATAAGTCTGTTCTTCTGTGTAAACATTGGTGTCTCTGCTATAGCTGGCTGCACAATGAGTTACATGTGGCTCTGGTGGGAAAGGAGGTGGACCTTAGTTACACATATGAGCATCTTGGTGAATCAGCCAAGATCCTTGAAGAAATTGCTTCAGGAACTCACCCATTCTTCCAGGTAACACTGACCTTTCTTTTCTTTGAATGTCATCAATCAACTTGAATGTCTCTCACTAATTTTGTGTGTTTTATTCTCTGTTGCAGGTCATGGCCAAAGCAAAGCATCCTGCTGTTGTAGTTGGCAGCGGTTGCCTGCAGAGAGAGGATGGGGCTGCGATAATGGCTGCTGTGTCAACCATTGCTCACAATGCTCGCGTCAGCAGTGGAGTGGAGGAAACCTGGAAGGTTCTCAATGTGCTTCACAGGTCAAATGCTTGTAAAAATTATTAGTAAAGTTTTTTAATAACAATACCATGTTGAAAAGGAATTTTTACTGTAGTGAGTGTAACCTTTGTCCTCATCTTATCAGGATTGCCAGTCAAGTAGCTGCACTTGATCTGGGGTACAAGCCAGGAGTGGATGCTATCAGGAAGAACCCACCCAAAGTTCTGTTCCTACTTGGAGCTGATGCTGGCTCCATCACTCGCCAAGATCTGCCTAAGAATAGCTTGATAATTTATCAAGGTCAGCTTTTTGCAAAACCTTAAAATTCCGGGTCACTGTGGAGTCATGCAAACACCGGCACAGAAAAGCAAAAATTGAACCCATGACCTTTTCTCACTGTGTAGGTGTTTTTCTCACGACATAATCTGCCATGTTCCCACAGTTCAAAGGCATGCATATCAGGTTACTCTGTGATTTAAAGTTTGCCCTTGCTGTCAATGTAAGCGTAAATGGTTGTGGGTTTTTCTGTGTTAGTCTTGTGATAGACTGGCAAACTCTCCAGGGTGCACCTTGCCTCTCGCACCATGGCAGCTGGGATAAGCGCCAGCCCCACCACAACTCTGGATTGGATAAGGGTTAAGAAAATAGGTGGATGTATGAATAAAGAAAAAGTTTTTCTTTATTTACAGGTGTGACAGAAAACTAAATTATTTAAAGACATTTAAATGGCTTAAGTGCCCAAATGGTATCTCTACAACATCCTTCACTCTTTATCTACCCCTCATATTTTTCATATGTTGCTAGAAAAATGGGAATTGGGTGCAAAAATGCATGGATATGCAGTATTTAAGGGAAACAATATGACCAACTTTATTCTTCCACACAGCCTGAACTCTCTTAGGCAAGCTTTCTTGTAATTTCTTCAGGTATAGTTCAGGAATTGTTCTCCAGGCTTCTTGAAGGATAATTCAAACCTCTTTTTTGGCTGTCAGCTGCCTTTTTGTTGTGTTCTCGGTCTAGCTGATCCAGACTCCTTTAATATTGCTGAGGTCTGGGCTCCATCTGTTTTACAGATGGCTACAGACACTCACTGTTGTACCTCTCTCATAACCTCCTCCATACATATTGATGGCAGTTTGAACCAAAATTTCAAGTCATTGCTCCTTAAGGCCTGTTGGCACTTAGTTTCGGTGCAGTTCTTGTGTAATTTGACATACCTTTGCCTCTTCTTCCAGTTTCCCTTCCTTAAAAATGACAGTCAGCCTTCCTTCAAGCCTCACCAGAAATGGTGAGGCTTGAATCAGAAGGCCTGGAGAACTGTTGCTCAATTCCACGTTAAAAATGACAAGAAAGTCTGTTTAACTAGAAGCAGTTCAAGACTTGCACAATCAAACGAGGGCACGTTTGGAAAAATAGTGGTAACCATTCCCTTAGGGACTTGAAGAATACATGTTGAGGAACAATAAGTTTGTTTTTACTTAATTCCAGTTTTCTGTTTCGTAATGCCCAGGTCACCATGGCGATGCCAGTGCACCAATGGCTGATATCATCCTTCCCGGAGCTGCATACACTGAGAAATGTGGCACGTATGTGAACACTGAAGGTCGTGCCCAGCAGACCAAGGTGGCAGTGACTCCTCCAGGCGCAGCCAGAGAGGACTGGAAGATCATCAGAGTCTTATCTGAGGTGAACCAGAGCACAGCATAAACATGCGAGGCTCAGGGAAATAAAATGTGACTAAATGCTCTGTGTTGTTTTCATACGCTTTTAAGCTTGCTGGAGTGACTCTGCCGTATGACACTCTGGATGAAGTGCGTGATAGGCTGGCAGAGGTTTCCCCAAATCTCGTGCGATATGATGACGTAGAGGAGGCCAACTATTTTAAGCAGGCTAATGAGCTATCTAAGGTCAGCTGTTATCTTCTTTTAGCATTTCTATTTTTAGGTGATCATAGAGGGGGAGGAAATGTAAAGCTGGATTTAAATGTTGGTTTGTACAGTTAATTTATCTCTGTTTATGTCACACTGTTCTGCATGATATCTGGCTTATCTATTGCAGGCAGTGAACCAGACTCTCCTTACTGAACCTTTAGTTCCTCCACAGCTTACTGTGAAGGACTTTTATATGACAGGTGGGTCACGAGTAATCCAGTTGAGCAGTGCATGTCTTTTTTTCTTTTCTTTTTTTTCCCTCTGGCTAATGCAGGTCTAATCTTGTTTTCATTCCAAAGTGCTCTAAGTGTATCAAGTACATCAGTTAATTAGAACAATGTTTGTTTTCTTTTCATAGAGAGAAAATAATGTAGTAATACTAATGCCTGTCTTTCAAAGCATAAGGAGGGACACTTAGGCACTGTGTTCCTGCTGAAGTGATCAGTGAAGTTACAAGAATTTGATAAATACAAATAGATATTAGATAAAGCCAAACATTTCCTCATAACAGTGTTATTAATCCCAGATAAATGGAAAATATAAAGTTGAGCGAAAAGCTACTGTATTTGTTGCTGTGCTAATATAGAGAGGATTTTAATCTGCAGTTAAAGATGGCAAAACTACTGAATGTATAGCCTAGGAAATGTAAACAGATTAAAAAAAATTATGGTTGTGTTTTCATGTAACATACATTCAAAATCAATGATGTATATTGAATATAGTGATTTGGTTTTATTAAGTTATTCATGTTGATACAGGAATATCCTTGAAATGTCCCTTTTTTATAGTTTTGAATTAGTGACATTATCCTAGATTGAAATAAATACTCATTTTATTATTATCATTATTATTATTATTACGTATATGGTTAGAGGAAACGGAACCCTGCTGACAATTTTGATTTTTTTCAGAGCATTGCAATCGGGCTGTTGTTAATTTGCAAAAGGCATAAGGAGGAATTAAAATCAGCAATTTACATTACTTTTCATTGCAGATAGAACATCTAAAGTAAATAAATAAATAACAATAGCCAATTTAACAAAATAAATAAATCAGTAGTAATGAGGAGCTGCTAGTAACTCTGTGTTCATGCAGTGATTTTATTGTTTGAAAAAAATTATAAATGTACTTTCTGTAATGTATAGTTACCATTACAAGCTGTCTGCTTATAGCCAAGTTTATACAAAAATAATCTGCTGTGATTACAAATTTGTAATTTACAGCAGGTTTTAATTTTAGATTCTAATTTGACACTTTTGTTTAAATATTTTTGATATTTTAGCATTAAAATTGTAAGTTATAATTCACTACATTATGTAGTAATGGTCTTTTTACCATTATACATGGTCTAATCTCAATGGTCTCTGTGTGTGTTTATATACGTGTTTGTGTGTAATATAAATTTTGGCCGGTAATTTGAGGGTACATTTAAGAATTCAATCTTTACCCACAGATCCAATAAGCAGAGCCTCCCAAACCATGGCGAAGTGTGTGAAAGCCGTCACAGAGGGGGCACAAGCTGTGGATGAACCAGCCATATGCTAAAGCACAAATGGATAGCCATCCAGTTCCTAGACGATACGCACAACTCCTTTATTTGCACTTTCCTAGAAATGTTTTTGCACTTGTTTTGACTTGGATATTCTACTATAGAGTAAGTTTCATAATGTGAGCAAACATACCTGCAGAAATGTGTCTTAAGTGATGTAGGCTGAGTGAAAATGTCATCTTAGATCTGCCAAGTATTCAAAGATGCACACCTCAGTTTTTTTTTCCCTTCATCAGTGCTCACATTTTTGTAGGTGTGACCAAAGATTAAAAATCTTTATGTTTGTCTTTCTGTAAAACTGACAATATATTTTCCTAGACATATTTGAAATAAATAGTATTTAAAAAGTGTAGCTCTTTGTAAATGTGATATATATTAATAAACCAATCACCTTTAGCAAGTCTAACCCTCCATTTAAGATTGTGCCATTTTGTTTAAAAGGAAAAAAAATGTGTTGATGCAGTAAATTCCACTTTTCCTGTGTGAAATGACTTCCACCTGAACTTTTCTATTCACCGGCTGTGGTATTTTTATTGCCACGTGGTCCATCATTACTGAACAAGCCGGCAACACTGTGGCAGCAGAGCTGATAACTCATTCATATGGAGGATGATAGTCGTGGTCCAGGTGGATTTCACTAACAATTTGCTGGACACCCCTGATTTAGTCTGCTTCCATGCAGTGGTTTTAAAGGGGGGCAAGTACACGGCACTACCCTTCACACAAAGTGTTTCATAAAGAAATTAACGTGATAGTTGTGCACTGAAGGAGCTTTTAATAAAGTTGAATTTCCAATATGGTAGGAGAGGTTGTTGTTGTTGAGCGGACTGTTGTCATGTCCCCGCAGTGCCTGTAGTGGTGCTGTGAGGAGTCCGCTGTGGATCCAACAAAAATCCACAGCAGCCTACCTACTGCTTGTAATTTGCTCTGGATAGCCTGTATTTATATGCGTCCTTATTTCAAGATCAACCGAGCTCGGTGAAGATCGCCGTTACTAACCGATCTCCAATATCGATGCGCAAATAGCCTAGCTGATTCTAATAGACATTTCGGCCGTCTATCTGGAGCGAATACCATACAGAGCCCATACCAATTCAAGGTAAGCGAAATCGTATACAGCCCCGGCCTCGATTTCTAAGTGTACCGTTCTGCGCGGGCTTCAGTCGGCCAGTGGTTTTAATAGACGCCGCTGTCCGATCGAAGCTAAAAGGCCTCTTATTCGTGACATATTTCATGTAAAAGCTTGTGATGTACCGAAATGAGTTGGTGCCTAAAGCAGATGTGGAAATTAAGGAGATGTTTCCATTTTTAAGCGATGAGGCCTGCTAATTTCACATTATGTAAGGGTGGTTGTTATAATTCATATCGATTGTTATGGAGGCCTTCGGGGACAGGCCATACGCCTCGTATGTATACCCTTTGTTTGAAAGTATTTGACCATAAATGTTTCATGTTTATAAAATGTAAAATCTCATTACTAGGTGAGATTATTTATTAATAGTGTATTATATTTTTAACCTTTTTCTAAATAAATTAAACTGCAAATAAACCTTTATAGTATTGCCATTTGCTTATGTTTCCGTTTCCTGGTTAGCTACCGCCTACTAATTTGTGTTTTTAGCTTTGTAAGCTAACAAGCGAATATACCTTTCCGTATTTGGCCGTCTTGATACTATATATTTTGGATTCAAGATGGATAAAGTTACATTTTTTTAATTAGGCCTGAGGTAGTTGTTGTACTTGGATATATTTACTCTGTCGTAGTATAAAGTTTCACAGCTGTCTATCGGCTCCAAGCTAATGTAGCAAGCTAGCTCCCCGGTAACTAACATTACTTTCTGTTTGCTGCCTGCCCGGTTCTCCTATACTAAAGTTGTTAATGTAACTTATGCTGACGTAAAGGACAGGTTTACAACATGTTAACGTGTGTTCAGTGAACACTTTAGCTGTAAGAGCTGTGCCACTATCAACACCAACTTAAAAACCCCTACAAAGTTTAAAGTAGTAGCTGAGCCATACGATAATTAAGCATGTCAAGGTATATGCTACGCGGTGTGTTTGTTATGAAGAGTTCAGTACACTGTTTTAAAAAGAGCAGTCTATTTTTTGTTGTCGAGTCAAAAAATAAAGTATTTTTATAGTGAGTATATTTTTTAGCCTGACCGTGCTAATGCACAGTCAGGTAAATGTTTTGGAGCTTTTGACATTGTCGGACAAACCCACTGTTTTACTTCCATTGTATTATCTCGTAATAAATGAACAGTGGAGTAAAATCAAGTACTTTGTGCCACCTGTTTCTTAATGAGAGAGCTTGAAACCGAAAATTAAAGGGCCTAACAGGAATGTCCGGATGGAAATGGCTAACACTGTAATTTTCTCAACTATTTAAATTTGAGTTTATTAATCACAGCACACACTCATAGTAGTTTCATGATGAAGCAGATTATTTTCATTTGTTTCAATGTAACACTTAATAATTACTGCTAAAACAATGCAGCTTTTTTGTGATTGATTACCTAATATTAGGAAAGTATTACCTGTTGTGGAAGATGTTGCTTTTGCTCTGCCTCTTAATCCGGCATGTGAATGCATAGTTACCTCCTCACTGTGCTTGTGATGTAATTACTGGGGTTTTTTTTCTTCCTTTTCTTTATCCCATCAGCTGATGTTGTCAAGGACAAGAGTCACGTGATGTATGAAGGCAAACACATACACTTCTCAGAGATAGACAATAAGCCGTTGTGCTCGTACAGCCCAAAGCTCTGCAAACAGCGCAGACTCAATGGCTATGCTTTTTGTATCCGGCACGTTCTGGAGGATAAGACTGCTCCCTTCAAGCAATGCGAGTATGTGGCCAAGTACAACAGCCAGCGGTGTACCAACCCCATCCCCAAGTCTGAGGACCGCCGGTATGTATGATTGATTCTGCTTTGATTTACAGAGCCAATCAGTCATGGGTTTGCAGGGTGTACTGAGGATATGTTCCTGTTTTGCAGATACTGTAACAGCCACCTGCAGGTTCTCGGCTTTATCCCCAAAAAGGAGCGGAAAAAGAAACACGATGCTTTAGAGGAAATGCGCTCACGGGCTGCTCACCTGGAGTCAGTGGCTCTCAATATTACCGTGCCCTCTCTAGCTCTGAAAGCCCCAAATGGTCTAGATGAACTACCACCATCTCCCCCCTTAACACGCCTGTTACCCCTCCCTGACGGGGAAGGCCTGGACCCTTTTGCCTTTTATGAGGATGACACAGATGGTGAGGAGGTGGGCACTCCTCGGAAGAGTAACGCCATCAAGAAGAAAATACAGAGTCGCCTGGTGCTTAACCAGAAACTCTGCCATGACACAGACCTCTTCCAAACACCACCTGAGCACTTTAGTCCTTCCCCTGTCCCCCGCATCTACCCTTCCTCACCACTCAACAGTCATCTTCCACGGCAACAGCCAGGTCTTCTCCAGAAGCTCCAGCACTCCAACACGACTTCCTTCATCATCCCAGGACAGCAGCAGGGTTTATTATGCAATCCACCACCACCTCAGACGGTCAACTTTCTGCCTCCGGGGCTGCCCGTCAATGCAGCACCCAGTCCAGTGCAACATTCTGGGCCATCGCTCAGCAGGAAAATGCCTTTGACTGCTACTCACTTGCCTGCCGCTTGCAAGGACAGTGGCAGCAACAATCAGCGGCATGTGGTCGTCATGCGTCCCACTGCCTTCTCACCTTCTGCCAGCTGCCTTGCCAGGTTGCAACATTTGGTGCAGCTCTGTGCCAAGAGACAACAGGAGCATGGAGACCTCTTTCCTCATCTAGGTGATCAAACTTTTTATAGTTTATGAATTCATGTGGATTCTTATGACTGTGAAAGATTGTTTAAAGGTAGATATAAGTAGATAGATGAGCTGCCCTAACACGGTCTCTTCCAGGATTGGACTGGTCGGAGGACAGTGCAGATGATGATGATGATGATGAAGTAGAAGAAGACATGGCTGAGCGTTTTTCTCCTTTTCAGAGCTCATGGAGGCCGCAGAATGGGTTGGTACCTTAATCCTCAACCCCTGTTGTATAGCGTGTAACTTCTCATAATGATGATTGTCATTCGTTCCCCTTGTAGGCTGGAAGAGGATGACGGCTCCTCTCGGAGGACGCGACTGTTTAGGCTTTGCTCGTACCTCCAGGAGAAGTACAAGCACATGTGCAGACAGGAGAGGGCGCGTATCCGGCAGAAGAGATACCGCTATGCCTTCCGCAAAGCCTTGCTGCACGCTGCCAGTAAAAACCCCAGATGTGCAGGCCAGCTGATTCAGGAGTTGAGTGGTGCCTCTTGCAGCTCATCGAGGTATTCTCACAGCCATTGCTTTTGTTTAAGTCAAGCTATGTTTGACAGTATGGCTAGTAGGCCTTACCTCGGTTAAACCACTCATGAACCTTATTTATTTCAACTTTAAGAATGTAACTTTCAATGAACCCGACATAAAAAATGTTGGTTTGTCAGTGTTTGCTTATTCCTGGATGTGTTTGTGTCTGCAGTGTGGCTCCACCAACGCAGCAGAGCACAGACACGGGGACCTGCACTGGCAGCACAAAGGGCCAGCCCTGCTACAACAGAGCTCTGCCCTTCACTCGACACTGCTTTCAGCGTATCCTTTGCACCGCCGCTCTTATGCACAGCTGGTCACTACATGTGGAAGCGCATTTGATAAATCTCAGTTGTACATGCTATTTTAAAATCACACACTGTGATATATATAAAGTTTGCACCTGTGCTGGAGTATGTTGTTCACATGGTCTCTGTTGACTGCATTGCGGGGTTTTTTTTTTTGGGGGGTTTTCCCTTAACTGTTCTCTGTAGACATTCTGTTGAATCGTTCCCAGCAGCTCTTTGCAAGTTGCACAGCCAAATTTGCAGATGGTCAGCAGTGCTCCATCCCCGTGTTTGATATCACGCACCAGACACCCCTCTGCGAAGAGCATGCCAAAAAGATGGTGAGTTCAGTGTTTAAGGGTAAACACTGTTGGAATTGTGGGATCAATCAAAAACTTCCATTGCCGCAAAGATTGGGGGGGTCTCAATCTGATTTGCTTTATCTGTTCTTTTCCTTCTGCACAGGATAACTTCCTGCGTGGGGACGGAAACCGACGGGTGCAGCACCAGCAGCAGCAACAGCGAAAGCCACGTAAAAAGACCAAACCACCGGCGCTCACCAAAAAGCATAAGAAGAAGAGGAGGAGAGGCCCGCGGAGGCCTCAAAAACCTATCCCTCCAGCGTTGCCGCAGGGGAACCTGGGAATGCCTTTAACGAGCCTAGCAATGCCCTCACAGGCCAGCATCAGGTATGCCACAGCTGCGTCTCTCTGCTGCTGTTAGAAATTTAATGGTGTAGGATATTCAGAGTGAAAGACAAGCTCACATGTCACACATGTCTGGACAGCCTCTTCACTACAATAGCATGTTGAATTCTTTTCCTCTAACCTTTGTTGCAGGAGCCCTTCGACTCCAGATCTAAGTACAGATGAGCTTCCTGATGATATCACCAATGACATAGCAGACATTCCAAATGACCTTGAGCTAAACCAGGAAGATTTCTCAGACGTGTTACCCAGACTACCTGATGACCTGCAGGACTTTGACTTGTTTGAAGGTTGTCTTGCAGCTCATTTTTGTGCACAGCTGTTTATTTCATGTGTGTGATTCCTCATAGTCTGTGATTTTTATAACATTGCAAATGTTTGTGCAGGTAAAAATGGAGAGCTACTGCCCACCACAGAGGAGGCTGAAGAGTTGGTACGTGCACTGCAGGCTATGGGGTCCTACACAGACTCATTGGTGTGCCTAACCTCCATGGGAGACCTGGCCCCTACAGAAGGAGTGGACCACAGAGCCATGACCGTATTTCCTGGTCCAGTCCAACCAGGGGGCATGGGAGACCTGCTGAACAGCCGCATCCCTCCCGAGAACTTCACCAGCCTTGAGCTGGAGGACAATCTACTGCAGTCTACTGGAGATCACTTTCCCCCCTCACCTCCAACTCAGCCCGTTAACCAGAGCCAAGCACCGTGCTCCAATCTGACCTCATCCTCTTCTACAGTGGCCCCCTCCACCACGTCCCTGCTCACTCAGACCTCCTTAACAGAGCGGACGTTTTCTAGGACGCACACATCCCACGTTCTCGCCAAGTCGGACGCACCCACATCATCACCCCAAGGCAGCCACTACAGCAGCGAGCATGTGCCATCCCCATACAGTGACCACATATCTTCTCCCCACACCAGCTCTTTCCAGACAGACACCCCTCTTCTCCTGGAAGTCCCTCTGAGCGGGGTGCCAGGACCGCCCCGGTCCACTTGGAACAACCTCGCTCTCCCCCTCACGGACCCCACACAGTTTGGCAGTCTCATCGGATCAGAAAGTCATCTCATATCCACCTCCCTGTCCACTCCACCCGCCACCACCCACTCTGTGACGCTGCAGCCCATGGCTGCTCTCTCGGCGATGCCCCAGAGCGGCTTGACTGGCCTAACGACTCCTCCCGCCCCCTCGTCCTCGCTCCCATCTTCGTCACGCGATCTTTTGACCTCCGCACAGCCCAAGCAACAGCTCCCTCAGTTCAGCGCGGCCTTTGGCCATCAGTTGGCCTCCCACAGTGGCATCCCAAAAGACGTGCAGCCCAGCCACAGCTCCACGGCGCCCCCTGCTGGCTTCTCTATAGTTAGTGCCACCGCTGCAAGTGCCAACAGCGCCACGCCACCCTTCACGCAAAGTAAATGAGAGCAGGCGGCACGCAGCTACTGCACGACGGTCTGTGGAATCACAGTCACTTAAAATCCAGTTGACTGAGTCGTTAACCACCCCGTTCATCTGCTACATGTGTGCAATGTGGTAATAGTGCACTATTGATAATGAATTTGCACAGCCTCAGATTTTACTCTATTTTTGTTCGTTCCTTCTGTAGCCAGACGGTGTCTGAGATTTTAAGTCAGTGTGAGTCCACGTGTTCGATGCCTTGTGGTTTCGTCAGCAGGGTGGGATGGTGGGGTGGGGGGTTACAGTCAGATTTTGTGATGAAATAAACGGGTGAAAATTGGCAGAAGGACCTAAGCAGAGATTATCTGTGTCACAGTGCTCAGAATTCCTAGAAGCCTCAGTCAGTGGTCAGTTTAGTTTGCTTTGCCAGTTCAAGTCCTGTCTTAAAACGATCAGCTGCACCCTGCCTTGCTCAAACGGCCATTGCATTTTTTTTTCTTCGTTTTTGTTACCCACCTGTTTCATACACTGCTTCTGTCACCCTCTGAAGAACAAGAGATTTTTGTGATCCATTATGTTTCAAGCTATTTAACTGTCATCATGATATAGAATCTTACGGAGTCAATTTCACAGTCATATGAATTTACCAAAATACTTTTAAACAGCTGTTTTTATATTGTGTATAGTGTATATGTGCTCATTTATTGGTTTGCTCAGACGTCAAAAATCTCTGACCTCACCATTGGTTGTGGGACTCTTGAGTGGCCTAGTAGACACTTGAAGTTGAATAAATCTAGTATCTTAAAGCAATAAATACATGAACATAACTCTGGCATCGTGAGGTATTTCGCTGGTTTCATTACATGTAGCTTCACTCGATGAATCCAGGCTGGATCAGGAAGATATTTTGGCCTCTTTAACAGTTTCCCCGCAGAGCCTTTAGAGGCGAGCGATCAGGTCAGGCCAACTTCTCTCTGAGTGGATTTTTTTTTAAGGCTGATTAAATTAGCTTCAGTGTTACAGCGACGATGGTAATGGCACAATCCAGGGACTTTTAAGTGTCTACTCTCAAAGGTGCTCTCTGGTCCACACGTACAATGGTATTTAGTGGCTTGCATGTCTCATATAACAAAAGTTCAGTTTCAGGGCTCGCACTAATACGACAGGCCAGGCTACCCGGAGGAGGCTTACGCAGTGAATTGGTGTTGGAAATTTTTACCCATCAGCTAGATGTAACACAATTGGTGTATTTTGCACGTCTAAAGTAAAGCACTGTCTCTTTTACTCAGTTATAAAGCATTTTTTAAAGACCTATGATGAAAAGCTGGTGTCTGAAAAACAAAAAAAATAGCAAAAAAAAAAAAGTGCTCTTCCACGCAAGAGCCTCCACCCCCACCCCGACAGCAGTACAACCACGGCTTTTGATAAGTAATATATTAGACATTTGAGAGATTATCAGACATTGTTGAGTATTAGGTATATAGAATAGCAGTCTCTATCTTGGGGTTTGTTGGTGAATTATTGAGTAGCAATGGATTGAAATTGTTCTTTGCAATGTGTTCAGTGGAACCTGTGTCTGTGTAGAATGAGTCTTGCTTTTAATGGCTATCAAAATGATTGTTAAGTCTTTGTTGGAGGGATCAATGTTTGTTTGTTTGTATGCTGTCTTTCTTTTTTTTTTTCAATTCTGATGGAGAATATGTTTTATTTTTGATAGCTATTAAACTTCCAGGAAGAAGTCTTGAGATTGCATGGGGCTGCAACCCTTTGTGTGAGAGCGTAATAGTAGTAATAATATCACGATTAGACGATGATCACTGGCTTCTTGGTGGTAAGAAACATTGGATTTATATGCATCAGATGGTGGAGAAGAACAGATCGGCGTACTTTTTCAACCTAGATTTGCACAGGAGTGGATGAGACCGGTGGTGTTTCATATGTCCCATGTCTGTCTTGCCTTTTTTTTTTTGCCCTGCTTGGATGCTCATTACACAAACAGCCACCACCATTAGCCGCTCTGAGCCTGTGCCGGACCATCGTTTCCAGCTGTGAGAAGGCCCAGTTCTGCCTCGCCCCTTCCAAAGAGAGAACACAGTCTCAAAGTGTAAACCTGTAGCTCCACCGGGGACGGCTGGGCTTCTCAGAGACCACGGTAACGCAAACAGCGCCCCCTAGAAGTCAATAGGAAGAATCAGGTTTGGGTGAAAGTGTGTTTGAAAATAAGCGAGACAATACTGCTGTATCCTGCATAGCATGAGATTAGTCGCTGCACCGGTTCACTCTCCCCGACAACCACGTAGAACAAAATTTACAGGGCTCGTAGGCACATGTAACTGCTTGAATTCAGAGATGGCTGACAAATTCCTATACTCATTGAATGTACTGTATTACTGTTTTTAAAGATAGGATGAGCTAATCTAGTCACCTTTTGTTATTGGTCCTTGTTTAATTTGTCTAAGGTATTTTTTGTATACAAAGGTTTACATTTTTATGTATATTTTTCTTGTGTACAAATTATGTAATATGTGTACAAACACTGTATGTAATATCTGTATATAGTGTGAGAAATTTGATCTTTTGTTTTTGGATGTATAAATAAAACTTGCTGTGAGGTATTTGAGGCCATGGTTTAACGTGGTTTTTCAAAGGTCACCTAAAAAAAAAAATGCGAGGTGAGATGTGCTCGTGTGCACCCTGCCACAGTTTGACAGCTCCTTTTATACGCATGCAAATCATTGTGGAGTCAGAGGGGATATGCCTTATGTTTAATGATATATTTTCTGTTCTGTTTAAAATATCATGGCTAATTTAGCAGTGATAAATTCAGTTTTATCGCTCTCTCTGTAACCTTGGATTTTGCACCTTTGATTCTGGCTGCTGTTAATTCCCAGCTCCAGGTTATGAACTCTGGAGCGCAGCCCCTTCAGTATCCAACCCAGACTACACTGGTAGGACTCTCTCCCTCTTTATTTAAACACGGCTTTTCAGATTTTTAGTTTCACCAGCTAAAATTCAAAAGAAAAACTTTTACCGTGTCCATGCGGTCTGTCTGGACTGGTATGTGCAGTAGCACGTAGCATATTGTCAGCACTCTTTGCCAGGTGGAGTCAGCTGGGGTACCTGATCAATATCACATGATATCATCAGCAGAGGTTTTATTTAGCAGTCATGGCACTGAAGCTTTAAACTTAAGGGCAAAAGGGCTTAAAGAAAACCTGGAGCCAACTCTAAAAAAAAAAAAGTGGTATCCACCAGCGTGACAGTGGTGTGGCACTAGCTGTGACTTGGGGTCTTCTAACTAGTCAATATTTGAATATGTTTGAGAATTTAAGGACGCTTGGGTCTTTTGTGTGCAAAGAAAATTGAAGCTAAAAACTGTGGATTGTAATCTGCTAATCACAAGCAGCACTAAACCTAAGCCTCCCAAAGCCACTGATGTCAGCAGTTACAAATTTGAGCTCAGCAATTTAGTGCCGCCCTGCTCATACCAGCTTGTTGGCACTAGCTTTTTTTGTTTGTTTGTTTAGTAGAAATGCGTGTAAGTACTTCTAAACTGGTCACTGGAAAGCGGCAAAATTGGAGTGGTTGTTTCCAAGTTCAGCCATCTGCCTTGGCCAGGACTTGCTGTATGTTTTCCCAATTTGTCCCTCTGTGTTTGTCTTGCAGGTTCCTGGTATGTGGTGTTAATCAGCGCAGCTGGGAGCACTTGGCCAACCTCCCTGGAGCATTTAAGAGCTGGCTATCTCAGTCTTTGAGCCCTCACATTTCACCCAACTATCATTAGTTTGGTTGGCTTCATTTTTCCATTTATTTCACAGTACACAACATGCTTTGCATTCACTCGTCCAACTACCGACACACTAACACACCTTAAAAATTAATAATTAATTATGCTTTTTTAATAATAAATCTGAAAGTTCTGGTTAAAGCAGTGTCTTTACTATTGTTATGGCTCATGGGCTCTACCTGCAGGTAAAACAACATATTTGCATATCAACATAAGAGGCAGGTATCGAACTCCAGGCCTCAAGGACCGGTGTCCTGCAGGTTTTAGGTGCGTCCTTGATCCAACACAGCTGATTCAAATGGCTAAATTACCTCCTCAACACGCCTTGTAGTTCACTAGAGGCCTGGTAATTAATTAATCATTTGGTTCAGATGTGTTGGCCCATGGTGAGATCTAAGACCTGCAGGATACCAGCCCTAGAGGCCTGGAGACACCCCTGACATAAGCCAACCTAATTGGTTAATTTCTGTCAGATCTTAAAATTGCTGGGAAAATAAAGTGACAACCTTTCATCAAGTATACATCAAGAGATAAACCAAATCCAAATGACTTAAATTCCTCACATGCAACACATTCTGTTCTCCACTTAAATCACTGAGCTATGAATTTCATATGGATTTTTACCCAGAGCTAATAGGTGTGATAATACATGATAAGAGAAGATTAATTAGACAAAAACCACAAAGCACCAGTTGCACAACATGAAGTTTAAGGAATGTTTTATTCAGAAATGTGTTTGACTGGTTTCTCTATATCCCTATACAGTCCGAAGATGAATCATCGTCTCCGTTCTGATAATGTTGCCAAGAAAATTTCAGTATCATTTCTTATGTTTAAAATTCAAACTGAAAACAAAAACAAACAAACATACTTGCTTTGATCTACGTGCAGCATTCAACTGTGCGAAATGCATACTGCATCAACTGAAAACCTTTATGCAGTAGCCATACATTTCATCTCTTGATTTTGAATATGTGGACTTTGAAATGTGTGGGTTATTATACAAAACTTAAAAAGGAAATTCGATCACATAACCACAAGCAGCAAGAAGGGTGATATTTCCAAGAGGCACTACAGTCTGAGTCAGGAAAATGTAAAAAGCAAACCTATTCAACTTTCCACTTAATTTTTATTTATTTATTAAACATTTGACTAATTCCAAGAAATCCAACAGCACTGTCCTGAATGAGCAACAACACATACTGGACTGGAAACTTGTCAGCAAAGAAAAAAAAAAAATCATTCAAACTGAAATGTACATTTAAATGATTGCTATCCAGTGTTAACTGAAATTCGAACACATCACAGAATCCAGCTTTACTCCTTCTATTACATAATACTGCTCTTTGGGGTTATAAAAATAGTTTAAGCATATATGCCTACTTGTGCTGAGAGATGACTCCTGCCGATCACACTGCTTTATTGCCAAACAACACACAAAAGAAGAAGAAGAAAACTCCATAACACTGAGTAACATCTTAAAAAAGCAACAGCGCAACACAAAAAGAGAAGAGCCACACTAGATCACGTTAAAGGTGCAGATTGGGGCATAAATGGCACATTTGTTTGAATGAAGAGCAGACTCATTACGTGCAGTCGCTCGGTTAACCAGCTTCTACTTATTCATCTGATCAGCATTTCAACTGCCCTCATTTTAGTCCATTTCCCACCAGAAGTACAACAGGAAGCAGAAAGGAACTATGAAATGGTTTGTTTAAAAGAACAAGGTTGACATACAGGAAATACTTTGTGTTCCTGTTAACTTAAGCACTCAGTGACCACTTTATTAGGAACCCATCTGCAGTATAAATCAGTCGAATACAAATGCCGTCTCTTTATGATGCTCACAATTGTGATGTAAAATCTAAGATTGCCAGATTACCTTTAATAGGAGGCTTATGTTATAGAAGTACAATGGAAACTGTGTGTCGTGCAATAAAGGTACATTCCTCCAATTACATTTTCACTTTTTCGGTGAAATTAAAAAGGTAATGACTGAATTTTATTCTCTTCTTCTCTAATAACATTTGTAAACAGATGCGGTCTAATTGATGAAAACTGACGAGTTGCAAAAATATTGTCAAAATAACATTGCAGTGCAGTATTACAAAAGTAGATTTTAAGGTCAGACTGCACTGTATACCTAATAAAAAGGACACATTAACTGATTTTATTCTTCTCCTTTCTCCACTACAAATAAAATAAGTATTTCCCAGAATGTCAACCTATTCCTTTAACTTCTCATGTGTATTGTTTACATTATATCGGCAAAAAATGATTCTTAAACCCCAAAGATTATATATTAAAAAAAAGGTTTAAGACAACCTACATACAGGGTAATTTTGCTCATGTGCACCTTCTTTTATGAAAAAAAGAAATGCTTTTGATCTTTTTGTCATTCATCAATAAAACATCACTGAATTTAGAAACAGAGGACAAGTCACAACAAAAGCAACAGATCCAACACTTTAAAGCTGATACTATTCATCCCATTCATCACAAATACTATAAGGCTGATCTGACTCTGTTTAGGGCTCAACATTCCTTCAGTCCTGTAGGAGTATGCTACAACGCATACTACTCAGGCCAACCATTAGGCTTTATACTACCATGCACATTCCTTTTAAGCTAGAGTCAAACGTAGCAGCAGTGCCACTGGTCTCTGAACACTGCTTGGCTTTATGTTAATATATACATCTGAGAGCAGTGTCATCTATGCTGTAAGGAGTCTAGAAAACTAGCACACTTATCACAAAGTTAAAAATCAAAATGATACAGCCAGGCAATTATTACACTGCATGACCAACTCCAAAGTCCAAGCTGTGAGACTTGTGGCGGACTTCTGTTCGTCCCGGATGGTAGAGTGAATACCTGCAAAATACCGTAAGTCTCATGCTACTGTTTTATGGCTACTTTTTTTTATATAGTCAAAGGCATTTATACTTGAAGTGCAATTAAAGCTGTAGGTACACTGAGGAGGATAGTACCGCTGCAGCTCCTAGGAAGACTAAGAGAGTCTGCTGATTTAAACTCAGACGATGGCACTGCCCTGTTAATGGAATGAATGGACGAAACCTCAGTTTATCAATCAAATGCTGAAAAAACAAACAAACAAACACAGAAACAAACAAAAAAACAACAAAAAAAGCGGGATGAGGCAGAGTCCAACAAACCAACACAACTCGAAGCTTTATGGAATTGGGGCTGGAAACGGAGCATCCAGTGTTTAAAACTGCTGGGGCTTCAATAAACCAGCCATTTCTCTCTTTTTCAGACATTCTCCAACATTATTACAGCCACACTAAAGAGTGTGAAATCAAAGAGAATCAAGAAATATACACAAACAAATCAATAGTAAACCATGATAGAGGGCAGCCACTTTCATTCACTGGATGAGTACTTAAAAAGTTTCCAACTAGACAGAGAGAAATCAAAGACAGATATACAAAAGAATAAAGTACAAAGGCAAGGCAATCTCACTTGTGGCTTCTTAAGTCTCTCAAAAATATTCACCTCACAGCCATTATCTACACTTTGCATTTGGCCATTTGTACAC
The DNA here is from genome assembly GCF_000239375.1 of Pundamilia nyererei. Classification (NCBI taxonomy): domain Eukaryota; kingdom Metazoa; phylum Chordata; class Actinopteri; order Cichliformes; family Cichlidae; genus Pundamilia; species Pundamilia nyererei. The sequence goes on from NW_005187410.1 coordinate 5,338,807, forward strand.
AGTGGTTCCAAATGCACCATTAACCTCTCAAGAAACTGTAGAAATCAGCCTATTTACAAGTCTGTACAACCACCCTGCAGAGCTCTTTCCATCTCCCAGTAGACCCAATCCACTAAAAGCGGGATACCTGAGTTTTCAATAGAATGCTTCAAACCCACTCGTCACGCTTCACTGCACATTTCACAGGATCTTTCACACAGCCACATGCACACAATTAATTAAGCAAGTTATTTTCTCCATAAGGATGCCGACTGTAAACCTATGTGGGAAAAAGCCACAAACACACCAAAATCAAAACTTAAAGTCCTTCCAGAAAGACAGCTAATGTGCTCTTAAAATAAAACAATTGAGAAGGAGGTATGGAGAAGGGGAATCTTACAGCAGGTGGCAGCTAACTGAGTGGCCACTGACTGTCTTGAATAGGAACCTCTGATGCTGTGCTAGCATATAAACAGACATTAAGTAGGCCAGGATTTGCTTCAGGCAAATAAGTGATGGAGACCTTCCTGGGAGACTTCATTCTGGCTGTGGAGGTCAGAGGAAAAGATCTGACTGCTGCCACCAGGGTGGAAAAGTGGAGCACAACTGGACTTGGCTCATCTCAGTGAGTGGGGGCTGCATGTGGCACAGAAAACCTGAAAAGAAATAAATAAAGGTCAATATTTACCAGCCTTGGGTTAAGTTGAGACAAAACATTACACAAAAACAAATTGCAGATGGATTAAACACATATACTTGCTATTATTCCTGCATAACAAGATTGAGAGGCTTGGGTTTCCTCTCTGAAAAGTCACCATTTAAGACTCCTCAGCTCTGATTTTCTGGGCTTCAGTAATACATCCTCACACTTAACATGTGCTTGTACCATGCTCACTGAAGCATGGAAAGTCTGATGCTACATGAAAAATAGAATTGAGGTTATTGGAATTTCTTGCCCCTTCCTGAGCCTGGTTCTGTTGGAGGTCTCTTCCTGTTAAAAAGGACTTCCCACTTTCGCTAAAGTGCTTGCGTTAGGCAGGGGTCATCTAATTGATGGGGTTTTCTCTGTATTATTCTACCTCAGTAGACTGGTTATTTGTACGTTTCTGGCTGTAAGTCAATCATACTCCAGTCAGTCTCAGACATATCACAGTTAAATGAAATCTTGTTTAAGCTAAAATCTTAAATCTAGACAGTGACCATTGTAAACACTTTACCAATCTGTTAAAGTGCAGACATCCTCATAGAGGAACTAGCATAGCTATAGACTCTCAGTAGTATTTAGAAATGAGTGAAATCCTTTTAAAGTGCTGTCAACATTGTTTACTGTACATCAATATGATCAGATGACTCCATGATCCCAACAGAAACTGCTGTCTCATGGAAAACTTTGTACAAAATAGTGCTTTTGATGCATCAGTGCAAGTGACTATACCAATAAGTGTATTCAAAAAAGTGCATATTTTCCAGCCAAATTGAATTAAAGCTTTTCCCTTTGTCATTGGAAACCAGTTGGTTTACAATTAAGCTGCCCCCTTAGGCTTACATCCTGCCACTCAGTCTGCTTTAATATGAAATCCATTCAGGAAGTAATTATGCAAATTCACAAACTACTAAATGGAGGAAAAAGTTAAAAGTTACTGGTGTGAACTTCACTTGCCTCTGAAGTCTCTGCACTAGTTCAGCCACCAGGGAGTCACAGATTCCTGGGTATTTTTCTTCTGCCTGAACAATGGCCTTTCGCAGCTCCTCTGCAGCTTCTGGCTTGCCATTACTTGTCTCGCCTTTCTGTTTCAACTGTGAAAGTGACAGCTTTTAGATGACATAATGTGAACTGCCTAATTCTAAAGAAAACTGCAGCCTCTAACATAAAATGGAACATAAACTTAAAGGTACACTGTGTAGGATCAGTTGCCATTTGTAAACTCTGCTGACTCTAAAAAAAACTGACAGAGAACAGCGGTGGTTCAGCAAGCTAGAATGAATGCAAAGGGAGCAGCACAGGCAGGAAATTTACTGCTTTACTACTTAAAACATTACATTCAAGGGGGAAATGGTTAGTTAGTTGTTGTTTTTTTAACTCACTGTTGTTCTGGTTAGAGGTAAAAATAAACACAGCAATATGTGTACATAATCCTGCAGGAGGGTGTTACGTTACAGGATTTAATGAGGCTGAAATGACAGAACATGCCTCACATTGTCTGGTGTCACCTTTCTGCTGTGTGTGTGGCCATAATCACACAGGCCTAGAGACCAGTTGGCAACCACCTGGGAACCTCTGTTTGGCTTACTTTCAAGGCTATTTTATAGCTAGGACAATCTGCTAGCGACCAAAGCAACCACAAGAAGGTTTTAGGTACACACCATAAACTTCTTTTCACACTAGTGCATGTGTGCTACCTCCAGCAACTACTCTCCACCTGGGTGGGAAATGCATATCTTTCTTTAATGACTTGTGATGCCAGATGGTCACCAGGCCTGTGTGACTGGGCACTTAAGTTTCTCTCACCTGCTTCTTCCTCTGCTCTGTAAGTGTCTGGTCAACTAAGATTAATTTGCACTGTTTACAGTATTTACAGTATATAGTCCTTCCTATGACATCCTGAACGCTGCTATAGGCTGAGGACTCCACACTGAGGCCCTTCAACATAAACATATACTTCCATTGTTAGTAAAATCCTGCTGGGTACACCTTAAGTTGGTGTGACCAGTTGAGTACCAATTACTTATCTATTCATCAATGATGAATATTTTAATATGGGACAAGAAAGCGATGCTTGTACCTCTGAAAAAACTGGAGAAAAGATTGTTGATAAGCTTTGTGACAAAGGCCTCTTTGGATTCTCCTCCACCTGGAAAAAACAAAATACTTTAATTTGAAAAACCAAATAGGAACCTTCAATAAGGCCTTTTGAAAGAGCCCATTCCTTACCCGATTCCTTTCCAACTCAGCAGGCCGTGCTGCTCCATTCTGGACCTTTTTCAAGTCCTTTTTCAGGTCCTTTTTAGGGTCATTTGTCAGGTCATTTTTCAGGTCATTTTTCAAATCGTTTTCCAGATCCTTTTCCTTGATGGTGTTGAAAATCCATTTATCATTACTAGCATCATCACCTCCAGATGCCTGGCCATCTTGTTCCCTACAATCAAGCAGGATTTTAGGAACATCAGTGGACTACAGTTGATAGACTTTACACCTGCACCCCAACACTGAACTGAATAAGGTTGGTTTAGATAACTTACTCATCAGATTCGGAGCCAGATTCATCCCGAGACTGTTCTGACTTCCATCTCTTGTATCTGTCAATCAGCTCCGTCAGGTAGGTCGTCTTTTTGGCATGCCTTACAATATACCTATGTTTTAACAACTCTTTGGCAGTTGGCCTCTATAGAGAAAACATACAAAAAAGAGCAATTAATAGAGTGGATTTCCTCTTCTTCTTTTCATTTTCAAGCTTAAAAATACAACTTAAACTCAAAAAATGAACTTTTCTTTTTCTTAACACTTACAAAGCTAGCCTCCTTATTTAAACAGGCTTCAACAAATTCTTTAAGTGGTTTACTGTAGTTTCCTTCCAGTGTTGGCGGATTGTTCTTTGGGATGAGGAATAAAACTTTCATCGGATGAAGCTCAGAGTGGGGAGGCTCTCCTTTAGCCAGTTCTATTGCTGTTATCCCTAATGACCAGATGTCTGCCTAAAAAAAGGAAAACATTTGCAACCAAATGCCTGGTTTTTAAAATAGCAGAACACAAACATTTTGACAGCAAGCTCCATGACATGACACTCACATTGACTGACTTAAGTAACAAGGGTGTATTTGAGGAAACTGTGCAAAAACAAGACTGTGACATAGCAGCTGAGTAGACAAGCCACACTGACTCATGTTGTGGTCATAAAAAAACCCCCAAAATAATATGGGTCATTTTTAGTCAAGAATACTCATCTTAAGCAATGCTGACAAAAAAAACAAAACAAAGGTCAACAAAGCACTAACATGAAAAACAAATTGGGAACAATTTTATATGAAACAGTATACATTCATGACTAATTGTACAAACTTGTTTTAAAGCAAAATATTGATCTCAAATTTTTTTTTTTTTAAAAAGAACACAAAGTTATGACAAAGATTTTGCTGGGACAGCTGTTTTTAAGTTTAAATGTGACCGTGATAACACACAATATAAGATAATGCTAACCTTTGAATCATAGGCCGATTGCTTTATGACTTCAGGTGCCATCCAGAAGGGAGTTCCAACAAATGTGTTTCTTTTTATCTGTGTATCTGTCAACTGGCCCGCTACTCCAAAGTCTGCAAGCTTCACGTCACCCTGTTCTGACAGCAACACGTTGGCAGCTGAAACAGCAGTGAGAAAAATAAAAAGCTAGTGAGATGCATCACATAATGTCAAAGACCTATTGGTAGACCCATACCTTTTAGTTACCACAGGAACTAAAAAAACACTCTAGAGAAAAAAAAATTCTGACACTATTTTGAGCCACATTAAATTACACCTGTAGAAATATTAAATGAAATGGCCTCCTCCATCACCCATCACTACTGTAAGACAAATATTATCTATGATGATGTAGAAGTTGAATATTACAGGGCTGAACAGGATTTCAACTAAGTGTAAGACGTGGACAGATATTAAGTGATATGGCTTGTGTGTAAATATAATTATGGCTCAACACTTAGACAAAAAAAAAGACATAACAGATGCTGGAAGTTGTGAAATGCAAGCTTTTGTAAGTAATTTCCTAGCAAAGAATGACACAAAAAGATTAAAGTCTCACTTCAATATTAGCAAGATGATAAAGGGCTTGCTCTCTAAATATATTTTTTAAAACAAGGCGATGTATGTACCAGACTGACCTTTGATATCTCTATGTATTTTCTTTTCAGAGTGCAGATACTCAAGACCTTTCAGGATTTCCCTTAGGATGGTGGCGATCTGTGTTTCATCGAGTAGACCCGGCTCCATCTAGGAGAATGGATAAACTCTTGACTCTGGCTGTTATTGTGACAACTGTCATAATGGCCTTACATACAAACAAACACTTTAAGTCTAGATTATCTTCAGATCGCAATTCATAACAACTTACCAAATCAAGGGCTGATCCTCCACCCAAATATTCCATAATAATCCATAATTTTGTACCCTGAAAAATAGACAATTCCATTGGACAGTGTTTAAAGTTATGGTAGAGACAGAAAACAGTACTCATTCAGGTTTCTAATAACGGGAATAGTTGTGGGTACTAGTTATGTCATGGGGTGTTTTGTGGTGGGAAAAAAAATCATGTTAAATAAGTGAATGATAAATAACCATTTTAATAACTGTTCCACTGCTGTACACTATGTGTCACATCTTCAGAGGTACAAATAGTGGAAGATCAATCAACTTTAGTTTTTTGATTGTTTGTTAGTTTTTTTTACAAGTGAGAGACCTTTCAGCTCATTCTGATATTAGTACTCTCACTGTTTGTTTTGTTTTGGGGGGTTTTAAAAATAAATTTGGTGTGCCTTTGCGCTTCATATTGTTCAAGACTTCTAGGAAACAACATCACACAGAATTAGGGATGGGTACCGGTGTCCGGTGCCATCTGGCATAAACGGTAGTAACCAGACCGAAAAGCAGCGCACATTTCGGTGCTTTATTTCGGTGCTTTTTTTTCCTGAGCTGTGATACACTTCTAGCCAATCATTTTACGTTTCCGAGGATAGTAGGCGGGGCCAGGTACGTATGTTCTGTTAGAGCAGAGCTACAGATTAAAAATGTCCAAGGCGAAGCGGTCAAAAGTCTGGCTGTACTTCACAGCAAAATATGCAAACTCAGCAGCCTGCAACAAGTGCTTTAAGCTGATACTGTGATACTGTCAAAGGAGGTAACACCAAGAATCCGATTAAACAGCTGGCGACGCATAGCGTTTTTTTTAAAAGCCGAGAAATGCGCCGTATTTGATAGCTTGCTGCGAGACCTCACACCGTGCACGTCGGGTGGGTTGCCAGTTATCGGACCCGGAGCAACATCCCCCAAAAACCCAAAGAATAGAGTCCTGGCCCCTAGCCCTGCCAGTGTAGCAGAAATGATGACGGATGATGATGGCAGCAGCAGCCGTTCTTCTCTGCGTGAGTAGCTTCATGTTGTTCGTGTGTAATTTACGTTGAGTAGGCTAACCACGTTATTACATTAATGCATGTAAGGTGAACTAGCAAACATCATCATAGCTACATGCGGCTGTCCTCTTGTTTGATGGCAGATACTCCCTTCACCCTGGCCAAAAAGGCTAAAATGACCAAAGAAAAAGTGGGAAACAGTTAAACATGAGAGGGTTTAAGTTTGTGTTTTTTCCATTGTTTAAGCACTGCTTCCAGCCAAGAGTGATGCCATATATGCCACATAGCTGCAGAAAAGGCTAACATTGTTATCTTTTTACAAAAACCAGCTGAACATGACAGGTTTTTGGACAAAGTTTGTGTTCTCCATTCTTTAAGCACCGGTTTGAGCACCGTTTAAGCACCGGCACCGTTTCAAAAGTACCGATTTGGCACCGGTATCGGATAAAACCTAAACGATACCCATCCCTACACAGAATTAAATGTAATAATTGGAACTGTGTTATTGAGATTCAAGAAAACCTAGTTTTGGTTTATTGAACCACTATATAGATAGACCAAGATAATTAAAATTACACCCTAATTATGACACAAACTTTCAAATTTTATGATTTGAAATTTTATGATACACAACTCACTGGCTGTTATTGTGACAACTCTCATAATGGCTGTATTTTGAACATGGAAAGAAACAAATACGTTTTCTATCTCATAACAACCTGTGACGGTACATCAGCTGTACAGTGAACAGTCAAATTATAACTACAGGACCCTGCGAATGTCATTTCATCTTGCTTACACTTACAAGTGCATGCAATCTGCATAATATTATACATCAGCAGATGTTTTCTCAGTTGGTGCTGCTGCCTCACAGATGGAAACCAACACCCACCAACGCAGCCACACACCAATATCTAGACTTTCTTTTATTTGCATTCAGAGGATGGTCATTTTTCTGACTTCTTCTCATTTCTTTTGATTTTACTTTGCCATACACAAACTTCAGTGTCAGAAGCTCATTGTTTTTTGTGGGGTTTTTTTAGCTTTACAACCACACCCATCATCAGATCAGTACTGTAAGGAACACCTTGGTTTATTACCAGTTCTTGTGTTATTTCTAATACAGATGCAACAATTCAACTTTTTCCAGTTCTGATCCTATACAGAGACTCGATCTGGTATCAGACCAATCTGATACCAGTGTTAAATAAATAATCTGTATTTCTCTCAGTGAGAAAGAGTCAGGGAATTAGTCTTTATGTGGAGGGCAACACTGTCTTCCTAACTTTCTAAAGTAAAGGAAATAAACACCTTCAAGAGTATAAATTTTACAGGACTGGTATTTAGAAGCAAAATAATAAATGACATTGGACCAAAGTGACAAAATAAAAAAATGAAAATATATATTAACATAAATTCATGTTTTACCTATTTTATTTGCACTCAGTCATTAAAGTCACTAGTTTCCTTTCCTCTGACTAACTACTTCCTTTTACAGCTCCTCACATCACACATAAAGTAAAAGCTTATGCTGCACGATCCACTTCTAGGAATAAGCGCTTTACCTCCTGCGGTGCCAGACATTTGATTTTTGTTTCACGATATGTGCGAGTGAGAGAGAAAAAGCATCGCTGTTAGTTTTTCAGTTCCGTCGATGCACCTGACTGCAGTTAAATTAAAAACATTTCTAAACTTAGAGATGAAGGCTGCCGGAGCTAGACTGAAACACTTTAAACTGCTGTCAGCTTCTTCAAATCTTCTGCTAGCAAACAAACCACTGATGATGTGTAGTATGTGATATGCAATCCAGTTTTTCAAGCCAGGTTCGCACTAATATTCAATCCTAACATTGGATTAGTGCATTTCTTATTCCTAAGTGGTTTTATAAAAGTTCATGTAGTGGACACCAAAATTTAATAATATACTGAGGAGGTCTAATTAACACTGGTTATAAAATGATTAGAGTACCATTTTTGATGAAAGTTGCAACAGCTGAGTGTCAGAACCACTTCTGCTTCTCCTGCCCACTATAATAAGCAGATGTTAAAATGCTGACCAGACAACAACAACTAACTTCAAGTTGATCTATAACAAGGCACACAAACACACATTATCCTCGTTTCTCCCTCCTAAACCTATGTGCGACTTATCCGACTCAAAAAGGCAGACGTCCCTAAAACAACAACAATAGGTGGGCAGATTTCTTAGTTTATATGGTACAGCATAAAGCACGAGCTGCTGTTCGTCAGCTGCTGACTTCCAGACGACTAGACTGATTAAAATGAGAAGCTATCTGTTCGTTGAGATGCATGTGGGATCAATGATGGATGAAAGCAGATGATATGGGGTTTTTTCATGCAAATAGCAGTACCAGTCTAGAAACTCCATGGACACAACATACTAGGGCTGGGCGATATATCGAGTTTTTTAAAAATATCGATATATTTTCATACGAGATATAAGATGTGACAATAT
>NW_005187410.1:5348155-5389338 GCF_000239375.1 Pundamilia nyererei
GCTGTATGTAAATAAAAGTGCCTGTGTGACATCTGGGACACAGTGTGACTAAGAACTCTCTTTTTGTTCTTAACTTATGGCTTTAAAAAAAAAAATCGAGATATATATCTTATATCGCCATCCAGCTAAAAAATATCGAGATATGAATTTTGGGTCATATCGCCCAGCCCTACAACATACACATCATATTTACATACTAGAAACACATTGGACTCAATTCTCTCCTTCAGCCAGTCACATAACTTGAGCTAATGGACCACTTCTCTCGTTTCTCATCTTAAGTACCACAGTAAATGCTCTGAGAGCCACTCTATCACATTTAGTGTGAAAATCTATTCTAGTTACAAAAAAGTGTCTCAGTGATGCTGTAAATACAGCTACCACAGTAGACCCATGCTTTTACTTTTTCCTTCTCTTTTTTTAATCTGCAAATAAAACACCAACACCAAAGCTGAAATTCAACAGTTTGACATTATAATCATGTCTCTTTTACATATGTACATATGGCTTATAAACTTTGCCGTAAACAGCCCACAGGGCATACACTACTGTAATCCCAGGCCAAGTCGAGTTATTCTATAATAATCTGCACCATTTCACAGACAATACTTCCTCCATTGTCTATTTGCATTATTTATTTACCTAAATTGCCATCACTTGCTTACAAGAACACACTACAAACAAATCCATTATGTCAAGCTTCAGCTTTTACAAGTTCACGCAACGATATTCTTCCTGAGATTAAAGCTTACCTTGAGATAGGATCCAAAATACTTGGTGATGAAAGGACTGTCACACTGGCTGAGAACTGTGATTTCCTGCTGAATATCTTCTATTTCATCCTCCGCTTCCTCCAGATCAATAATTTTAATGGCCACAACTTTCTGAGTTCGATTGTCGATGCCTTTAAAGACTTCACCGAAAGAGCCTTTGCCTATCCTCTCCAACTTGGTGAAAAGCTCCTCTGGATCAGCTCTGAAATTCTGATTGACAGAGAAAAAAGACGTCGAGAGAGAAAAAAAGAGGACATTTAAAGTAACATCAAACCTTGTCAGAAAATGTAAAAGCTTAAGTTTAACAAATAAATATCCATCCATCATCTTCTTATTCAATACATGGTCGCGGATGGGCTGGAGCCTATCCCAGCTGTCACTGGGTAAGAGGCAGGGTACAACCTGTCCAGGTTGTTAGTGTTAGCCAGGTTGCCAGGGCTAACACAGAGACAAACACTCAGATTCACAGCAGAAGACCAGACCAGGTGTCACTCTTGTCAGCTAAAACCAGGAAGATGAGGCTACAATTCTCACATGCTCACAAAAATTGGGGAAGAGAAAATTGGAAAAATGTTGCTTGGTCTGATGAGTCTTAACATCTGCTGTGATGTTCAGATTTTAGGGTCAGAATGTGGTGTAAAAACAACATGAAAGCATGGCTCCAGCCTGCCTTGTATCAGTGATTCAGGCTGGTGGTGGTTATATAATGTGGAGGCCATAGTCTTAGCATACTTCAGGGCCCTTAATACCAACTGAGCATTGTTTAAAAATCATAGCCTATCCATTAGTGTAACTAATAATGTCCATCCCTTTATGACCACAGTAGGGCTGCCACGATTAGTCGATTAGTCACGATTACGTCAACTATCAAAATAGGTGACAACTAATTTAATAGTCGACACGTCATTTGAAGCTTTGTAAGATCCCAAAAGACGCAGGAATAAGTAGTAGGATTTAAGAGTGTAATAACGGACTGAAACAGAAGATGGCAGCACTGCATGTACAAGGATGCCAGAATTCATAGCGCAGCCCAGCTCAGTTTCCAACAATGGCGGCAGCTAGTTAGTTTTAATATTACTCTTATTATTCTTTCTGGGTCACAAAATAAACATTTAACATATTTTCAGGCGAGAATGTAGCTGTGTAAACCTCAAATATCTGCTCAGTTTATCAAGACACCACATATTTTCAAAAGCGCCCTGACGTTTTCGGAGACGTCTGTTACCCACTAGCTCGATAGCTAGCCGGGGTTCAAGGCTCACTAGAGCCCGTGAGAACACCGGACTCCCAGCAAATCGTTTTCAAACCCACCGCCGTCTTTCGCTACTCAGGTTAAACATGATATATAAGTCACTTAGATAACTTAAAAATGTTATTGTTTGGCTTTTTTCAGTGTTTTATTTGTTCCTGAGTAAATCGGTTTGGCTGAGATTAAAGTTATAGTTTTTACACAGCTAACCAAACGTCAAGCAGACATCTGATCATCAGAAGTGTGAGATGCTCGAGAATATACTCTGGTGTCCTGTTATAGTTTAGATAGCAAGGAGCAGACGGCTGAGTTTATTAAACTTCACTGAAACAATCCGCAAATTTCATTAAAATTTAATAAACTATCATCTTGTCTTTATTTTTAGTTAGCACATACCTTAAACACTTAAAGCTCTAAGCTAATGATAGTTATATAAGAGCAGATGCTCTGCTGGTGCAATAAGTTGTACGTTTTACATCCAATGGATGATGATCTGATTAGTCGACTAATCGCAAAAATAATCGGTGACTAGTCGACTATCAAAATAATCGTTTGTGGCAGCCCTAGACCACAATGTAGCCATCTTCATATTGGTGCTTCCAGTAAGATAATTCACCATGGCACCAAGCTCAAATCATCTAAAACTGGTTTCTTGAACATAGCAATTCATTTACTCTACTGTGATGCTGTCATGTCAATATTGAGCAAAATCCCAGAGGAATGTCTCCAGCGCCTTTTTGAATCTATGCCTTGAAGTAATAAGGCACTTCTGAAAGCAACAAGGGTCCAAACTAGTACTGGCAAGGTACACTTAATAAAGTGACTTGTGAGCACACTTTACAATGAAACAGATCTGCAATAAAGAGGTAGTCTGCTTGTTTAGCAGTACACTGTCAGAAGGTTCAGGGAATTGTTTCCACTTAAATAGTAGAAACAGAGACATCCTCTTCGTGTTTTCTTGTGTCAACTTAGAGGTTAAACACAGCCTCCTTAATCCAGCACAGATCCAATGTAGACATCATCAACACTGTTAAGCACGTATCACCTTGTTGACAAGTGATATGACAAGCTTTCCATGTTAGAAAAAAAATAATAAGAGTTGGGTTTAGGAAAGTCAATTCTGATCAATAACAACATGCTTCGTTTGGCTGTGATACCAATTTAGAAGATTGGTTTAGCTTTTAAAACCCTGTCCACATGAAAAAAGTATACTTCTCAACTTTTAGGCAACACAGTTGGAGTGTAAGGTTAGATGAAGTCACCCATTTTTTCATTTTAAAATCAGCTGTCACCACAACAAGCCTTTGAATTTTCTCTGACATTTCACAACTCTCTAATTACCATACTGTGATGACACATTATACATTGAATCCAGTCATCATCAAATCCTTTGTTACCAAAAATACAAACATTAGATTTACAAACTGGCCTTGACCTATGAATGCAGATTAACTTTATCAAGTCAATTGGGTAATCTCATTACACTTGATAAAAGTCACTCTATATTAAATATTTAAAACTTATCAAGTCAAATTTGTGGCTTTGAGCTACACTTACATCAAAAGACAGCATAACACAGACCTGACAAAAGCTTAATGACCCTTGCACCACAAAGGCTAAGCATAAATTGAAGGACTACACCCTGAATTATTGACTGAGCTAAATGGCTTATTTCCCCATGGAGAACCAGGAAGGCAATAATGGTCTTCAAGCCAGGCAGTTCAATTTCCCTTCATATATGGCAATCATTAACCCAAACAGCCTGAGCAGAGCTTGGAGTGACTTACTTTTCATAGCAAAGATGGCACAGAATATTGAAAAAAACAAACAAACAAACAACAACCTCCCTCTAACGCTACAAAGCTAAACTATAATAAAATATTTATACATATTTTACAGCAGCTTTGATTTTTTTTTGGGAAGATTTTAATGTTTAATTTACCACATAGCTTTGGCTTAAGTTGACACAATATATTGCTTGTGAGTTTCCTAGATACTAATTTCCTGTAAAAGTGCTAATGCAAAGTGGTCAAACCTTTTTAGAAGATGAGTTGAGAGCTGCAATCTGGCAAAGAGTGAGGCTGCTGAATTTGATAGAAATGGAACTTTACAAACAAATAAATCAAAGCAGTGCAGAACAAAGCAGAGTAGAAACAACAACCAAAATACTATCATAACACTGCTGTGATCAGTCATCCAGGTGAAAATCATAACGTTGAGGCTGACCTCTGAAAAAACAATGTGGAAAAACAACAAAGGCACTGTGACCACAGACGACACATGGGAATGTACTTGCCATATCCACAGTCAGCAGGTTTACTCCAACAACCAAAGCTGCCTGAACCTCGCTCTAAAACCTTGTGTTTAATGCTCTGCCAGCTGCTCTATACAACTGTGTAGTCTAGTGTCATCCACACACCACAGTGCCGCACCCTCAGGGGCGAAGACTTAATGTCAGCCACCCAACTGCATGCAAAGCTATGGGCACATATCTGATGTTACCTTTTAACCTGTGTTGTCTGTGGACATGTAAATGATTAACCAATAATTCATAGAGTTTCACTGTGTGCAATCAGTTACCTGCAGACAATCATGCATGCCAAGTTTCATTCTTACATGCACTGTAATGTGGCCTACTTTACTTAAGCAGGACGTGGCATGATAACCATAAAGTGGTCGGTGCATTTGATAGATAAAGTTATAAATTAACACAACTAATTTCCAAAAAAAGTTTAACATTAAATAGAAATAGTAATGAATTAATGAACTGATTTTCAGGACATAACGAATCCACAATTATTCTCCTCTGATATTACACTGAAGATTGTAAGATTCTTAAGTGCTGATGGGTGTAAACAAGTGATCTACTTTTTTTTTTTTTTTACAGCTATATTAATACATAATGCTGTATGGTTTTATATATTCAGTTATTGGGACAGGGCTAGACATTCTCTAGCTTCAGCTTCAGAAATACCAAGAGAATTAATTTCTCAGGCTTTCCTTATTTTAAACAGACCCATTACTATTATTATTGCTCTTTTCCAAATCCACTAAATTTTCCAGCTTGTTTTTATTCTGGGATTCTCTTGTTGGAGCTCTGCAGGATTTCCAGTTCACATTGATCGTTCTTTATGTTAAACTGTGCTTTGGTGTAGCCCCTCAGTTCATCCTTTTCCCCCTACATTTAAGCCCTTTGAAACTTTACTCATGTTTAATATGAGCATTCATTTTAACAGTATATATGATAAATAAATTACATTTTAAAACTCCAGAAATCAGTCCAAAATGCAATCTTTAACCTTCTGATCTGATCTCGACTATAATAAACATTATATGAATTGACCGGCCAGATGAATAACAAAATTATTTTCGATAATGACACTCTTTTTTCTTTCTTTCCAAAACTCATCTAGCTGGACTTTGGCAAATACGACAGGTGCATTTATTGGAAAGCAAAGGTTGCACATTCTCGGTAACTCGGATGCACATTACCTTCGGTTATTTGGCAAACTTGAAAAAAAAAAAGAAGTGAAAATGCCAAGTGACCAAGTTAGCTCGCAGCTGAATGTCAGATAATAAAACACAACACAAAAAATTTCACTTTACCTGAATCCCCGGCAGTCCGCTCTGAATTGGAGAGTGAGCCATGGCGTCAAGTCAGCAAAGATGACGCCTTTCCTCGTCTTTTCACCTCTATTTATCAGAGGTATAACGTTTCTTTCCTAACAACACCCTGCTGTAACTGACAGAGCTCCAAACTATGAAAGACGTGCTACCTTATTAAAAGACGTCTCCAAACCAAAATAAAGTCAGGTTCACTTGTCGGCTCCTACTTTGAACCGCCTGCCTGCTTTCTCCTGACTCGCCTTCCGCAGTTAACGTTAGCAGACGTTAGGTAGGCTAGCGACTTTAGCAGCTGGTTAACAAACAGTTAGCAAAATAACTGCGTCGCAGCGTCCTCTCCGCGCGTGTTTGACAGTTTCCGGGTGAAAGTAATACAGGTGTGGCATAAAATAATCGCGCAGAGCGAATACATGCAAACTGTTATGGAGTTTGGTCGCTTGTTGTTCTATTCTCTCATCACTTTTCTCTCTTGCCCGGCGCCATCTTGGTTAATATCATTTTCGTTTAGCGAAGGACCAATCAGCGCGAGGCACAGCAGATGTCGTCATTCGTAAACCAAAAAACGTCACAACTTAGTACCTTTCGCTTTTCTGCATGGACATTTTTTTGGGGAAAACAAAGATATATTTGATGTGATTTTATTTTAGTCATGCCAAAACGGAAAAGCTCATTCTGTTCCCAAGAAACTACAGAAACCAAAACTGCTGTCCTACACTATTTATGAGCTTAAACAATAGCGCCTTTTCTTATTTCTTCTCCTTCTTTCAGCTGCTCCCTGTAGAGGTCGCCACAGCGGGTCAACTGCCTCCATCTCACCCTATTATCCTAGCATCCTCCTCTGGCCTCTCTTCGTCCCCAGCCTGCTCAACCTGAGCTGCCGCCGCCCGTCATATCCATACTGACAAAAGTGTCAATTCAGTCCAATTTTTTAAATTGATATTTAATTATCTTTTAATTTGAGTGGGTGAAAATCTTTACAAATAAGTGTCAGTCGTTAAAATTGTCAAAGACATGTTTATAAAAGTCTGCTTTTTTTCCTTTTCTTTTTTAAATGACATCTATATTCTGTATATTTTTATGCATAAATATATACATTTAAGTCTCAAACTTAAATGTATATAATACGTGAATAATGTTATAATAAGTAGATAATGAGAGAAAAATTGCTTTTACTTCTTCTGTTTTATTACAGTATGAAGGTAAATACCAGCATTTTACACAAAATGCATGAAAAAACTGCACTTACCTAAATTTGCATTTAATAGCTCCTGCTACTAAACTTGATATTTAGTTATAAATGGTAATGTTTAATTAGCTTTCCTTATAGTAGCTACACTATTAAAATACTGCTTAATGTATGCATTTGAATATCCGTAACAATATTTGAATACTAATCTAATAAGGATAGCTTATTCTATACGCTTTCCTTTCCTGTGTTTGGGGATATTTTGTTGATAATAATTTCTATTTTTCTCCATAATCCACTTATAATTTAAATTCTCTAAGTTCTTTAAATTCATGTTTTCTCACTGTTTTTCTCCAGACAGCGGTTTCTTTCAGTGTGCGACAGAGGTATGTGACGAAATTTCCAGAGAAAGGAAATTTTACACTATAAAACTGTTGGTCATTTGCAACACATCAATGTCAACAAACAAACAAACAAACAAAGGCCTCATGCTGGTCTTATACTGGTATGAAACTCTTTCACTTGCAGTATGGCTCATGGGACTGGGGTGCTAAACCTGGCATGTGTCTCTCCACTATAAATGCAGTGTTTTATATTCCAATGATCTGTCTTACCTACTTAATAGGGGGAAAAAACTATCTACCTACTACCTTAGCTACCTGAAAATGTTATAACTTACTTACATGGAAGCTGTAAGGGAAAATTTATATTATACAAAACAAGTAGTAATACAGAAGCATGAGATGTTTATGATTAGGTACCACAGTTATTTGACATCTGAACTAATTACACTCCAAAGTATGATTTCATCAACAGTGCATTAACTGAAAAACAAAAATAAACAGACATAAAAAAACATTACATTGTAAACTTTATCATTTAGTTAGTAATAATTTTGCTAATCATTTTCTGATATTTGAACATTTTATGTTCACATGTGTGAGCTTGCCGGCATTTCACTGTAATTATTTAAACAAAAAGCAGATGATGTTTTGTTCAAATATTGAACATATTAGTAAAGGCAATAGTAAATTATACTCTTCCTAAAATAATATGAGATTTTCTGTCTCAATCACCAGTGCAATGGCAAGAATACTTCCACTGATAACACAGGTTTTTGCTGCGTGATATTGGTGCTTTTTGACTTGAAGACTGAATGAGAAACACATGGAAAGGATGAATGATTATGAATAATGATTATTTAATCATTTTTTCTCACAGCTTACACACGTATATAAAAAAAGCAATTATATCCCATGACATATAATTGTTCTTACCTTATTCTCTTTTTAATTACTATTGTTTATATGAATGCCTCTGCCATAACAATATAAAATATTTCACAGACACACACAACACACACACTTTCCCCTGTACACTTTCTCTTATTCACTAATAATGCCTTTTTTTTAATGATCTGCTTTTATCGTAAAGTGTTCACATATTGGATTGTTTGTAACTGTCATCGTAGCTTTCAGCTGAGTCTCTCCTGACCATCTTGATCTCTGCCTTCTCACGCTTGTCTTTATCATCTTCATCTTCATCAACCTTTTTACTAAACTGGTCCTCAATTTCTGAAGGGTCAATATAAGTGTAGAAATACGCCATAGTGGAAAAGATGATGCACACTAAAACTAAGAGAGACGCAAAAAGGATGTACTCTGCCCACTGTAAAAGAAGAGGGGAGAGACAGGGGGACAAATACAATGTTAGCATTTTTGCACATGCATGGCTTCTGCATGTTTGATATGTATTTGATATGCTGCATTTTTTTCTTACTTTGTTGGGAAGTTTTGCAATCTCAGCCACAATCAGGACTATGAAGTTACCAATAGCAACTGTAAACAACCAGCCGGCTTGCAGCACCGCTTTCATGTTACTAGGTGCCTAAAGTCACAAAAAAGGGACCCAAAATGACAAAAGTCATGGAGAAAGAAACTATTTCATAGACTAATTGACTTGTCATATAAATGTACCTGTGAGTAAGAGAACTCCAGACCAGTAACTGAAAACATCACTTCACCAGCAGTTATGAAGAAGTACTGTGGGATCTGCAGGGCCATGTGAACTGAGTTGGGTTCTATGTCCTCTACCACAGTAATAGAGTCCTGACACTAGAATAAATAGATGGAAATGTTTAATTTTTACACGTGAGAATCCCCAAGATAAAGCACAATAACACCAATATTTCCATTATTTGTCTGTTTGTTCATTTGGTGCTCTTTTCTTTCTTCTTTGGATGATCAAAATTCATGATATTAAAATCATTTGGAAGACTTACATCTGGTCCAAAGACAAAAGTGCTGGGTATGAAGAAAGTGTATGAACCTCCAAATCCAAAGTCCTTAATGTATTCGCATGACTGTGAACCACTCAACAAGGAGAATTTGGTCCTGATCATTAGAAAAGAAAATATTGCTAAGAAACTGTAGTACTGTTTGCATAAATTTTTGCTGTGTTAGTTAAAGTAGAAACATAATTCTTACTCTCCATTCTTTATTGTGGAATAAGTGGAGTAATAAAATGGCTCAATTAGTCCCAAGTCCACTGCAGAAGTGGTCACGTTCACAGGCATGTTCATTCCATTTACAAATCTGAAATATTTACATAGTGAGCAACAGCATTAATAAAGTTACATCAGTGTATGCAGTTCCTATCATTTTCAATGATTTATTTAGCACATAAAGATTATGATTGTAACTAATATGATTTTCTGACTTGATAAAAGGTTAAAACAATTTAAATTTCACTTACCGGATTTCATTGTTACCTTGTCCTGGCTTGGAAGTCAAGTCCTGAGTCTGTGAAAATATAACATTGTATACTTAATAATTTAACAATTAAAAGTCCTCTTGCGTGTCTTTGAATTCATTATCGCTCACCAGAAGCCATTCATCACTAATAACTGAGGGAATAAGAAGAGTTTGTCTGGATTTCCTCTTCAAGAAGATGGCTTGTGTCATCCCAGGGCTGCCAACTGAAACAATGATTCGCTCTGTTTCAAATGTGAAGTATTTGTCACTGGCCTGGAAAACCGAGAAAGTGTTTAAGAAGGTCAAACAGTGGTAATATTTTGTACATAAACATATTTTCATGTCATTTTCAATTCGTTAATAGACCGTATAGTGTTATGAATAAGACGACATACCTGAGCTGCATTAAGAGTCAGCGACTCGTTGCCCGGCAGATTGACTGTGACTGCACTGCTGCCCATGTTAAGTAATTTCAACTGACTCTGGGAGGCAGATGGAAACACTGGCAATGTTTTCTGAAAAACAAGGAATAAGTGTTTGTTTTTCCAAAACTCAAAGAGTCAATAAAATGAAGTGAGTTAAAGTTTTGCTTATTTTACAACACATATCTTTTTCTACTCACATCAATTTCAACTTGGACCAAAGCAGCACAGACAAAAGCCATAGCAGCCAGAAACATCCCCACTGTCATTCTTTTTAGTGGTCTGTTGGATTAACATGAAGTTTTGTTACTAATTTGTGATTTTATTTATTTAAAAAAAACAACGTTTATTTATGTGAAAAGAATAGTTTTCTTTTAAAGTCATCTAATATCTGAAAATTCAACATTAACATGAAAATTTGGGGTTTTATTTAGATTGTGTAGAAATAGAAACAGGTGTGCAAGCTCTTCCTTTCCCTGTCTTCCGTTTTTGTTGAAAAGCAACATGATTCATACAGCTCCTTAGGCTCAATATTAATGAAATTGCTGCTAACAGTGAGCTAGCTTAACACAGTCATTTTCAACATAGGAGTTTGAATCACATCTCAAAACACCCTAAAAAGCATTTTAGCATTAGACCACTGTTAATAGACCAAAAGCTTTTCTGGACAGAACACCTGACATTTCAGAAAGGTCAGTTATTATTCAGTGAGTCATGAATAAAACTACGGACATTTTTGTATTTGTAACATCTATAAAATCACAGGCTGTGTAGAAGTTATGGGGTAGCAGCGCTATGCTAACGTGGACCGACCACCTGCTAGCTTCCAGACGTGGAATTAACTGTAATTTCATCATCGACCATTTGATGAAAAATATTAAATGGAGCTGATCTATAATGATGAACTTTGATAGCAGATCAAAACCGTAACAGTAAAGGTCTTTTAATAACCCTTTGAAGTTAATGTTATGGTGTTATGAAGCATGTAAACCACAGATACTGAACATAGTTCATTGTATTTCTCACTTACGTAAAGTTAAAGCCACATTTCTTAATCAGGGGGTAGATTACGCTGTCCATGATAGGTACCAGAGTCAGGATCAAGATGGGGTTGAAAATCTTTTAAAAAATATTACTGCATCGTTAGTATCCTCTTAAATAACATGTGTTATGTCATTTTAAGTCAATACGATGAAGCTGCTTTAACTTACCTGCATTTGATCGGGCTGTATAACAAGTTTCCCCTGCAGACATAAGGACAATATTATACCATGAACACACTGTATTGGTCAATTATTATGATTACTTTTCGCTGCAATTTTTTATTTTATTTTTTATTTTTTGTTACCAAACTTACAAAGTATCCATTCATTGTGGTAGCTTGCAGCGTCCATCTGGATCCCTTTAAATTAGACCACAATTTTAATTTCCTCTTAGCAGCAAGTGATTTAAATGAAGTCCATTTAAATTAAAAACAAAATTTACTGTACCTTTTGGTCAAATAGGGTCCAGAACATTGGCAGTGGGATGTATAAAAAGAGGACTTTCAGCACCATTTTGATTTGAGCAATCAGGAGTTTCTACAAAACAGGCAGACTGAATGTAAACAAAACAACATTATTCTTATAAGACATTAGAGAAATATATAAAATGAAACTTACATCATATTTTTCCTCTGCCCAGTCCATCCAGTGCTGTCTCCTGGGGTACTGATTGCTCCTGTGCCTGTAGCGGTTATTAATGGCAAACTGAGAGAAGAGCAAAGAGTGATACTGTTTTTAGAAACATTGATTTTTAGAGTTGTTACAATAGCATTTATGGCTGATCACATGAATGCAGAAACAGAAAAGGCTTATATAAACGACTTACCCCAATACATTTACACACATCCAGCATTATGTTTCCCTCGGGTTCAGCTTTGTAGTACATACCACTCCCGACAATAAACACCACTGTTAAGGGAACATCACGGGAAAATCATTAGTTTCAGAATACAGTTTATTTACCCACCCTTTACTTTTTGCTTCATGTTTTGAATTAGCGTCCTAATAATTTAGACATACCGAGTGCAACCACCATTAATGCTGCGGGGACACCGAAAGCCAGGGAATAACATTTCTGCTGACTGTAGATGCCGCACTCCTGACCTGCAGATAGAGGCAAAAAACTTTCATTCAACTACAACTTCAACTAAAAACAAGCACTTTTCCCTGCATGATGTCATTCCTGCATGTTCATGGCACTTTAACTTGATATTTTACTTTAAATGCCTACCTCTCAGGATTGGAGTGATAATGGTGGACAGGAGACTCCCACCATTGATACAGAGGTAGAATACAGAGAAGAAAGTTCTCCTTTGCTTATCCTGCGTAGAAAGACAAGTCAGTA
This sequence comes from Pundamilia nyererei, assembly GCF_000239375.1. Lineage (NCBI taxonomy): Eukaryota > Metazoa > Chordata > Actinopteri > Cichliformes > Cichlidae > Pundamilia > Pundamilia nyererei. The sequence goes on from NW_005187410.1 coordinate 5,360,551, forward strand.
ATGTGTTTTGCAAACAGTACAAATACTAAAGTGATAATTATCTATGTAAACCGCCGCCTTGTTGGTGTATATCTTTGAAAAGGTGGTCGAGTTGTATTAAACTCATAATATAAATGGGTTACAGCATAAGCTTAGTATAGCTATATAAGTGGTAATTCTAGGCTTTTAAATATTAAATAACAACTATTAGTTAAACTCATGGTTCTCTAAAGGTTACATGGGTACAAGATTGAGGAAAATGAACAATTTGGTAACTATAGTAACTTAACCACCAATTTAAGATTGCACTCCTCTAACAACATCAAACACCTGTTTAGCCAAGAATATAGATCTCTACATTACTCACACTACACTTGGCTGTGTTATACTGGTGGTTCAATCCGGTGTGTCCCACTTATAAAGCTTGAATACATTCACTTCCTAATTAGTATCATTTCTAGCTTTTATGTCACATCATGTATCATAAAATAGTTCACGTTTAATTTTAGATTTATTCCATATTTTGATGAACAGCACATTATACAGATGTGACATGCTTTTGTCTTTCCCTCAGATTTTTTTCTTATTTTTAAACTGTAATGTTCACAACCCAGAGACAAAGGTTTCTTGGACTTTACAGACAGATTTCCTAGACCCCTTCTTCAGGAGCCACACATGTAGTACTGCTACCCATCGTTAACCACCATCGCCTCAAATTTGACATAATACTCATAATTCCCATCAGCCACAACTTTAATTTGTGTTTGGCTTGAATGTAGAAATGTTAGCATGCTAACAGGTGAAATAAGAAACATAGTAATAGGTATACCTGTTCGTCAGTTTTAGAATTGTCATCGTGAGAAAGTGAGTGATGACTTTGCAATTTATCTGAGCTCATTTTTATTATCACAGAATTTGATAATGGAGAGTTGCATAGAAACCAGGGGGAACAAGGGGATATATTACATGCAATAAAATACTTGAACTATGGATGCTGAAATTACACGTTCAACCACACGCCAGAGGTTAAACATTAGAAGAAGACTCAGCCAAAGAAAGTATTTTGAGAAAGTTAACAGTCTAACCTGGTGCTCACTAAATTGGTCTCCACCAAAAGCAGCCACACAGGGTTTAATGCCACCAGTGCCCAGAGCAATGAGGAAGAGACCCACCATGGACAACGCACTGAATGTGAGGAAGAAGAAATGAATGAGCGCGGTGCATTGTAGAAATATATGATGGAAACTGTGACTCAGTAATTTAAAACTTCAGAAGAAAAGATACCCACACATGAAAGGTCATGTTGTCTGGTGTCCCATCTCTGTTTGAGTCGGTAATGTCATGAACTGCACTGACAGCCATCGCAACCTGTCCAATCGTATAGACAATGGACAAGTAGACGATAGTCCTGAGTGAGGAAGATTGAAAAACAGAGCAGTGAGAAAGTACACGTGTACGTTCCTTAAGTAAAGGCTCCACTCGTCTTTACAAATGAACATTCAGAATTTAATTATGAGCATTTTATTCATTAGAAGACTAATACAAATTTTGTACTATTATGTGTAAAAGTATTCAGTTAAATGCCCTTTGTCTGTCATATTATTACACAGTTATCAGTATCTGCGAATATGTTTCTAATCAGTTCAGTAGAATTGAAGTTACCTTGGTGCAAAAAGAGGATGATCGGGTAAGCGCTGTAGCTATACTTATTTAGATTCTGCCACAATAATAAGGCTACAAGAAATAATAGGATGATAAATGTCTTCATGCATTAAAGAGGAACATGATCTTGTGACTCACTTGAACTTTCCCAGCCAGGAGTCAGCCACAATGGCCCCAAGGATAGGGGTCAAGTAGCAGAGAGCCACAAAAGTGTGGTAGATGGATGTGGCCAAGTCTTCATCCCACTGCAAGAAGTACTTAAAGTACAACACCAACACAGCTGTGGACAGGCAGGGAAAAGAGGCCTTCTTATTTAATTATTAAATGTACATTATTCATGGCACAGGTTTTGATGTTGCCTTAAATTATGCTAATAAGGACCGTTGTAGTTCACGCAATAGTGTCATCCTCCAAAACAATCAAATAAAGGGTTGGTTTAAGCACAAAAATCAGAGGGTTAAGTAGGCTACTTAGTAATTCAAGTGTCCGTGTTCACTGTCATGGCTACATTATTCATGGTTCCTGGATGAAATGTTCTCACCTCGCATTCCATAGTAGGAGAACCTTTCGCAGAACTCATTCACAACAATGAAGAAGATACTGAGTGGGTAGCCACACACATCTTTGCTCTGGTGGGTGGTGAAAAAGTAAAAGGATGAACACCACACCAAAATAAAAGCGTACAAAACTAAAACTAAAACAAAAAAATACTTGGACCTGCATAAAGCTGAATCGACGGTGTTGAGGAGTACCCGGAGAGTTTGTGGAATCAGTATAATTATTCTAGCTAACTGTTTACAACTGGTTAACAGTAGTTACTGCTAGGCACTACTAGGTAGCTTAATTTGAATATCTTAGCACAATTTACTAATAGATTTGAATGTATCGCTGCAAAATAAATAAGAAGAAATTTGCTGATAAAATCAATATAGTAGAATAAAAAACACAATGATTGCTGATAAACACTGAAATGCTTAAAGTACAAGACAAACTTGTCAACATGTAGCGCTTAATTACATAAATATAGAAGAAGAATGAATAGCAAAGTACAGCATATGCAACGTAGAAGCATAAATAACTTTAGTGCTGAACTGAGGTTCTTACAGAGGTACTAACATTTAGTTAATAAAAATATATCTTTATAGCTTTATTGGTATTTATTGCAGCAATAATACAGAGTTGGTGTATAAAGTGCTGACGTCTCCTTTGTTCTTATGTAGCTGTATAAAAAACCCAAAACTGTACTTTACCTTTCCTTTCCCTTTCCCTCGTTTCTTGGGATCTTCTTTGTCTATGCAAAAATGAATGTAATTCTTATTATGATTAAAAAACAGAAATAAGAGACTAATATGCAGGCCTACCAACTTCCTCAGTGTTATATAAAAAAAGCATTTATCTGTCAATGATTCATAGTGTGCAGTAAACATTAAGAGAGCGATAGATATGTAGATAAATAATTTATTGGTCCCACAAAGAATATTGTTGTGTTACAGTAGCAGGATAAAGAATAAAAAATGGTACAGTCTATTAAAAAAAACAGTGCAGTTAACAAAAAAGGTGTTACTGGCACCTGGTAAATATAGGTACACAACGGTGATAGAAAAAAAAAAACAAAGAAAAGAAAAACTGTAAAAATAAGACTGAAACTGTGTAAGACAGTAGTGCAAATTGCATTAATAAATAAATCTGAGATCCTAATATGTTTGGGATCTTTGTCCTGACAGGTGCATTCACCTGTTAAACTCCAGAACTCTTCATTCTGTAAGTTTTTAAGTTAAGAACATGGAACTTGTTTTCTTTCTGTTAACTTCTCCCTCTTTGCACATTTTCATGTTGTGCAGCAGAATATTTGTGTTCTGTGAATTAAAATGAAAGAGTACATAATAATGCATTTCTTTTAGTCTTACCTGCCATGATGTGAAGCTATCACCTGCTTTCTGCTATAGCATAAAATCCCTTTAAGCTTCCTGCAGGGAGCAGATCATTTATCTTTCTCCGTTCACTAGTGGGAGTGGGAATGTTTCCTGTGATATTGCTTTTTATTAACCCTTGATCAGCTTTTCACACTGCCGACTGTATTATTTTTATGATGGGTGGGAACATGAGATATGGGAGCTAGGGAGTCAGCAATGATCTCTGAGAATAATAAGGTTTATTTCCCACTTATTTCACAAGTGAGCCAAGTGCGAGAATACCACAAAATGAAGTAAAACAAATAAGGACCTATGGATGCAAATGCAGAGAAATGAGTGTATTTTATTTAAAAGCATTAGGGAACGTCTTTGTTTACAGCAGAACAGTGACTTGTGTTAAATAAAGTTAAAAAAAAAACATTTCTGCCCAAATAAAAGACAATTTCTGGAACATAAAATGATAAAATTTTCATATTACTTGCACAGTAGGCGTCCTTTCCCAACACCTCATCACTTTGGCAAGAAGGTGAACGTAATCTTTACAGTGTATGAGCCGCACACAGCATGATACTTTGCAAATATTGCACACACTCCTTGTTTTATATACACATTAATACACAACTTGGAATATACCTTTTTGTATGCAATGGCTTTAAATACTTTAAAACTCTCCCATTCTAAGACATCAAAGTGATTTAAGGTTGAATGCTAATGTTACATCGTAGCAGGCCCTTATTCCAAAATTGCATTTTTCTAGAAATATACCTTCATGTACAGGGAGAGGAGCACTGATGTATGCAGCATATACCATTAATCAAGACATCAATACAGTCGCTTATAAAAGTGAAATATTGTCCATAAAAAACATTGTGAAACATTATCAAAATAAACAAAAATGGACTGTTGGGAGAGTGTAGGCGTAATGTAGTGACATGCATATTAAAAAAAATCCCAACAGGAATGTTTTTAAAGAAAACACTGCTCAGTCTTTTCAGGTAGAAACACGTAAAGACAAGACAGGTTATGTCTTATCAAGCATCACGTCATCATAAAGGAGGAACAAAGTCCGTGTCCTGTCATCTCTGCTGCACAGAGTCTCATCTTTGTCTTCCCCCCACCTCCATCACACAGCCACCATGCTCCCTTATCCACGTTAAACAGGTCCAGTGCCTTGCTCATATTGGTCTTCGGTGGCCAGACAGAAAATAGAAAAATGAGACTTGTCTGTTTTTCCCATCAGTTTCTCTCTAGGCTGAGAAGCAGGATTAAGTTCTGGAGTGATAATATGGCATCACTGGCATGCCTGCGTTGGCAGGCTTAGGCAGCTCTTAGTTTCACCCAGGCTGACATCAAACCACAGAGGATGAGCTGGGAATGCCCTGGATGGTGGCACTGGTTGGTGTGCCACTGATGGCATTAAAGATGTGAAGCGAGTCTGGGAGAACGCTTTTCATGCCATCCTCCACTGGAATGATCTGGAAAGAAAAGAGTGTGTAGGGAAGAACAGACAGTCTTAGCAAACAGTTACTGCAAGTGAATCTCATTTTTAACATTGCTCTAGTTAGCTTTCTTGCTAAAAGTTGATGAGGACACTGATACTACTCTCATGTATATATGCAAAAATATAACGCTACAGATGGAACACAGCTAGCTTAGCTAGGGAAACAGACTCGAAAAAAGAGGAAACAGCAACTTCTGTCTAAATAGTAACAAAAACTGTCAGTTAGCACTTCTAATTAACTAATTAACATGTCAGGCTATTAGTTGGCTTTGAACAGAGCCAGGCAAACAGTTTTTCCTCCCTTTTGAGGTTTTGTCTCAGGTTAAGCTAACTAGCTTGCTGTAGCTGTATATTAACCAAGCATATAAAGACATATAAAGCTAATTTAAAGCAAAGGTATTAATCAGGAAGCTTAACACATACATGAAACCAAAAACAGCTAGGTAAAAACAATCAATCCACAAAACACGCACACACAAAAAAATCTGAAAGCAGAAGAAAAATTTGTGCATGTATGTATGTACTTAAACAAATAATGTAAATTGATGTTGCATAGCATACACATTCTGAATCTGATCCACAAACATACTGTTAATTCACACTCAAATACATGTAATGTACACACATATATGTACATGCATATACACGATACATACTGTGTATGCGTGCAAGACAATAACTCGGCAAGCCAAAACAGAAAAAAAGAGCCAATATGTGATTGTTGGTGTAGCCAGACGCTGGAACAAGTATATTTAGAACAGGAATGTTTTATGTTTTGATTTTGGAAATTGCTGCAATAGAGTTGAAATACTTGAATGTTAATGGCTTCAGTCTTTGCAAAGGGCACCTTTTGCAATTTCCTGGTGAGCTGACTAAAATAATATTTTATGTGTGGCTAATTTCAGATTTATTGCAGGGATGTAAAGATAAGTCAGTGGCCTGATGAGATAACTGTGTATCAATCTATCTAGTGTTTTTAAGGTCCTCTAGCTTTACCAGCTTAAAAAATTCTAATGATATTATTAAGAAACATTTGGCTAATTAGAATTGAGAACAAGGACTTATTAATGTTTGAGTCTGTTTTATAGTCTAAAATGTAATCTGTACACCAATTCCACCTCAAGCCACTTTGTACCATCAATCCTTAAGTTGCACAGACATCTGACGGAACCAACAATTAACTGTCTTTATTGCACACGTATTTGTCTTTCATTACCATCATATCTGCTCATGTCAGCACAAAGAGAGAACAGAGAGTGATGTTATCAAAGAGCCCATTATCACTTAATCAATCATACAATAAATGACACACTGTCTACCTGCCAAAACCCTAATTCAGAGTCAGATTACAGGTATAGCATTAGCAACGCTCAATGTAATTACACTATTACTTGGGCTGAGCAACAGCTAATGTACTTACTTGTTCGTGCATGATGATGGACAGCTCTCTGGCTAGTTCTCTGTAGTTGGCCTTCATCTCATCGTGGTACTCCTGCTGGTCTTCTTTGATCAGTCGTTCATTAATGCCCAAACCGTGGCCACACGCATCCACAAAATGCCTGATCGCAAAAACAGTGTTAAAATGTGCTAAAGGGAGATCTGAACAATCTTTGCACAGAAACACACACAGTCATGTTTTCATATCTTTGTGAGGACATCTAATTGACATAATGCTTTGCCCTAGCTGCTTACCCTAACCCCAACCATCAAAAATGAAGTCTAACCTTAACCCTAAAACTAACCATAACCTAATTGTAACCCTGACACTAAAACCACATTGAGCCTCAGAAATGCCTTCAAACTTGTGGGGACAGGAACTGTGTCCCCACAAGGGCTGTTGGTCCCCACAAAGATATGCAAACGTGGTACTCACACCCTCACGTAAGTCAGCGACATCTCACCTGAAGACCTCTTTCAACTGTTTGACCTTGTTATCAGGATATTTCTTGGCACATGTATCATCGAGAAAAGCTCTGGCATACGCAAGAGGTCCTGCATTTACCTGAGGGCGGATGTGATAGATTTTTTTTTGTAAGTATTGTATGTCAGGTTTGTATTTTGTTGCTTTTACGTTTCACAGAACTTAAAAGCAGCCACCTGGACGCTGATGCTGCCCTGCAGTTTGAGCTGCAGACGGATCATGTCCACCTCGCTGGAGGAGCACAGCTGTTTGATCTCAGCCACCTTCTTGCTCATCTCGTCGATGGCAACCTCGATGGGGCTCAGATCAGTATGGTGTTGATACATCACCGCGATCCGTTTCTTTACATACGGAAAACAATGAGTGGCTGGAGGAGAGAAAACACAATGAGGTTAGTGGTGAATAGCGAATAGACAGATTTTCTTAGTTTTGCAGCTCAGGATCTGTACAGCCTGTGAAAGCCGCCACATAATAAAGATAAGAAGACGTGCTTGAACTTTTGAATCTTTTGCACTATAAATGAATAAAACCTGATTAGGATTACGAAATGTCCATGAAAAAAACAGCTGACATGTTCAAACTCTAATCAAGATCTTCATTCATCCACAGTGACTAAAATAAATGGACAAAATTACGTGTGTAATGAACAGTTCAAGGCAGACTTGCTCTGTTGTGCTGCCCAAAAAAACCACAACCCACTCCCCCCCAAAATAGGAGTAGCCAGCCAATAATTAGAGAGAGAAAAAAGTATCTAACATTTAGGATATAAAGAGATTAAGTAGACTTTAATCAGAAAGAGCAGTTGAAGTCTGATAATGGGTTTATCCTGTATTTATCAGATCACTGTATTTTGAAAACACTGATGTTTATCCAGGCAAGAGACATCCAACAAGACACAACCTGAAGACTGAAAGCCAGCGCTGTTTGACTGAATCCATGTTCCACTACAACATAAATATAAGCTGGGTATTTACTGGTAAGTATAGTCCTGCGTTTGCACTGCTCCTCCACACCGCCTTGCTTTTTGCCCGAAATGGTGAAAGGCATCTCGAAAACAAATCGACGGATGTTGTGGCTCTTTTCAAAGTCCGTTTTCCTGTCGACCAGCTCCTTCTCCTCCAGGTATGGAGTCACATGTGTCACTTGGATGTATGCGTACTTTGAGTCCAGGTCCTTGGGGTTGATCTGCAGAGAATGCATGAGTTTTAAAACTGTATCAGCCTGCGCAAAATAACTAAATAACTAAAAATAAACGATAAATTAACAAAAGTCTCACCCGCCCAGAGTCCTGAATCATCTTCACATTCTCCTGACCAAACTTATCAGAGTATAACTTGAGGAGCCGCTGAGAAATCTCTGAAAGAGGCGTGAATTTGGGTTCTTTGTAGATATACTCCTTCCCATCTTCATCTTCAAAGAAGCCCTAAAAAAAATAAAAGAGGAAAAAACCCATATAAGATACTTTCAAATTGTCAGACTAAATGAAAACGCAGCGTTTATCTAATAGATAATACCACATCAAACCATTCATGGGTTGTGAGTGGGAGTCATTTCAGTCAAGACATTTTTTTTTAAAGATATGAGAATTTGGCCGACTCCAAACTATCCACAACCGTCTATTAAACATTTAAGAACAGAGACCAAAACTACAAAAAAGCCAGTCTTAGGTCGTTGATGTGAGACACGTCAAAGGACCGACATAGGTACATGAATTTCACACAGTCAGTGCATGTTAGTTATTTGTCTTGAATGTAAATGGGAATGGGAATGCCAGTAAGATTTATTAGCCCTTCAGCTGTTTCCTGCAAAGATTAGGATAGCACTAAAGCTGGAAAATACGAGGAATTAAAGGGCTGGAAGATAAGCAATGCACGTGAAACAGCACTGACTGCATTAGCAAAGGAGCACAACACAGCCTAAAACGTCACCACAGTTCCAACTGAAAGGTTGGCTTTCATATTGATTTACCTCAGCCTCTGAGTCAGTAAACTGGTACTGCTACAGGGGTGTGGACAACACACACATACACATAAAAACAAATGAAATTACTGTTATACCAGAAACCTATACTGTGAAGAAATTTAATGGCATCGATTTCTAAAAATATCTCAAAGATAGAAGCAACCACACCCAACAAATTAATTAATAAACCTTAAAATAACAGTCATTACTAAAACTTAGCAAACTAAAGCATAAACACTTGATGAGTAAATGAGTGCCATGCAAAACAGTCTCCCAAACGGAAGCAGCAGCGCTGACTGCCTGCTACTGTAGCTCGAAGCAACAAACTATGGCTGAGAAGTGCAATGAATTGAAGCAACACCAAAGTCACACACAGACTCAGGCCGCTCACAAGGGCTCACGGGGTCTACTGCATAACTTACCGCTGCCTTCGAAGAGGATTAAAAGGAAGCAGAGAGGTGTATTAGAGCGGGTCTGAAAACACCACAGCACGTGGTCATGCTCGTCAGCATAATAATCGTAACGGAAAAAAAAACCCAAAATAAAACTTAACCTCCTCAGCAGCTGCCGTGCTTCAGACATCAAGTGTGAACGAGTCTAAGCTAGTTGAACTCACCTGGCCAAAGAAAGCCACTCTGAAGTACGTGCCCAGCATCCTCTTCCCAGTATGCATGACCTCCGTCACCTTGCTGTACGCTCGATGCAGCGTGTCATACAGGTGAGCCAGTTTCTGTGTAGAGTCAGTGAACTTGATCAGGATTTAAAGATGCTTATGCTGCACGCTTAGCCTGAATCGAACAGAACTGTTGCGGGGGGGATAAAACACCCGACAAATAGAGTTTGTACCTCAAAGTCCCTCCGCTTCTCATAAATGGGGATAATGAGCTTGTAGATGTCAGAGATGAGCTCGTAACGCTCCGCTTTCCACAGCCCATCTGCGCACTCCTCCAGAAGCTCCATTAAGACGTCCTGAGGGATGAGCACAACAGAGATGGAGAGCTGCTGGTGTACAGTGCAAAAGAAACACAGCTCACAGCGTGTCAGCAGCTCATTTTATCACAATTAAAATGCACCAATTTTAAAGACATACTGAAAGAAAATAGTTGCCTTCTTTGATTTATTCTTTCTTATAAAAGAAAAATAGAAATAGTAACAGCTTTTGATGTGACTAAATCTGCTTTCCTCCAGCAAATGCGATTTCATTTTATTTTATTTTTTCATTTTTAGCACAAATGATCAAAGTACTTCATTAAAGTGGACGTCTTGCATTCCGACGTCCTCCATCATTGCGGCTTCTTCGTCGATGTTTGGAGTCACAACACGAAACGCCGAGCAGCCCTGCTTGAACATGCCTGGAAACACCGAAAGATCAGGCATTATTATTCTTTTTTAAATCAACAGGGCTGCTATCTAATAAGCAGGAGAAACATTTCCATCACAGAATACCAAAGTACCTTTTCTCCGCAGGTATTCTGCCACGAGTGCTGCAACGTGAACATAGCACATGGCTGCCTGCAAACGGCAAAAACAAGTCAGGTCAGATAAGCGTGGGTAGATAAAAGCTCTGATTATGCTGCAAATTGGTATCGCTCGAAAAAGCAGCACATAGTAAACAGGGCAGTTTGCAGCACTTGATGGTGGGCCTCGCTGCACGGCACACTGGCACTGGTGCTTTGATACAAAGTAAATACAGTCTCTATCTGATGTTTAAGATTGTTGGGCCCAACATCAGACACAGAAATCAAAACCAGGGCCATTCAGCCACACAGACTTTCACCACAAACCTCAGACAGGTCTCCATTCTTCACATGGATTCGGGCCATGCTGTCAAGCCAGGTCTTGCGCAGCTCAGGTGTGCTGGCATAAGACTTTGCGAGACTGTACTGCAGGTCCACCAGCATCTCTGGATCTCTCTCATGCTCCTTCATCTGTGCTGTAGCCATCAACACTGTTCTGATGCGTTTAGTCAGGTCTTTCACATCCGATGGGAAAGCTGTGTTCTGTTGAAGATGACGCACTAATGTGAGCTAAATCATCGTTAGCTTCCTTTAGGCAAACTTGATTCTAACTGGTTTATTTTATTCATTAAGCTCAGGCATAGTTTTCAAATGGCCTCTTTAAGTGGAATCAGGATGAACCTGTTGCACGTGTGTTCCTCACCTTGATAGTTTTATCACTGTTAGCACAGTTGTTGATTATTGACAGAGACTGCTGGAAGCGAGTACTTCCTATACCAATGACATCTGCTATCAGCTGACTGACAGCAATCACAACCTAAAGAAAAAGAAAGGTCAACAGTTCAAAAGAGGAATGAAAATGCTTGTGGTCTCTAGAATCCCAGAAAATTTGGCTTAAGGCAGGTAGATATTAAAGTTTTACTGTGGCGACAACTCTCTCACCTGTAAATGTGTCCGGACGAAGGACTTGCGACCAGTGTAGTCAAAGTTGCTCTTCATGAGAAAATAGAGCAGATGGGCTGCGTCGCTGCGAATGGAGCTCAGCTTGGAGTTGCAACATTTCAAAATCTCATAGCAGAAAGCAGCACACATGTCTGCACGCCCTTCAAAAAACGTGCACGGGAACTAAGTGGTCAAGAAGACAAAAATCAGTCAGCGGCTTACGTGGTCCTCTCATGGGTTAACAAAAGGAGAAAAATTAATAAATAAGGCGCGTAAGTCCTTCATACCTTGTAAATGAAGGTGCGCAGTGAAGTGAAGACCTGCTTGAGGGCCGTTTCTGACTGATTGATCCGCAGGAAGCAGAGGTGGACATCAAACACCTTCTTCATCAGTGGACTGTGGCCGTGATCAGCACACAACTGTGTCTGTGGCATAAGAGAGGATCATCGGATTTAAAAATAAGCCCTTATTTCACAATAATGGGGCAGAACAAGGTTAATTAAGTAAATACACAAAATACACTGAATTTGTTTGGTACCTTAAAACTCATGATGAAGATGCTGAGTGTGTCCAGGACGGTCAGGCAGACTTCAGTGGCAATGTTGGTCTCCAGCAGTGACTGATTTAACACGTCAGCATCCGAGTGACTGTAGGCTACAAAGACAAGAAAAGGCTGTAGTTCTTTCAATCACCACCAGTACACTCAATGTAAAACCTCTCCTTTGTTATATATGGTCATGTCTCTCAAAAACGTAGCGTTAGAGGCAAAGCCGCTGCATGAAAGTTTGAGTTTCATTCCAAACTGAGGCCAAAATTATCTGACAAACTAAAGCATTTCATGGAAAAATTGTCACAAGCTGGCGAGGCATTTTTTTTCTTTATAAACTACAGCGATGATTTTATTTGATTGCATGAAGTTCAAATGTTGACATTCTTTTTTTGGAACGTTTTGGAAATTTTGGAATAAAACCCTTCATAATTCACGAGGACTGCTTTCGCAAAGCGAAATGTAAAAATGTAAAGTTGAGAGCAGAAGATGAGCTGGGTAAAGGGATGAGGAGGTTTTGAAAGCTGATGTTCTGTTAAAACAGGCATGCTCTTAAATCAACCAAATCAACATAGCCAGTATAGCAAACGTCCTAACATCCTGGTACATTCTTACCATGGTCTACAGATATGCCAAGAACACTTGAAATCTTTCTTACACTGAAAACACAAAGAAACTTATTATTAAATAATGCCATTTAACAAGATCATCGCCTAACAGTGGACGGCTGCACAGCTTCCTCCCCAGTTTCTTTGAATTTACTGATGCACACATGTTTTCTAAGGCTTTTCCTGCTGGGATGTAGTATAATGGAGAAGAAGAGGATGCTGATGTTGAAAGAGAGGCATGAGGAGGACGAGGGCCCTGTGATGGAGAGTGTTTGATGAGAAGTACAGTATGGGGGGAGGGGGGGGCACTTACTGTGGTTAAATGTGTATGAGTTATCCAGGCTGCTGAGCTGCTGTAAGCGGGCATGCATCATTCCCGCCCTGTTACGGGACACAGGAAGAGTCTGAGACTTCCGCTCATGTGCAACAGGTCCTGCCCCATCCTGGTTCCTGATGAGGAAACAGGATGAGTTAATGAAGCTGCAGGTTACGGTAAATAATACATAGATTTTACAACTAACACTCGAACGCCCTGGGAGCGATTTGAATTTATGAGATTTTAAAGGCGAAAGTAAAGCTGTGAGTGCATGTTTGCCATGCAGTTTAAAGCTGAGAATAATCAAAGTGGTACTGACAGCATTTATTGGTTTAAGCTGAAGCCATGCATGTAAGAATGCGAGAGGCGATGAACTTAAAGCGTCGGATGTGTCACAGCACTGCAACTTTTTTCCTTTTAATGGTGAGAAGTTATCATGCAATTGCTCTCAGTTTCACCTTCAGGCTTACCCAAGCAGGAGAGGGCAGGAGCCCGGTTTTATTTCATTATGTTAAACTTGCCAGCGTTTCAGTGGACAGAGACAGAAACAGTGGTGGGGGGTTAGACAGAGTGAATACATAAAGCCTTGTGGGAGTCGCGGCGAGTTCCCAACTGTGATTCAAGTACAGTGCGTGTACTCTGATCAAATCAAATTAAAATAACAGTACAGTCAGACCCTTCAATAGTAAGCAACATGATGGCTTACAGACAACAAACAGCTGGATACTCATAAACTGCATAAAACCTAAAAGTTGCGTTGATTTGTCTTCTCATGATAAACAAGTGCTGAGAAGCCTGAAATCCTGTATGGGTGACAGCAACATTACCTTGCAATGTATCTCTTTCCCATGTATCTGAACTGATGGAGGCACACTCTGAGAAATGGAAAGTGGGTATAAAAAATTAAAAAAAACTCAGTTGCCATGTGTTTTTCTGCAATGCGTGTAATAGCTGGTTATTCTCTATAAGATGTCTTACTCGACTAAAGTGAAGAAGTCCATCAGGTCAGAAGATGATGCCTTGTTCCAGTATGTGAACAGAGCATCTAAAAGAGACAGAGATGGACACTGTGGAGACTTCTTTTGGGTTTTTTAAAACAATTAAGTAAAGCTGGAAGAGCAGGAGCTGTCACAGAGATGAGAGTTTACCTTCAGACATGCTTTTGAGCACATGTAAGAAACACATGAGGAGGCTCTTGATCTCTGCCTGGTCCAGTTTATCACATCGCAACAGCGGGCTTCCCAGAGTCGAGGCAGGTTGGTTCTGCAGGACAAACGGGACAATCAGGCATGGATAGAAAAATACATAATCCTACCAGTGTGTCGGCTCCAAGTAAGATTTGAAAAACTAATCAGGTTATTTGAGACTTACCACAGCAATGCCATAAAATCTGTCGCCTTATTTGATAGCATCAGTACATTTTCACGATATTTTTGACCATTTGATAAACAGCAATCAATAATACAAGCATAGCACAACGACTGAATATAACGCTGAGGATTTTCTTGTTTGGCTCTGGCTTAAAACTTTTTTTTATGTAGGAACAACCGTGTGATGTGGGCTCTAAGCATTTGGATAATGATACTATTCCCCAGTCTTTCCCCACAACAGTGGATTTTAAATTAAACAATCAAGATGTGACTAAAGTCCAGATTTTCAGCTTTAATTCAAGGGGTTTAACAAAAGTATTGCATTAACCGTTTAGAAATTGCAGCACACATAAATCCCCATTTCAGAGGCTCAACATTACTTTAGCAAACTAGAATAGCTAAACAAAAGAACTGTTTCTAATACTGAAAAATATTTGGTATCCAATGATTGTCTTTAGTCTAGAACCCCGCGAAATCACCAAATGCTGCATTTCCTCCTTTGAGATGCTCTGTCAGGCTCGTATCACCACCTTCAGTTGCTTTGGTAACTGAAAAAGCATGCTCTGCTGAGATTGTTAAGCCCACTGAAGAATATGCAATTTCTTTGCCATAATAGACTTTAAGGTTGGTTTTCCAGTATGCTTTGGTCAATGTCCTTTTACACTGTAAAGTGCTGCATGATCAGTTTTGGGCAGAGAATGAAACCTAATACTGAGCGTTCCAGTGAGGGAATGCCACGCTACCAAATACAAGTTAAACACGCCAGGTCTTTTATCTGCTTACTTTGCCATGGAATAGTGAGGAAATAGACCTCACCTTGTCCAATTGCTTATTCCTAAACGGTAATGCAATACTTTTCTTAAATCCTCTGAATAAAACTGAAACCTGCACTCTAATCATATCTTGATTGTTTCATTTCAAACTCACTTTTTGAGGTTTACAGAGGCAAAACTACAAAAACTGTATTATTGTCCAAATACTTAAGAGGTTTTCAGAAGGTCAGAGAACTACACTGCAGTGAAAAGATTCATCCAGATGTTGCATGGATTTGTTCCCCCAGCTGAGGCACACGGCAGGGAAAAAAACAAAACCAAAGCAGCGGAGCAGCAGCTTTACCGCAGCAAGAAGTTGGCTATATACCAAGCACGTTCCTTTGCCAGCAGTTAGTCTAGACCATGAACCTAGCTGGGGATGACTTCATGGAAAGCATGATGCTGTTGCTTTGGATTTTTAAAGGGTGTTTTGCAGACTGGAGAACTTTAAGGCTAAAATTAGGTTGGAAAGGCTGATGTGAACTTCAAAATCTGGTACACTTTTGGGGCTTGAGCTATTCTTTGCTAATAGTTGTGTGTCTTCTTGCCCCCTCAGCAGGGAAATAAAGCAGCTGCTGCACACCAGAAACAAAAGCAGTTCCAACACTGGGTGAAACACGACAACAAAAATCCAGTCCTTTGTGTTTAAATCTTCTCAGATTTAGTTTGAGGCTGTTTATCAGAGAGAGACAAGAAATCACACAGCACGAATGAGAGGAAATCAAAAGCATGCATGCTTATCACCATCTGGAACAAGAAAAGCGCTAAACGCTCGTCAGGCCCTGAGGTAAAACACGTCTGCTTTACAGCAACAGAGAATAAACAGGACAAAGCCTGACAATCTCCTGGCAAAGTAAGGGCTTAGAGTTTAGGGCATCAACACACACACCTGCACGCACACACACACTATCATTCCCAGATGGGACACTCCTAGGAGGGACTGTGTGGAGCAAGGAGGTGTTTTGTACTTGAAGTGAACTGCTGGACTGCAGGGCCCTCTCTGGCACACTGGGGACAGTGAGCAGGGAGAAGTCCATGGTGGCACGCTTGGAGTGCACGGAGAGCATGGACTCCTCAGTCTCCGTAAAGAATTGCAGGACATTGACAGAGTGTCTCCGTAGAAACTTCTCCGTCTGCCATGGCCAGCCATACAGTGAAGGTGAGGAGTTAATGGCACAAGTTAGCAAAGAGAGACTTTATGTGGCAGTTTTTCCCATAATAAGGGGACATCTGATGTGCCTGAAGTGCCATTTTGAATTGCATGTTAGACACATGCGTCAAAGAAAGGCTAAATTGGATTTCTAATACATATACATAAACATTTTCCGGGAATCTCAAAGCTCATTCTGTCAAATACCTTGTCAAGGGAACTGCCCTTGTCATTGTTCCTCTCAGGCAGGCTGTTCCCAGAATCAGTGCTGATGAGCGATCCACGAGAGTCGGCGTGGCGCACAGAGTTAATGTTGGGGGTGGACGCCGCATGAGGTGAAGCTGTAAAAAGGAATAAGAGTGAAATGTTACATAAAATAAACATAAAGTAACCTGAAAGGGAAAAAAAAGGAATGTCTTATCATTTACCGGTGCCAGAGATGGCTCCAAAAACATCTTTGTGGAAGCCGGTGTCCAGAAAGGTGCTCGACCTCGGAGGTGTCATCAAAGTGTTGGTATGGAGAGAATCGTCTCTTCCATTCTGCAGGACAAATAAAGAGTTTAATGAATCAAACCCACATAAAACACTGTGTGTGTACTTTTTAAATGAAAGTTAACTACACGGACAGCTCTAAAATCTCTGATCAAAAGCACACACAATTATATTATATTTATATGTTACATTTATTTTGTAGTATTATTGAGATATTTTTACACGCATTAAAATTTGGATCAAATGGACACAGCACATGGATAAATACATAATACTCAGAAAACACACTAGGTGGCTCCCTTACACTGGTGCAGTGGTTGACGGTGAACGGCGACACTTCCTTCACATTTAGCCTGTTGACGTTTTCTTGGAGCAGACCAAACAAGGGCAAGTACAGGGTGACTAACCTGGCCTGCTGGCTCTGAAAAACAAAATGAATAATTTAAAGAAATGTCTCAATATCACACACGTCTCACAAACACACTCATAAAGACAGGGACAGGGGTGTGAAAACACTGCTTACTTTTGAGGTGTAGCGATCGTCGAATGCATGCTTCATCATGAGGCTCTTCAGCACTTGGATGGCAATCTGACGAATCTCCCTGAACTCCTGCAGAGCTGCGCTGGCTTCCCTGAGCAGCAGTCCAACCAGGAAGTGATTCTTACAGAAGTCATCCGTCAGCGAGTAATCCAGCTGGAGGTCTGTGAGGATAAATGGGACGATAAGGAGACTAGGACTGACCGACAGGAGAAGAAGATGAAGAGTGTGAAAGGAGAAACCCAAAAAACTCACTTACCAATTTGACACAGAGACAGTAATCAGAAAAAAAATGATCAACATTTAGAGAGTATAGCTACTGCAGCCAGCTTTAAAACTCATTGTAGGCAGATGATTCTTATAAACATCATCAAACAGTCTAAAATGAGGAGAAAACAAAGGGAAAAGCTCAAACATTCATGTTTGACAGATTCACACTGTGGTTGAGCTGCACTTCCACATCAGCAAACGTCGCTGAGAAACGCGACTAAAGCTAGCGGCTGAACAACAGCAGGTTTCCAGCAGCATTTTAGACACGTAAAGAAAACCCAAACACATGACTTTATTCAGAAACCTTTTGCTTTTATCTTTTTAAAACCTGCATTTGAAGCACACAAGAATTAAAAAGATATCTGGTTTCTCAGGAACGATGGAAAATAGTTTACTCAGTATAGCCACAAACCCCCAAACCAGTTCAAGATAGAAACCCCCCCCCAAAAACAAACAAACTACAAGCACACCAAATCCCCCAAACCTGATGATGATGACAAGTAATAAACAGTCTAATCTGACAAGATCATAACCTGAAATCCCAGATGAACCAGCTTACAGGAAAGCTTAAAGAACTGACAGGTTCAGATTTTAGAGGAAATTTGAAACTAATAAACGATCGGCATTGAAGTCACGACACCTTCCACCTACCTACTGGAGTGTCACATGACTCCACAGTATTACATGGAGGTAATGAGGCTAATTGAGGAAAACACAAAACAAACACAGTGTACAGTGTACATTTTTTTAAAACAAAAGAAATCGACTGCATGAGCATTTTATTTATTTAAAAAAAATGCTGTATTTTATTGTATGTGTGCAGTATGTTCTGTGGGTACAAGTGCTTTATTTTGTAAAAAAGTTCATGAACTACTTTTGCGCTGCTGCCCTTCCACAGCAAAGCATTTTATATATGCAAACACTTTAGCAGTCATTATCACAACTTTCTCACCTTGAAATCTCAAAATCCGTCCCTTTCCAAACGGCATGGGCAGGTTTAAAGGGACGAAGTGCTCGTGGTTGCACACGACTCGCAGGAACTCAAACTTGAACTCAAACAGAGTCTGTATTGAGAATAAACCTCAATTAAGAATTATGGCTGATAATAAGGCTTTGCTTTATGACTTCAAGTTGAATAAATAAGTTGTTGTGCAATTTATTTCTATAAAGGCTGTTGCACGTTGTTTTGTCAGCCCACCTTTGGGTCTCCAGGCACAAAACAGTTGATATAGTTGTTGATCTGCTTGAACACAAAGCCTCTGTCCATCAGGTTGAAACAACGCTACAAAATAAAGAGAGCACAGTATATTAGTTACCATTTACCTAAAAGAAAAGCACTTTGAAAGCCATCTGTGATAACGTATCTCTGGTTTCTGACCTTGATGAAGACTGCCAAGCTGTGGTTGGCATTCCGGGCAGCATCTAGGTTGTCCTTGTATTTCTGCGTGATGTGTGGCATGATCATGTTGACCAAGGTCTCCACAGTGTGATGGAACGATGCAGAGAAGCGCTGGTTCCTGGACAGCTGGAGGGCACAGCAGGTAAGTTGTTACAAATGTTGTTATTCAGCATGAAACATCCCAAAGAACTCCCATGAAAAGATCAAAGGTTCAAAATGTGGGAATTGTGGTTTATTTGAGTCAATCTTACATCCTTCAACAGTAAATAAATACTCAGACTTTAACTTCAAATATGAATTCATCCTTGTTTTATCCTTGAAACAGAAATAATTTGCTATTAGAGCTAATGTAAAAATAGCTGTGTAGCAGATAAATGGTTAAAATAGTAAGCTTACATTTACAGATGCATAAAATAGTTAAATGTAACAGAAACGGTAAGCTTATTTTTTTCAGCTCAAGCTTAAAATGATTTCTTTAATCCATGGATTGTGACAGTCCTACACATGAGAAGCAGCATTTTAAGGACACATCATAGTGGTGGATGTTAAACACAGGGATGTGGTTGCCTATGGGGTTCGAACAAATGCCGCTAATTAAATTGCACAGCAGTGTGGGACAGACTGTGGATACATAAAACTTCCACTGTGGTGCTCCGGCTGTCCACAACACCCGGCATGCTGCAAACTACTGTGAAGAACCTAAAGTGTAATAAAGCGGGCATTAGCGGACACCTCGGAGTCAAGCGCACATGCTGCGGCGAACTTACCTTTACTTTACAGCTCTCAATCAAGTACTGAGCCATGGATTTGACTAAGGCTTCGAAGAAATACCAGGAGTACTGCACAACGGACAATTATCAGTTAGAGAACAGACGGCTATAATTAAAGACTGTGTAATCCTTTAAATAAGAACAAATGTGCTACCTTGAGCAGCTTGTTACTTGTGAGGAAGTCAGTGGAAGGCTTCAGGATTGCAGTCATGGCTTTAGCCAACTCCTCGTGCACCGTTCGGGTGGTGGAGGACGTGTATGGCTCAGTCTTGAAGACATACTGCATCAGAGACACGCAAAGACAGACATGTCAATTCATATGTGACTATATATGATTATGTAAAGGTCAAATACAACAGAAATATGGATCTGACATGTGAAATTTACCTTCACGTAAGATCTAAGGTAGTGCTCCAAACCTTCCTCGTGGCACTGCGCCACAACGTGAATCATGACTCTAACAGGACGAAAGGCAAAAGCTCAAGTGAGATAACAGTTGCTACGCTAAGATTCTGCTCTCACGACACTGGAAAATTAACTTCCATTCATTTCTCTCTGATCACAGCAAGACAAAAGGGAAAAAAAAGGAATTTAGCAGTTATATTTCAGGCAAAAAGGGTGCAGGCAGAAGCAACAGCTTATATGTGACTACCCCTCACACATAACACGATATCTAGCCGATGGCAAACTGAGCTGCTTTCTTTCAATATTTTTAGCATATATAATGATATATGACTGATATTTCAATAACAGTAAATTGCATGGAATTTAATTTGCTCTATAGAGATGAAGCACTTCATGGATTCTTGCCTGGTGACGTTGACTGCCACGTCTTCCTGGGTGGCACTGGTTAGCACCCTGAACAGCTGATTGAGGATGGTGGGCAGGAACTTGATCATCACGTGACTCTCCATGGCATGCAGACTCTGAGATTAAAGCATCACCACAGATATGTTTACAAAGGATTTGTTCACAAACCTTTTGTGTAAAATGAGGGAAATAACTGTTAAAAAAAACATGTTTAAAATGTGCATGAAAGGCTAATTGAGAAGACCTTCAGGGAAAGCTAATCTACTCACAACAGGAGTACACGTGTGGATAACACTGTGCTAATCATCCACACTGTATGCTTCAGCGCCTGGAACGTGGCTGAGAGCAGATACTGGTGCATCGGTGCCTGCGCACAGGAAACTAACACGAGCCTGCCAAGTAATTTGGCGGGTTGCCAGTCGGCACAGCTGACCTGCCGTTTGACCCTCTGGCTATTGTTTGTGTTCACTGCTCTGTTTATATTATAGCCCAAGAGATGCACTGGACCAAACGTGGCTCTCTGTGTCAACGTTCACCAGGGGAAAAGTAAAGCGAGTTTCCCCGAGGACTGACAGTTAGCGACGGAAAAGGCGATAACTGAGCTGCCAGTATCACAGAAAAATATGGAAAAGACATCATGCAAACTAGGAGAAGACCTCTGACAGATTTACTGGTATCAGCCCAGCCTCTGCAGTTAAACTCTGTATAAACGGGGGAAATGGAACAAGCTGTGCACAAACTGTCCAGAAGGGTGCGATATTGGCAAGTCACAACACACGCGCGCACAAAAAAACCCAGAGATCACTAATCTGCATGTGATTCAGCACCAGCCCAGTGTGACTGTTGCGTTACAACCAAACAAAAATAAGCATTTCCTTCCAACAACAACAAGAGTATATGCCGAATAATAACAACCACTTTGCCTGTATAGCACTTTTCAAAACACAGAGTTACAAACTGCTTCACAGTTTCAATAAAAACTGTCTCAGTAGCTCTGATATATAAGCAGGGGCTTGTCTATTTAGCGCTTTAAATGTTAATAATAGGGTTCATGAATTCTAGTTAACTGGAACCCTTAAATTTTGCAGTGACTGATTTACCTTCAGGTATTTGACCAGCTCTCCTCCTGACGCCTGGGCGCCTGATGCAATGGTTTGACAGTAATGGAAAAAATTGTGCAAATGCTGATCCTGAAAGACAAAGCGAAACAAAACCTTTGTTGCTATGAAGAGCACAAACCGAGAACACAAAAGAAATAACATACTGGTAGGGTGCAGACGAAACAGGGGCGAAAAACTAACCTGAGTGTAGACAGTGGACACAAGGTGGGTGGAAACTTTGAATAACGGTTTTCCTCCATCCACCCATTTCACTTCAGGACCCAAATGCTGTAAAATGAGAAAAAGAAAAAGCGCGTTTCTGTCACTACCTCCATAGACATGGATGCCACCAATGGGTGAGTTACTGTCTCTCAAAGCTAGCTCCCAAGACCACAACCTGTTCTGAACTGAGTCAAACTTCTGTTAGAGATTTTGGGGAAGAAGTGGCTTAATATATTTTAAAAAGATCTCTCAGCTCTCTCTCCAGCTATATGGAGCTCTCTCAGCTCCATATAGCTGGGCAATCATATCATAAAGTGAATGAGAACATACGTAGAGGGACACTTGAGAACTCCTATCCAGTGTCTAAAAGGTGTTTGTTAAGTGGGTTAGCAGCACTAAGCAACTGTCTGACATGCAATCTGGACAGAGCATATCCTACTCAGCAGTTTCATATTTGTGCTATGTATAACCTCAATCGGTTTTCATCAGCACTTTCATGGCTAGTAGTGCACTGCACCTTGCTGGCACCCTCCTGACAGCTGAGGTATCCGGCAGGTAGGTTGGCGGCAACCGGGATCTGACTCTCATTCATGATCACCCGACCGTCCTTCAGCAACGGGAGCCAGGCGTAACCAACTGAGAGCAGAGACAGAGTAGGACGTCATCAAATAAGAGCTTTGCATATCTGTGCCGAGAGTGTTATTTTTAATCGCGGTGCCTTACCTTGCATCTCAACCTGCTCTCTCTTTTTGGTGCTGGCCTTGCTGTTGCTATCGCAGCTGACGTGATAGAAGGTGAAGAGAAGATGATGCTTCTCGTGGAGCTGGGTTGGCAACTCAATCTTAAACTGAAGCAGAGGAGCACAAATAAACACTCTGTCGTGCATTAATGTTTAGAACTTACAATGATTTTTTTTTTCTTTTAAAGGTTAGGTAGAGTGTGCTTACTTCATCGTAGAATTCAGGATTTTGCTGGTGATGTAACACTGAGGCAAAGGCATTTTTGGTAAACAAGGGTCCTCCAGGCCGGCCGTAGATGCACTGAGAAACAACAACAATAGCCCATTAACTCTCGGACTGATAGGATTATCCTCGGGGGATTTTTCCGCATATTTTCCTGCATGCATTTTACCTTAAGTGCAACAGCCTCTTCCTCATCCGAGTCCCTGAACTCGATGCAGACAGCTATGTTTCTAGCCTTAGGGCAAACACAAACGGCAAATCTGAAATAAACTGGTTGGAAATTTGCGAGAAACCTTCACAGAGGCAAAACATGTAATATACCTGCGTTCCTACATCAATAAACCAACAAAATAACAGCGCAGAATAAATGAAATACCTTCGCAAATGACTTTTGGCTGTCGTATTTCAAGTGCTTCGGGTAGACATAGAGGTGATTGTTGTAGATGGTGAAAGGCTGAGAACATTTGGCAATGCACGGCACAAACTCCTCCACTTCAAAGAAGATGTTGCTCTTCTCGCTGACATCAAACTGCTTCACAGGGATGTAGGATGAGGTAACACAATCTATAAGAGAGAAACAGGACAGAACAAATAAACAGCCTGCAGACAATGTAACCTGTCTAGTCTGAGCAGAAGCAGTTCTCATCTCTTATATTGGCTTCATAGGGTGAATTTAGAGGGCTTACTTGACAAGTCTGGGGCTACGTTGTCAATGGTAACATCGAGGTTTCCTAGGATTACAGGCAGCTTGGCCATCTTCTCCGGCCTGAGGAAAGGAAAATAAACTCAAGTTAAGCCTTTGCTATCGTTTACCACAGGCCGAATAAGAAACAGGCGGCTGACGTCGAGAAATTCGATGAGCCGTTAACACTTCTGAGCAACGATCTGATTTTTTATATACTAATAGTCCAGCATTTTGCCAAAACCCAACCTATAGGCTCATATTTTCCTTACAGAGCACCTGCAAACTATTCAGACAGTTTATATTAGAGTGGAGAAACATTACTAACTTCCTGAAATCAGCCAGCAGCTTGAGCATATCGTCGTTGGACAGTTTGTTGCTGTCTTGTCTGTATAGAGCGGAGAAGCGAGCAGTTTTGTCAAGAGTCCCTGAAGCATCTTTGAACAAAGGTCTGCAAGAAAAAAAGAAAAGACAGAGGCATCTAAATTCCTTTTTATCGATTATTATACTTGAACAAAGGAGACTGATAGCTTGCTGGACTACACTAGACTTCACAATATTTGTTCATTTCTTTATTTATTCAGGTTTTGGAGTAAATGTTGAGTGTATAATATGTCACGAGACCACAAATCAAAGAAATCATCATCACTAGAGCCCAGGGAAACAGTTTCACAATGAGTATTAAAAGCGCACCCAAAATTTAAGCATACATTGATATAAAAAAGAGAAAACCTTCAGGAATAGTTCACTTTAAACATCAAATTACATGTTTTTCTCCGCCCTGTAGTGACTTTCATCTTTCTAGATCATGTTAGTGCATGTTGTCCAGTTTTAAAGATAATGTTTGTAGAGGTTTCCCTTGCCCACATGACTCATCTACCGCACGGCTATGCAGAAGAAAGCATCTATCCACCTGTGACAATGCTTGTAACAGGATGCTAACATTAATGACACGTATGCTTGGGTACGCTGAAGGCCACCAGATGGCGATAGCTCTGGATGCAAAAAGACCTGGGCTCCTATATAAGACTATGGGAAAACACCTTTCAGTCTTGACCTCAGTCAATGCTTTCCTGCTAATTTTATGGGCTCAAACATTAAGTCTGTTTGAACTTGATTTGTTGAAGTAGAGCAATTAATTCTTAATGCTTAATTCTTTCTCTGCGACGGTTTAATCGCAGCAATGTTTGGTGACATTTGGGATTTAAAATCACTATAAAATCACTTCCTTAAGCACTTGTGGAGTTGGTTTATGTCCGTTTGAATTGTGGTCTTGATGTAAAACTCAGAGATAGCATGCAGATGTATTTAAGGAGGAAAAGTACCTTGCTCCCCAGGCAAAAGGCATCCTGTACAGGCCTAACCGGTTGCATGCCAGCTTGGCGTTTTTCAGGACCTTCTGTGCCACCTGGTGCAAAACAGGAACACACTTGAGCTTCGACACAAACACGCACAAGCTGGACCTCGTCTCTTACAGTAACTGTAACAATATTCAGCAAGCTGCCAATCTCAACCAGAGTACGCACACATTTGAGAAAACAAACACACGCACACAGTCCTTCGACCAACATGCTGGACTGAATCACATTACTACCCACTGTTCTGCCCTCGGGGTGTGCACCTACTTTGTAGAGCCAAAGTCAATGCTTTTGTTGAGTTTCTGCGCAACTGGTCAGCGATTGCAAACTGGGAAGATTATCTTTGCATAATGTGGAATAATTTGGTGGAATCTGCTGATTCTAGAGGAACACGGGGTCAGTACCTTGGTGGAGTCTGAACTCTTCATGTATGGCTCGGCACAGTGGTTGATACCCCCCTGAAGCACCTTCTCTATGCGGGCCACCAGGAAGATATCTGGGTGTGGGCATGTTACCGAAAACACTCCCTATGAATCGAAATGTTAGAACAGATTTGAATATGTATTGGTAGATTTCCCCAGTGCAGTCATTAAGATGAAGAAAAACAAGAATCAGTGTTTTTCAAGTATTTATTTACCTGTCTGGGATACTGCATGGCTGCTTCTGGCATCCCGTGGATCAACCGCTGGCTGTCGGGTCGGCCATCGCCTCCCCCGTTCATATACTGACTGCTGTTATTGGGCATCATGCCCCTGACAGAGGGGTGGTTTAGGTCAACGTGGAAATCAGAGGAGATTTTTCTGCCATTCTGGATGTCAAACAGCGACAGGGTGATGTAGAATGGCTCCACCTGGAGAAAGAGCACAGTGTCAATTTATTAGAACGAGTCTGATAGTCCTGCCAATCAGACTAAAGTACTATGCACATGTGTTAGGTATGCTGTGATGTCTTTGGGCTGCTATGATGGCTCCTTTCATCTTGTACTACACTAAGATATCAAAGTATGACTTGGATAAAGGATACTTTAAAGGATAAAGTATGATGTTGATAAAAAAAAAAAGCAGTGTATTTGTCCTTTATTGTGCCTACAGGCCACATAAAAGGCTCCCAAGGGCCACAGCTAACAATAACTAATTTTACTGAACTTAATGTGATGTGAAACTGGTGTAGTGTAGATAAAAATAAAGAGTATTAAATAATAAAAGCATAAATATAACTAATTACATTGTAGTATTTCAGTGGATCCAGTGTCACGTGACTTTACAGTACATATAAATATATTTGACCACTGGCATCAGAGAAAAAGCTGGACTGATAGACACGTGTCTCACGGACAGCTAACAGCTATTGCTGTAAAATTTCAGCGGAGGGAGCTGCGTGAACGCACTTCGAAGCATTTGCTCTGCGTGCGCGTGGACCATGTTGAAGTTTTAATAGACAGTTTCTGCTGGGAGGGACAGCAGGACATCAGACTTCATTACACAAATTGTTTGCCATTTCTGAGCCTGGAGGCTGGTTGCTATGCCAACGGGAGTCGTTCACCAGCTCAAATAATAAGACAAGTCCATCCGGCCCGCTGTAACAAACCCATCTCATCCATCCTTAGTCAGGCAGATAATGATATTTCTGTTATTTAAGGCCTGATGCGGAAAGAAAAAGAAAAAGAGATCCAGCTTACGTTTGTTGTTGGCCCTTCCTCGTTCTCGGCCACGCAGCTTTGCAAATTAAACGAGAGGTCGTTGCAGTTCACCAGCACACGCTTGCCAAACTTCTCCTCAAACTGCTTCACGTCTGGCTCTATTCCTGAGAAATCGAGTTTCTAAAGATAGTTCAAAAGACGGTATGGCATTAAACTGGGTCGGGTGTTATCACCAAATGGGACAAAGTGAACATTAGTGCGCCTTAATTTACCTGTGTGTCCGGATCCAGCGTGAACAGCTTCAGCCTGGTTTCATTCTTCATCCTAGACTCTATATCTCTTGTGCTCTGCGGAGAAGGAAAGCATTTCCTAAACTGAACCGCAAACTGTCTGAAACAGTGGAAGCGCTGGCCGGGAGATTCACGGCGAGTTGTTTTTTTTATTAGTAGAACATTTGTCATTCGCACCGATCTGGAAGTCAGGCTCCATATTTTACAGGCCGATTGTGCTGTGCAGACGGGGGTGAGAGTCAGGTGGTACCAGCACACATTTCACTGGAGCACACTCTATCCTGTCAAACTGTTTTCCACCCAACTGTTACCACCAGTTTCCATGCACATATGGCTTTACTATTACGTACCACTCATCACAATAACAGCAAGAAGAGCTTTTAAAAAAAACAAAACAAAAAAACCACCATAAATATCGGAAAAATATTTGCAGCCTGCAAGTCGTCAGACAGTTTCCCCGTTAAATACCAGAGAGGATTCTATCCTCAAAAATCATCAAAGCTCCTAATGCTTTTCTCCCTGCTGGGTCTCTTGGATTGGATATTGCTGACTGTATGCATTCTGTATATATTCTGGGCAAAACGCACTCTTAAAGAAAAATCATATTAGATATAATCCTGAGAAGGCCAATAGGAGGGAGGGGTCCAGTGATTCAAATAAATCACTGGGAAATTGGCTGTGTCACCCTCAACATTTAAATCTAAATTTAAGACGCATGTTTGTAGCAAGGATGGTTCCTTCTGTGCCTTCTTGCTCCTTCAGTGAGGACAGGAGATTGCATGCACATCCAACAGAGAAAGTAGGACCTACCTGAAAGCTGTCCATACTGCCAGAGGAGCTGTCTGACTTTCCAAGATCATCATCTGTCAGAAAATACAAGAAACAATGAGTGTGGGGAAAATATGTAAACCTTAAGAAAAACCACCTAGGGTTGTAAAACCTCTTTAATCACTCACTGACACGTGAAAGTTCGGTAAACAGTAATTCAGCTGTGCAGGAATCACCCGGGACTGAGATGGGGATACTGCAGGTCTCAGTGGCATATTTAAAAGAAAGCTTCCAGATCTTTTCAAGCGCAATAGCGCTTTTATTCTTTCCCCTCTCTCATGCACAGGATGATTAATACAAGCAGAGGAATTAGAAAGATTAGCGGAGTGTTTTATGCACAGGCATTCAGCCTCTCTGCTTCACGGCTAAGCCTCCTGTGAGACAGGAGGTGAGTATTAAAAGCCTGGGTGGTCTGGTATCACATCTCCACATACTACATGCACACAGCCAGGGAAAAAAAAGTGAGATTAAGTGAGAAGGTCGCCCTTATTAATAACTGACTAAGCATGAAAATTCTCTTCATTAATCTGCACAATTTCACAAAACCTTTTCCCAGAATAAGGAAGCTATCTCGACAGGAATACCAACAAATAAAGACTCCCTTTCATGTGGAAGAATCCAGACAAACGCACACATACCATCGTGAATGTCTCCATTTCTCTTCTCCTGCATGGCGATTTCAAAGCTACTGTGCAAGATCTTATTGAGCGTGTTGATCCATTCCTCCATCTCCGCCTCGCTGTCTGCAGCCAGCAGGTAGGTGCTCTTATCCTGCATCTTAAGCTCGAAAGCAAACCTTCGAACCTTGTTGTTCTGCAGAGACGGCATGGGGGGGATAAAAAGGAAGGAAAGAGTTGTAGACAGTGTAGATAAAAACTTATTGAACATTGCAAAACAAGCGTTCAATCATTAGTTATTATTAATCTCTGGCTCTCTTCCACAGTGTGTTTTGTGTCCCGTCTTCCTCGCCTCACCCCCATCTGTCGTAGCAGATGGCTCCCCCTCTTTGAGCCTCACTCTGCTGGAGGTATCTTCCTGTTAAATGGGAGTTTTTCCCTCCCACTGTCACCGAATGCTTGCTCATGAGGGGTCATTTGATTGTTGGGGTTTTAAAATTTCTGTACTTTTAGGTGACAGGAGACATGTGGCCTGGTCAAAACACAGAGAGCTGCACTCTAAAACATCTTTAAACATAGTAAACATACCTTGTGTGCCACAGACTGCTCCCAAACACGAGGGGACAAGTAATACCTCTAAAACACTTAAGTTGGCTTTATTAAACATTAGA